>NC_142112.1:5385000-5727500 GCF_056152115.1 Neolamprologus brichardi
CATATTTTTGTTGGTTCATTGTGGAAATATTCAAAATGATGTGATCTTTAAAATAGCAGAGTGAGAACAGAATCAGCTTTATCACCAACAACACAAAGTTTCTCTGACAACAATTTTGTTTTATTTATACATTTTATATAAATATAGTTTTGCATGTATTAATCGGCTGTACCACTGCTTTGCAAATTGCACAAATATGTACACATATTTAATAGGGGTGGGGGAAAAATTGATACTGGGTAGTATCATGACATTTTGTTTGCTAATAATGTATGGATACAGGGACAGCAGAAATCGATATTTTGTTACAAAAAGGTTTTTGTGCTCTGACTTCAGAGCATGTTGATCCTTTTTCTGAGCAAGAATCCTGACATTCCTTCACTGTCCAAATGTGTTTAACTTGTTTTTGGCAGCAATAAACATGACAGTTTACTTATTTTAATTTAAGACATGTTTTATTTTAATTAAGTTTAAAACTTTTTTATTTAATGTAAAATTATATTTTGTTTTAATTCACTTTCAAATTCTTCAGTTGCTGAAGGGGCTGCATAGTTTTCATAAACTGCATAGTTCAGAATAGCTATAATTGTACCAGATGGTTGATTCAGTTAAGTTGGACTAGACTGTAATACAAACCGTTCAGTTTGTCAACAATAAAACTGAAATGAGAGAAAGACTGAGTGTGAGACTTTGATATTAGATAAAATGAATATTGATAAAGTTTACCTTTATGTACAGAATCTGAATATTGCAAAATATTGGTATGATGTATGGTGATTCCCACCTCTAATATTTAACTGGACCATCTGTTTTGTCTGATCATGGTCAGCCACCTGGACCAAAAATACCAGGGGTGATTTGCCCTATTGCAAACCTGAGCCATGAGCTGTTTATCAGTTTCTAATACAAAAACTAGCTATTAATGTTTCAAAAAAGCTATAGTGACGTTACTTTCTCTTAACCTCCTAAGACCCGAACTCTTTCGTGGCATGCACCCCATCAAATACATTTGATAAAACTACAAAATTCCTCACCACAACACTACAGTGTTGCTGTGGTTCAGGGGGTTGAGAAGCCCATCTTGTAACTGGAAGGTTGCCGGTTCGAGCCCTGGCTTGGACAGTCTCTGTTGTTGTGTCCTTGGACAAGACACTTCACCTACTACCTACTGATGATGAGAGGGGCAGCCTTGCTTCTGTCAGTGTTGGTTACAACTGTAACTTGCCTCCACCAGTGTGTGAATGTCAGAGTGACTGAATAGTGGAACTGTAGAGTGCTTTGGCGTCTTAAAAAGTGCTATATAAGTTAAATTACTCTCAGCATATTTAGTCTTAGTACCACCACACAGTCACCTCTCAATCTGGACATTTACTTCCATGCTCTTTCCACTAAAACATGAAAACATTGATGATCATAATCAGGAGAAACTTGGCACCATTTTTGTTTTCATCAGTTGAGTATAACGAGTTCCTGCCCAGATGAAAATGAAGGGAGTGAGTTGGGGTTTAGTGTTGTGCCTACAGCATACTCAGTATTGGAAATCTTCATTACATTGTTAATGAGACTGAAAAAGTCTACAGACTTTTTTGACTTTGACACTGAATATTTTATCTCCTATTTTATCACAGTAAGAGCCTAAATTCTACATAAGATTCAGTTTTTTCCAGGTATTCCATTAACAATATTTTACCAAATCTGTGAATTTTATGATGTCCATATCTTATTTTCTTAGACCCTACAATAAAACAAAGAAAACAGTCTGAAGACCAGCCACTCCCACGTGGCCCAAATGCTACAGGACATGACAGCGGCGTCCGCACGTTAGCCAGCTGCAGAGGATGCACAGCTGGCCATGATGCGGGACCAGGTGGAGCGCGGATCATCTGGCATCAGGTGGATGGATAGGTCTATACGGTTCCGTGTTGACTATTCCAAGGTGCTTATCCCATGCCCTGGGTCGACGAGCTCCTAGACCGGTTAGGCACTGCCTGCTTTTTTTGGATTAACTGAAGTAATAAATGCATGAACTGGTCTTTCAGCTTCACTCTGATATCTCTCATTTTAGAGATATTGTGCAAATGGAAGAAAGCAGTCCTACATATTTGTGTAATATGTGCATTGAAGGACATATCTGGTCAAAAACATCTCCAAGATTCCTCGAGGTGTTACTGGCAGACAAGATAATGTCATCCAGTGTAAGCATCATGTTAGATACCGTATTTCTAAGATTTTTAGAGCTGAGTCCAATAACCTCAGTTTGATCTGAATGTAGAAGCAGGAAATTAGAGGTCTTCCAGGTTTTTTTTAATCTTTCAGACATTTTTGCAGTTTAATTAATTGGTGTGTGTCTGGCTTTATGGAGAGACAGAGCTGGGGATTATCTCCATAGCAATTAAAATGTATGCTGTCCCTTTTATTAATACTGCGTAAGGGGAGTTTGTAAATAGAATTAGTCCTAGCACAGAACCCTGTGGAACTCCATAATCAACATTTGTGTGTGAAGAAGACTGCACATTTACATAAAAAATAATCACTAAACTGATTAGTTCTGAATTCAGACTGAAGCTCTTCAAATAAACCATTCCTCTGCAGATGATCAGTTACCTGTTTTATGCTCCGTCAAGTTTATATAAAAAGAAGGTTAGGAAATTAGGTGAGACCGCTATATGAACTGGTGGCCTTTTAAGCAATGGTTTCATTACTGCCACCTTAAAGGCCTGTAGGCCATTAATAGAGATGGAGTGACCATATTTAATGATAGGAATGATGGTTTTACAGTAAGCATTGGGGTGCAACTTACCACTTGGGCCCCAACTCCTAGACATTGAACTGTTGAAGTGGATGTGGTTGTACTAAAACTGGTGCCTGATTTGAGAGATGCCAACTTTTTTTGAAGAGTAAATGTAGAAAGCAGTTGACCATTTACGGTGGATTTGGATAACTAGGTACTAGGTCAGGCCACAACAAAATGCCTAGGCTGGCTGCAGCAGACACACACCTTGGCATTTAGTTGTCTCGGTCAGTGTTGGTGTGTATGGCCCATCTAGGGTGGGCTTACCACAACATAGAGGTGATCCATCCTTGTCAGACCTAAAGCAGCCACATCACAAATTTGCTTCGATTTTACAATAATTTCTTTTCAATATGTTATTTCTTTAGGTTTGAACACTAAGAAGGAGCTGAGTGCAACTTCAGGGTGGACAAATAACAACAACTTACCTCCCTATCTAAGATAAACTGAAGAAAACTATGATCACAATAAAAGGCAATCCACCCCTCTAAACTCCTTGATAGGCGCTTCACAGTTAAAGGTCTGACTGGTTGAGATAAGCTGAGGATGAATGAATGGCAGTCCATGCCAGCGTCATCTTATATCTCATCTCCATTTAGGTAATCAATCTGTCGTCTGTCTTCTGGGTCTACCAATCATGGTAAGGCACCCGCACACTAAGATTTACTTAATAAGTAGCACCTTACGACATCAGTCATAACGAGGTGAATAGCAGAGGGCGCTATGAATATAGCAGGATTAGGAGTTTTTCCCTGAGGCTCACTCCTACAGCTGTTTTATTAGCCAGTGAAAAAAAGCATCTAAAGATCTGATGTCATCTCGGGAGGCTAGTTCATTTTTTACGTTGCTCATTCAGTGATTTTTGAAATACTACCCTAAGAGCTCCATCTCTCCATCTTGTCTTTCTGGTGGCGATGCAGCACTCGGTGGAGTAATCAGACACTTTCATTGCAGTATCATATTTATTTATTTTTTAATGGCTACCGCCCCCAGCAATGAATGGTCAACCACTTTTTTAAACTTAGACAATAAACTGGTACATAGATAACTGATTAGCAATCAGGGATGTCTCATCACTCTGCTAAGTTAAGAATCCTTATGTGGTCTACCAGGCAGACCACATAAGAATTCTTAACTTAGTAGTAAATAACTGGGGAATGGGAGTGAGTACTATAGCAACAAATCTCCAAAGAGACTAGAAGTTAGAGAACTAACTTCCAAACAATCTGGGAATGAGTGAGACAGCTTTCTAGAACGGATGACTGGAAGTAAAGATGCACATGCAGTCACCTGAATGGGAGAAGGTGCTTCAGGTGGGAAAGAGAGATCACCTGAATTGCATTAGCTATTTGGTCTAAGAATACGTTTGTAGGTTGCTACAGTTCAACTAGAGCAGGGGTGTCCAACTCCAGGCCTCAAGGGCGTGTCCTGCAGTCCTGCAGGTTTTAGATGTGTCCTTGATCCAACGCAGCTGATTTAAATGGTTAAATTACCTCTTCAACATGTTTTGAAGTTCTACAGAAGTTTGGTAATAAACTAATCATTTGATTCAGGTGTGTTGACCCAGGGTGATCTCTAAAACCTGCAGGACACCGGCCCTTGAGGTCTGGAGTTGGACACCCCTCGAACTAGAGAGTATAAATCCTATTCAGCTGCCCAAGTAGCACCTAGCTACATGGGATGCAGCTGGTTGTACTGAGTCCATTCATTGGCCTGGTCGTTCTTTCATAATATCAAAAATCCACCTATGCAGAATTGTTTATATTAGCTAGAGTCCTTACTTCCTTGAGAGTTTGCAGTAGTGATGGGAGGTCTTTTCAAACATTCAGCTCTTTTCCCTCAGCTCACTTAGAAGAGCCAGTCTTCAAATGGCTCTTTATTCAGAGCCTTCAATCTTAACCTAATTTAGCAATTATGAATGGTTTCTGTAAGAAATTGGAAATAAATTTTTAATTCAGTGTTTTCATAAAAGCCTAATTTTCATGCATTTGTTACTGCTGGTAGAACACGCATTTGAGGGCCGCATTTTGAGCAGCCTTTGAATTGGGACAGCCTTTGTCACGTCGCTGTGATGTAATCGGCCTTTAAGGCTGCAGAACCTGAATTGGGATACAGCCATTGTCTTCTTCACGTAATGGTACAATCCTGGTCCTTGAATGTGATTGCCCACGAGGTGTGCCCATGAAAATAAGGTCCAGCACATGGAGCAAGTGTAAGCAGGAGCGGCTAAGAACGTGACTCTCGTTGTTCATTACGTTGTTGGCTTTTAGTAGTGATGGTGTGATGAAGCCCCGTGAATGTGCCGAATCATTTCAGCCAATAGCTTCACCAAAAGGCAGATCACTCAAAAGCCATTCAACAGCTCATTTGGAAGTGCTGACATCTGCTGATCATTCGATGTACAGCAGCCCAGCATGTGCGCTACATACCAGTGGACATGTAAACACAATAATGTATTATTGGGAGATATCCTGTCAAAATGCTCCCTATCTGTTGATATTTTTCAATTTTTTTGGTGACTCCATAAAGTGCTTACAAACTTCTTGGAAGCTTGTGATGATCCTCACAATCACCTTAGATCCAGGTCATGCAAAAAACAAATTCCTGTATCTTTTCAACAGCTTGAATCACATAATAAGTATCGCATAATTTCAGACAAACTGGTCACGTGATATTCTGAAGAACAATACAGGCCTTGACACGGGCCTCATTTGGACACACCCCCTTTGCATGACACAGGCCTCAGGACTTAGTGTCAGACATATCACCATTAACTGTTAGAGCTGGCTTGTTCACAAACAACTAGGGATGGGTATCATTTAGGTTTTATCCGATACCGGTGCCAAACCGGTACTTTTGAAACGGTGCCGGTGCTTAAACGGTGCTCAAACCGGTGCTTAAAGAATGGAGAACACAAAATTGGTCCAAAAACCTCTCATGTTCAGCTGTTTTTTTGTAAAAAGATAACAATGTTAGCCTTTTCTGCAGCTATGGGGCATATATGGTACCACTCTTGGCTGGAAGCAGCTTAAACAATGGAAAAAACACAAACTTTGTCCAAAAACCTCTCATGTTTAACTGTTTTCCACTTTTTCTTTGGTCATTTTAGCCTTTTTGGCCAGGGTGAAGGGAGTATCTGCCATCAAACAAGAAGACAGCCGCATGTAGCTATGATGGTGTTTGCTAGTTCACCTTACATGCATTAATGTAATAACGTGGTTAGCCTACTCAACGTAAATTACACACTAACAACATTAAGCTACTCACGCAGAGAAGAACGGCTGCTGCTGCAACATCATCCTCATCATTTCTGCTACACTGGCAGGGCTAGGGGCCAGGACTCTGCTCTTCGGGTTTTTGGGGGATGTTGCTAACTCCGGTCCGATAACAGGCACCACACCCGCAGTAGATGTGCTCGGTGTGAGGTCTCGCAGCAGGCTATCAAATACGGCGCATTTCTCGGCTTTTAAAAAAACGCTATGCGTCGCCAGGTGTTTCATCGGATTTGAGGTGTTACCTCCTTTGACAGTATCACAGTATCAGCTTAAAGCACTTGTTGCAGCTGCTGAGTTTGCATCTTTTGCTGTACAGCCAGACTTTTGACCGCTTCGCCTTGGGCATTTTTAATCTGTAGCTCTGCTCTAAAAGAACGTACGTACCTGGACCCGCCTACTATCCTCGGAAACGTAAAATGATTGGCTAGAATCTAAAGTGTATCATTCCATACCAGTTGGTGGCGGTAATGCACCTTTCAGTTGTTTGCCAACCGCCAATACAAATGTAAGGAAGAAGAAAGTGTATCACAGCTCAGGAAATAAAGCACCGAAATGTGCGCTGCTTTTCGGTCTGGTTACTACCGTTTATGTCAGAACCGGTGCCATCATGGCACCGGATACCGGTACCCATCCCTACAAACAACACATCATTAGTTTGTGGGTGGGCGTCCACTGAGTCAGTTAGAAAGGATTTTCCAGGTGAGAAAGTAAAAAGGAATGACCAGCTTCTGGTCAGTCTTTTGAAATAGGTGAACATAGAGAGAATCTCTCTGTTTACAGGGAACTCAACTCCAAGTTGAGACCCTGATTAAAAGCACAAGGCTGGTAATAATCTGGCAAGAAGTGAAGGTTTCAGCTTGCCGTTTTCCCAGAAGGTAATCGACAGTGGTAATAGTAAACAGGTGCGTTGGCAGAAACTGGGTCAGGGATGCCGCACCCAGGGGCACGGCAAGGCACCAAGGCCTGCCGAGCTCCAGCTGAGAACTGAGAGTGAGGAAGAGATACAGAGGAGAAGAAAATAGAGCAGGCCTGCTGGACCGTGACAGTGACTCATTCACTTCGTTTGTGTCACTTTTGTGGAGGAGAAGTTGGGGGTCTTTTCCATGTTTGTGGGCATTCCTCACAGGTCTCATATTTTAAATGTGCAAATTCTGATTTTCAGCAACAAGAATGTTTAAATAAATTAGCTTTGACAGAATGCCATGAAGAAAATCATCCATCCTTAATGCTGTTTTAATTCTCCACTCTGGGGTTTATCAGGTATTAACTTTAGGTAACTGAGCACATGATTGCACAGTCCTTTAGAAAAAACATGCATGTAAAGTGTTTACATCATGCCCAAAATGGATTCTGAAGCCTTGTGTTTTCTTTGCCATGCTGTTCATGAGCTAAATGAAATATAAATAAATACATGAGGTAAATTACCATTGTAAACAACTGCTAGTTAAGTAAGCATGCCTTCCTGCTGATCTTTCAACTCGTCATGGAGGTGCTGTTTTGAAAGATGTGGGATATCTCTGGCTGCACCTTGAGCTGAGGGGCAGAAAAAGATCATCCCACATTGAATTTCAGCAGGTAACACAGCAGTGTCAATAAAATTAGATTAAAGCACAAGTTTGTTTGCACAAACATACACGGAGGGTAGGGGAGAATGCATATACAGGAAACCCACGCATGGAATGTGCACACACAGACACACACATAAAGAGCTGTGTTGCAAATGCAGCAAATAAACACATATCCCTGAGCTGTTTTTAGTTTTTCTGCTTCTATCTTCGCAAATGCTGGCTTTTCCTTGGAACAACATGTTTTTTTAAGAGATACTAACTGTCCCTTTCATGCAAGAGCACGCAAACCAGCAGATACAGACAAAACCATATCAGTAAATTTGGAGAACTGGGGATCATAGAATATTGTTTCATTTCTTGCATGAAAACTGACTGAACTCTGAAGATTTGAAGCACATGCCTGCAGGGAAAAGGAAGTAAGGACTCACAAAAAACACAGTACAGGCAATTTAAGTCTTAGGTGCTCTGCCAGGATTAACTAGCTAATGGATTAACACACTGTAGGTATAACAAAGAGTTTATTTTTTAAACCTTAACCTACATGGATCCATCTCTACTCATAAAGATCCTATAACAGTAAGACTCTCTTAATATCATCATAAGCCTGAGTGCATTATTTTATGGAGAATCAGTTGAACAGTTGTAAACATTTATTACCAAAGGACTGGGTTACATATAGCAAGCTGAGATTCTTTCACCCCACTAATGAAAAGTACTTGATCATTGCAGAACTCTCTCTCAAGTCATAGAACTGGCTTCCCATAGGCAAACTTAATGTTATAGAAAACTGTGAAAGCTGCATAGAAGTTATTAATGTTTGCAGTGTTTAAATGCTTTTCCTTTGCTTCCAAAAACAAAGGAGCTATGATTAAATTGGATTTTAGCTCCAAAAACACTCTAAACTGGAACATTTTGTGACATTTAATCTGTAACTTTTAATATAGTCTGTACCTGATGCCATATAATGTTGAAATTCCACATATTTTTCTGAAGACATCTAAGGCTGTTCATCATCTCATAAGTAAATATATAATTCATTCACAATTATTTTGGAGATATGCTATGATGCAATGGTATTTGCTTGTCTGACCCTGTTGAAATTTGGCTATATATGGCAGACAGAGACAGCAAAACTAAGAAGAACAAATCAGTGACTTCTTACAGCCTCGGGCCGTGGACTGAGGAGGGTCCCTAGGGTGCGTGACATGCTAGTTTGATAATTGTACAGCTGTAATGTTTATAAGGTCGGGGAAACCTGCAGTCAGCTGAGACTGAAGAAGTCACTTGGATGAGTGACGAAACATTTCTTGCATTGAAACTCTACATCGAGATGAACAGAATCATTTTATTAACTGGGTTATTGACCTTTTATCAAGTATTTTCATCATGTGCTTCACAGAAATGTGAAAACAACAACAACGTGACTGTACCTGGCCTCACAAACTTTGGGCTGATTGAGATCTTAATATGTGTTCTGTCCTCACTAAGCGTTGTCCTCATGAACGTAGACTCAGCTATACACCAAACACTCTCCTAATCAAAATACAAGGAACAGGCCGATATGTTGCGATGGATGGTGTTATGGCCCGTGGCCATAAGAAGTCTGTGTTAGCTGCTGTTGCTGGTTTGGGAACCATGGCGGGTGCTTGCCCTCTCTCTCTCTCCACAGCATCTTGTGTTGCGTCTCTACACTCGTAGACACTAGGCGTAACAGATGGTTTCATAAGGATAAAGTGTGAAACTGTTGACAAAACGAGGAATGAAACCAATACAATGTTGCATAAATACACAATATAACAAACACAGCAGTAAGCCACATATTCAAAACTATGAGCATGATATTTATCTGCTTAACGACGCCTTCATTTCTTAGGGCGATCGTGGCTCAAGAGTTAGGTGTTCGTCTTGTAATCGGAAGGTTGCCGGTTCGAGCCCCGGCTCGGACAGTCTCGGTCGTTGTGTCCTTGGGCAAGACACTTCACCTACCGCCTACTGGTGTTGGCCGATGGCACGATGTGGCAGCCTCGCTTCTGTCAGTCTGCCCCAGGGCAGCTGTGGCTACAACTGTAGCTGCCTCCACCAGTGTGTGAGAGTGAATGAATAGTGGAATTGTAAAGGGCTTTGAGGGGTCCTGAAAAGTGCTGTATAAATGCAATCCATTATTATTAAGTAAATGTAATATAGGCTAAGTAAAATTAGTTTGACACCTAATCTGAAAGTGGCTCCAAACAGTGTTATTTAATACACTGACTACAGTCTGCTGCATTTACAAACACTAGATTTCTTCCCAAGTCCTACTTTCTTTGACAGTGGGCAAGGGTGTGAGATGAATCATGGTTATCCTAGTGGTGACTGTGCCTCCTCCTCTGCAGGAACCATGGCAGTGGCAGTTTATTAACCCTCGTGGACACAATTAATACGACACATGTTGCCCAGGCAGTCTGTTTGCTTGGCTTGGGAACCCACACGCGAATACAGCAGTGTCACAGGGGGCTTTTCTGTAAACATATGAATTTTTTTTAACTTCTCATTAAATCAGATATTTTCTTTCTTTCGTTCGTTTTAAAAAAAGTCAGCACTTGTTGTGTCTGCTGCAAGGCAAAATGGGGGGAAAGAGACGCTGCAAGATTGCGGCTGAGACCAAAACACATGCTATGCTGAGTGAATAAGATCTGCAATTCAAATAAGAAGTCAAACGCTTGTAAATAATTAAACAGGAAAACACTCAGATGTCCAATTTGAATGAAAGTTCTCCATAAGGCACTGCAGTGTTTGTTTAAAGGAAAGCCGTGAAATAGTAGAATTCTCTTCCAGAGAGAAAAAGAGTGAATAATAGACAAGCAGAAAACATTTCAAATGTGCGGAGCAGCCGTGGATTTGGTCATTAGCATGTGCTAATATATAGAGATCGCACAAAAACCATTATGAGAGTGTCTGGCATAGAACCCAAGAGAGCCCCTCTTTTCTCCCCCACATCTGCCTCATTCCTTCCTTCTGTAGTGCACGCTTTCATGTTTTTTCTCTATCAAACCTCCTTCCTCCACTTTCCAATTCCTTTCCTTTCCTCTACACTGCTGGAGAGCTTGATGAAAGAACAGCTGCTTCCCTCTGGGAAGTCCTCCTGAGCAATGTGACAGATTCTACCCACTGTTTAGTGAATGAATACAACTGAAAGCAGGCACAGGTGTCAACAATATAGTGCCAGTAGTAGAGGGTTTTTTTCCACAAAAAAGATTCTGTTGTTTTTTTCCAGGACTGAGAGATTCGTTTATTTTACACATCTACAACTTTAAGATCTGTCTGTTAGGTTTTTGTTTATTGCTGACACTGTTTGTAAGTTCAGTCAGTAAAAACAGTTTAGCTTATTTTAAAGAAACTGACCAGACATTGCAGTCAAATGAATGGAGCTAACTGGTTACAGTAAATTTCAGTATGTGTTTACTATACTATACTGCCCATAAAATACCAGTATTCTGATAATGCATTTGCTAGATATTAATGCTAGATATAATCTGCTGCTCGGGCCATACCTGAAATCTAAATGGCTTGAGTAGCTCCTCAGCCCTGTGGCAGCACTGTGGGGAGACCCACATGGCTCATAGTGGGCAGTCAATTGTGGGCCCCAGTACCAGTAGAAATGTAGGGCACAACTAGGCACTGCACTACACACGCAAAAACAAAAAACTACATGAATGAACAGAAAAAATCACAGAAAGGGTTTCCAGGTGATTAAAATACTTTATTTTAGCATTATGCAATCCTGTTATTTCTACTTAATGTACTTGACATATGTTAATAGAATAGACACTTATTAATGTGGGAATCCTTTTCAGGATTAATTAAGGTTAATTTAAAGAATTATTTTTGGAGTGACCTTTTTCTCTGAGGCAACCACGGCACTGAGCTGTCATCTGTACTTTAAAAACTTCCAATTTAAAATACTGCTGCTTACGTTTAAAATTACCAACAACACAGCACCGAGCTACCTTAAGGAACTCCTTAAATCATATGTTCCTGCCAGAGCATTAAGATCTACTCAGTTACTCTTGGTGCAGCCTAGATCTCGGCTGAAGTCTAGAGGTGACCGGGCATTTGGCCTGGCTGCACCAGAGTTGTGGAATAACCTTCCGATTGTGATCCGGGCGTCTGATTCCATCTAATCTTTTAAATCACGGTTAAAAACCTATTTGTTTAATCTCGCCTTTCCTGCTTGTTAATGCTCGCACCTGACTTTTAGACTTACTCTATTTTTTCTTATACATATTTTTTTATGGCTTGTGCTTTTATTATGTTTTTATTTTGATATGCATTTTATATTGCCCCTGTGTATTAGTGGCATTGACCTGTGAGTATATTTGATACTTTGCTAAGGCCTCATAATACTCGTGTTACTTCTCTGTCTCTTATGTAAAGCACTTTGGTATACCGCTGGTTTTTAAATGTGCTCTATAAATAAAGATTGTTGTTGTTGTTGTTAAAAAAGTAGGATAACTGTCCTTGAAAGGTTAAGCCACAATAAATGGCAATGGCATACACATGGTGTGTGTATTCCTTTCGGCCTCTAATAACCCCAGTGATTTTCCTGTGGTTTGAAATCTTGCGTGATCTTGAGATACCAGGCAACTAATGACTCGTCGACTAGATTGTATCACGTCATCTCAACAAGAATAAAAAACTAGTTTTAAGTTCTTGAATATCATGCATGTGTACATTATTTAATGACATTCACCATAGAAACATAACATTGTTTGTTTAAATTACATGTTAGACTCTTATAAATGTAACAACCATCCAATTTCACTTTTTTGAGGGTATGGGGTCCTTTACACGATATTGGCTGCCCCTGCAGGGTGCATCTAGTCCCCATAGTGCAGAACCAAAAACACTCTGGAAGAGCAGCTAATCGAATGGAAACAGAGAGGCGCTTACCCTCCAGGCGTGGACAGCTTTAAATCAATTGTCTTTTTAAAAAAGAAAAATGTTTTTTTTTCCCAGTAGGGTTTCTCTAAGCAAGTCCGCTGTGGGGGGCTTGCCTCCCTCCGGAGGACCAAAAGGACAACATGAGCTAGCCTACATGGGACCCATATAAGTTATCTGTGGGCAGGCCAACTGTGGGCTTCCCCATTGAACACCTACTTAAAGACCCTATGAGCAAAACTGTGAGCTGAAACGGATATTTTTGATGAGTCATGGTGCAGCGAGAGAATTTTACTACAATCAAAACGTGTAAGCATAGAATTCAATATACTGTCTCGACCCAATTTTAAACAAAAACTTGATGAAAATTGCCAAAAGAAATTTGCAGTTGTCTGCTACAGCTCACACAGTATGTGTTTGACCAGAATTCTTCATCTTCACTTTTGCCATTGGGCTTTTTCATAGCGAACCATCTGATTGTTGGGATTCACTCTCTAATATTGACCTTAAAAAATAAAGCACCTGCTACTATACAAACGAAATGGAATAGAAATTAATAGAAATTCTCAATTGCTACTTCTGTGACATGATCCATTCCATCAAGTGTTTCATGGTGAAGTCCATAATATTTGCAGTAAGGTGTTTTAACAAAAGTGACACCCATAAAACTTTAAATGGAGCTATAGTATCGGCTTTCTGCTATAGTATTTCCCCAAACTTTAAAAAGGTTTGATTTCCTGAGGAAAAATACCCCATAAATGTTACACTTTGGGCTCTAGCCACAGTCATTCTGGAATATCATGAGTTTCCCTATTAACCTAGAAATGCTATTCATTTAACAAACAAGGGCATCAGTAGCATATGGAAGAACCATAAACAGCCACAACAGCCTGGCTCCAGCTTGTTCACACACTGCTGTGGGATGTTGTTTCAGCCTCATCAGAAATGGCCTCAGTGGAATGGTGGGTACTAAGAAGCTTTTCCTCAAGAAGGGAAATTAAGAAAATGCTTAAGTATTACCCAATTATACAAGGACTGGACTGAAAATGAATGGCAACAGGTCTGATGGATTAATACATCAAAATTGCTTCAAATTGTTGTCAATGTGTCAAAAAGGAGGAGCGGTACAATCCTTCGTCTTTACAGCCATCTGTAAACTATGGTGGAGGTTTTCATAATTTGAGGCTGCATTTCAGCTGCCAGTGCTGTTGGAGAAACTGATGGAAATCTAAATGCAGAAAAGTAAGATGAGATTTTGATTGAGATTTGGAAAGCATCTGGTTGGGAACAGCATTATTTTTTTCATCATGGCTGATCCAAATGAAATGCCAGTGGTGTAAAAGCAGAATTGGATGGAAAAACACAGTCCTCAGCCATGGATTGGCCTTCACAGAGACCAGAAAAACCACTCTACTCCAGCAAAATCACATGTATAGTAGGCCTTTTCTCTGAAAGACAGACTTAAGATTTCTTCCATAGGAGATAATTCACTTCCATGGTAATTACAGCACGACACCTTAAACCAGGGGTAAGCAACCTTTCTGATGATGAGTGCCATTTAAAATTTCCTAAGAAGTCAATGTGCCATATGATTGCATTAGCAATAAATGTAATAACGCTCTATATGAACAGTTACACACTATATAGAACCACTTTATAGAATTATATTTGTTCGCAGATGTTGGCAGCTATCAGCGAATAGTTATCAGCTGTTTTGAAACAAAAGAAAAGACACTTTTTATCCATAACAAGAACTCCATAACAGCAAATGGACTGTACAACAGAAAATACAAATGCTATTTATGGTCTCCTCACAACAATGATAAGAAAAATAAACTGGGCCAATATGGCATGTTTCTTAATATTCAACCAAACCCTTCAACTCATCCATGTCACCTAAAAGGTAAACCTGTTTCTCCATCACCTGTTCAGCTCTGATGATTCAGTAAGGACGTCTCCTGGTTTCACCTTCATGTTTCCCTCTCACCAGATAACCAAACCGACATCATGACCAGCAGGTTTACAGCTGTGGCTCCAGCAAACATCAGCTGATACTAGAAATTAATATTAAATAAATTCTAACAACAGCTGATCAAGCTTAAACGTGCTGCTGTTGTTTAGCGCGACATCCGCTGGTTTCCTCTTTCTGGCGCAAAGTGGGAGATAAACAAACAAGAGAGAAAAGCCAATCAGCTGATCATTGATCAGTTTCATGATTGAAGTAGCAACAGGAGAGGGAGGGGGAGAATGAGCGAAGAGGCAGCTGCAGCGTAACGACAGAATAAATCCAGCTTTGTGTCTTTTCCATTGTAGCTGAAGTTCGGGACAAACTGCGTCCATTCTCAGCTCAACACCAAACGCCTAATATTTTCTCTGAATGCGGGACGATTCCGCCTTTTTACGGGACGGTTCGCAACTCTACTAACTAATCTTATGAATAAAATGAAGTTCACTATCAGTAACATCAAAGCACCCACACAGCTGTATGGAAACTCTGTCGTGCTAGCTAGTACACAGTACAAGTTATTGTAACTGACTGTAAAAAGTCAACATTACGAAAATAAACTCCACCTAAACTTGGTTTATATCTGACCAGATAGACTGCAGGTCATAACTTCTTACCTGAAGTTCACCTGACACTCTGACCGGTGGCCGCCTCGGGTCTCTCCTCCTGCCTCCCCTTTCTCTCATCCACCTGCTGGCCTCCACCACTTGCTAATGTTACTGAATCTGTGGGAGCTCTGCGATAGCCACCACCAAACAACTGAGTTATTTTTACACACCGGCCAGCGTCTGGCCAATCCACCACTTTCATTGTTTATACCGTTACAAAAAAAAACATCGGGCCACCGACCAAATGCCTGGTATGCCCGATGGCCAGTCCAGCTATGGTCGTACCATCAGTTAACCCGTTGGCGTGCCAACTGTGACACGCGTGCCCAGGGTTGCTGATCCCTGCCTTAAACAAATATAGATTTCTGCCAGCTACAAGCAAAGGATCCCAACAATGGCAACAGCTAATAAAACTGCTGTGTAAACAGGGTATTACCTACATCTGGCATCAAATTAATCCACTTTCAGTGGGCATGTGTACTGCTTTTTCTGATATTTGCAGTACTTATTGACCCAGTGGTCCTAGCTAATTATAGGCCAATCTCTAACCATCCTCTCATATCAGGAATTCTTGAAAGAGTAGTTGTCAAACAGCTAACAGATCATCTGCAGAGGAATGGCTTATTTGAAGAGTTTCAGTCAGGTTTCAGAGCTCATCACAGCACAGAAACAGCTTTAGTGAAGATTACAAATGATCTTCTTATGGCCTCTGACATCTAAATTGTCCTGCTAGACCTCAGTGCAGCATTCGATACTGTTGAACATAATATCCTATTCGAGCAGTTGGAGCATCCTGTAGGTATTACAGGTACTGCGCCACAGTGGTTTGTATTAGGGCTGGACCAATCCAATGTCGGTATTGCATGGCCAGCAGTGGCAGTGCAGCAGGCGTGGACTCCCGCCCACTGTCCACCGGCTCCAGCTGCGCAGCAAGTCCCTCGCGTGCCCCGATCTATGCCTCAGCTGCCTTCCTCCTAGGAGCGGGAATGGGTGCAGGCCCCTGCTGGGCACCAGCTGCTCCCACCCGAGGAGTGAGTACAGGTGCGGAGGTAGGCTGTGCCCTGGTTGTCCTCACCCTGGGGACCAGCACGGACGATGGACCAGTCTGGACCTCAGCCACTCCCACGCAGTCGGGGAACGCCAGTGGGGTGGCGGCAGTGGTCCTGCAGTTCTTCCCGCTGACAGCGAGACACCGCCGCCTGCTCCCTCTGCCTGGTCGCCAGCTCACCCACCATTTAGGCCAGCGCCTCCATTGGTTGGCTCAGTCGTGGTTCCACCATGCTGCCTCCTCTGATCACCAATATGGCTGTAAAGACAGACCCGACCACACCTCAACGCTTATTTTCACGGTTGCTGTTTTACACACATTACTGCAGCTTTTCACCTCACAGCTGAACACACCACCCACAACAACACCAGACTCAGAGGACACAGTTCTCTCTTATATGCAGGGGAGATGTGATCTAATGCAGCTCAGGTGTGTCAACCTCCCCTGCAGCCGTACCACGAACCACGCCCACCACACAGAGCTAAAGTGGAATGGGCAGATCCTTCATGTGGGACAGATGCCTTTCGTTTTCCTACCTTTGTGACTATCATTTGGGGAGCTGTGGAACACTTAGAGCAAGTCATCTCCTCTTACAAATGACAGGTCATCTTGGAAAGTCGATGGTTTGATACCTGGCTCCTCCACTCTGCACACTGAAATATTTACACTGATATTGAGTGATGTAGTGAACTACTGTCAGATGGACCAGACTGTCAGACGTGATGATTAGATCTGATTCTGTTCCAGATTTTCATTAAGACATCCATCCATCCATCTTCATCCGCTTTATCCGGGGCCGGGTCGCGGGGGCAGCAGCCTAAGCAGAGAAGCCCAGACCTCCCTCTCCCCAGCCACCTCCTCCAGCTTATCCGGGGGAACACCAAGGCGTTCCCAGGCCAGCCGAGAGATGTAATCTCTCCAGCGTGTCCTGGGTCTGCCCCGGGGCCTCCTCCCGGTGGGACATGCCCTGAACTCCTCACCCAGGAGGCACCCAGGAGGAATCCTTGTCAGATGCCCGAACCACCTCAACTGGCTCCTTTCGATGTGGAGCAGCAGCTCTACTCTGAGCCCCTCCCGGATGGCCGAACATCTCACCCTATCTCTAAGGGAGAGGCCAGCCACCCTTCGGAGGAAGCTCATTTCCGCCGCTTGTATCCGCGATCTCATCCTTTCGGTCACTACCCACAGCTCGTGGCCATAGGTGAGGGTAGGGACGTAGATTGACCCGTAAATTGAAAGCTTCACTTTTACACTCAGCTCCCTCTTCACCACGACAGACCGGTGTAGTGTCCGCATCACTGCAGCCGCCGCACCAATCCGTCTGTCGATCTCCGGCTCCCGTCTCCCATCACTCGCGAACAAGACCCCGAGATACTTGAACTCCTCCACTTGGGGCAGGAACTCATCCCCGACCCGGAGTGGGCACTCCACCCTTTCCGGCTGAGAACCATGGCCTCAGATTTGGAGGTGCTGATCCTCATTCCTGCTGCTTCACACTCGGCTGCAAACTGTTCCAGTGCGAGCTGAAGGCCATCACCCGATGAAGCCAACAGAACCACATCATCCGTGAAAAGCAGAGATGAGATTCTGAGGCCACCGAAGCGAAAGCCTTCCGCCACTTGGCTGCGGCTAGAAATCCTGTCCATAAAAATTATGAACATAATCGGTGACAAAGGGCAGCCCTGGCGGAGCCCATCACCCACCGGGAACGAGTCCGACTTATTGCCGGCAATGTGAACCAAGCTCTTGCAGCGGTTGTATAGGGATCGAATGGCCCGTAGCAATGGGCCAGACACCCCATACTCCCGCAGCACCTCCCATAGGACACCACGAGGAACACGGTCGAATGCCTTCTCCAAGTCCACAAAACACATGTAGACTGGTTGGGCAAACTCCCATGCACCCTCAAGTATCCTCGAGAGGATAAAGAGCTGGTCCCGTGTTCCGCGACCAGGACGAAAACAGCATTGTTCCTCCTGTATCCGAGGTTCGACTATCGGACGAACTCTCCTTTCCAGCACCCAGGCATAGACTTTCCCAGGGAGGCTGAGGAGTGTGATCCCCCTGTAGTTGGAACACACCCTCCGGTCCCCCTTCTTAAAGATGGGGACCAGTCCAGGGGTACTGCCCCTGATCTCCACGCAACATTGTCTTTCACTCTGATTGTCTTTCATACTGTAGACCATGTAGAAATTCAATTATCCCTTGGCATGTGTGTTCTCAGTGTGTGCACAAAGTGCTTAAAGGCATATTTAAAAAACTCTGTGTGAATGAGCCTTGTGGTAGAAAGTGTTTTGAGTGCTCAGAAAGACTAAAAAATGTTATGCAACAACCAGTCCATTTAATGTTTTTTGGCAACTTTATTATTGCATTATTGAACGCAGTGTCAATGCAAAGCAACTGCTCACATGAACTGAAATTTCTAGGGTTAAAACACACACTACACTGAACTGACTAATCAGTGCTGACTGCAAGCAACTCTCAACCCACTCAATTTAGCAAAGCATCCCAGCTCATTCCAGCCTCCAACTGCAGCTTCAGGTGAAACATTAGTTTGTAAATTTGGCTTGTTCATCCCATTCTGACAAGAGCTATACTGTGATTGAAAAATATATACACTACAATTTATCCATGACTGTGACCACTTTTATTGTTTTTTTAAAACAATACAATATATTGTCTTGTTTTTTCTCTGTTCGCATGTTTCAGAAACAAATGCCCACTTTCACCTCAAAAAAATGCTTTTACCTCACAGCAAGGAGGTTATAAGTTCGTTGATACTTTCTGTTCTCCCTGTGCTTGTGTGGGATTTCTCCAAACACTCCAGCTTCCTCCCAGTGCTCAAACACATACATAGTGAATTAACTGGTGATCCTAAATTGGTGAGGATGCATCTGGATATAGAGTCTTCAGCGGGAGGAATATTGTGTCAATCATCTACAGTAAGTCACTTCCTCAGTCTTAATTAACTCATGTTTCCCCGACCTTATAAATAGTACATAATGATTAAAACCAGCAACATTGCCTAATAATTAGACATTAATATGCAAATTTTCCCGACCACTGTGAATAGCCATGAGGACCTTTCATAGAGAATGTGGGAGTGACTATAATTACAGCACTGTAAAATGCTAAGCAATGTACCTTTAGCCCCCCTCCTCAGTTTAGAAATTGACTGACCTCATGACCCACTGTTAGTACTGGTGGTAGCTATTATATAAATTATATAAAACATGAAGAAACCAATGGCAGAACCAGGCTCAGGGAGAGGCAGCCATCTGCCATGGCCAGTTGGGGTTGACAAAACTGATTTCACTTTCTGATTTCACTTTCAGAGCTTGCAGTCTTGTTACAGTGGAGATCATACTGCATGGGGCGGGATGATTAGATTCTGTTCCAGATTTTCATTAAGCCAATCAGATTCAAAAGTATGTTAAAATGATCTCCAACAATGAAGAGATTCTTTTTCAGTTATGATGAAGTGCTTCACACTCTTATCTAAAAAGATCAACCCTAACCTTACAGTAGTTCACTGCATCACTCAAGGTTAGACCCCACAGTTTGTGACACTGTAGACTATGTTACAAGGCCAGGTCATTTTACATATTTTCTAAATTTCAACCTGGAAAGTCTGTTGCTTGTGTCAGTAATTTAACAAAGCCTCTTTAGTATTACCCATGTGAAGATGCACATATTAATTAAACTAAAAATATCCTACAGTTGTGTTGTAAAAGCTATATGTTTAAGTTTATTATGTTCTATAATTGTTCATAATTATTCTATAAACCGTACACTGACAGCAGGGACACTTATCAAGGCTTCATTTTCAAAAGTCCTAGCAACAGGTTTTCTTCGGATTCTTTGTAGCTCTGATGTGCACATCAGTGTAATCGGTATACCAGGAAATTGTGCACGGACAAAAGTTCCCCTTTGCTTGTGTAACCCTGGTTAACATAGCTGTCAATAAATAAAAGCCTGTTAGTAAAAACAGTCAGAGATATATTACAGGTGATAAATAGTCAATAAATAGATCATAATGGTTAAGAAAATTCATTAAAAACATCAGCAATGATATAATTCATGGTATAGGATTTCATTTGTGTTTAAAAACATGTTAAAAGGTTAAAAAAAAATTGCTAATTCATGGTGTTTTTATGTTAATTCAGGTAAAATGGCTAAAATATGTGTTCAGACTCTTATTGTGAAAGGGCACGCTGCAGCGTGACTCCTGTGATAGCCACACCCAATCGGGTTGTTCCTTCTTTTTGATGCTGGAGAGGAAGAAATGTAGACAGTCCTTGCGGAGCTGCTGCTTAAACGAGCCAGAAGTCTACTTAAAGCCATTCTTGTACTCTGGAGAATATATTTTTGTTTTTCCGACCTGTCCTTGCCTTGGTGACGTTGTGAACATAACCGAACGGGACTTGGTGAGTTCAGAAATTGTATTTCATTTCATGCAAGAAATGTTTTGTTGTATTATATTGCTCATTTCATGCAAATGGAAAGTCAAGGTAGCAGATTTATGTTGTTTTATGTTAAAAACAGTGGATTGGTGCTTAACTGACACACAGGCTGCAGTTCAAAGGCCTTTGACGGTGTTTCCGCGCGCCATATTGGCGTCACCTCATTTAGGACTAAATAAGCTGGAAAAATGGACTTTTACTGTTATTTAAGGGCTACCCGTGTGTTATTTTCGAATGTTTATGCACTTTATTTTGTTGTTATGGTAGGCCATTAAGGTTTGGATCGGGAAATGCCGAGCTAGAATCGGAGTTTGATCCGCTGAGCGAGAAACAAGATGGCGAGCCTCCCACGGACCCATTGAACTGTACCGAGCAGGAAAAGGGAAACGCCCCCTGCTGGACGTTGAGCTCTTTCGCTAAAAAAACTGGTAGGATTAATCCATACACCTCTGCAAAAGAACAGCGGACTTTCAAAGCACTGGATAATCATTCAGAGTAATTCCAGGATTAATAGTTAAAGGACACAGAGACAACTTTCTTTTGTTTGTTTGTTTAAGGCATTCATTCAGCCTTTTGCTGAATTGTTTTCAGTTTTTACATGTTTTTTGTAATTTATTTTGGTCAACTTTACATTTTAATGCTGTAATGGTGTTAATGGATATGGTGTTAATAATTTTGTTGGATTAAAACAAAATAAGAACTGGTTGAAATTTAAAGGTGAGCCTAGACCAAGATTAAATTAAATCTTGGGCCTAAAGAAATGAACTTGATTTAAAATAACACAGTGTTAATGCAAATAGATCAAAGGATAAACTTGAACTTAGAACTTGAAATAAATAAAAACAATAACCTAGGTTGAAAATCACATCCTTCTAAAGCCAAACAAAAGGTTTTGAGATAAATAGGATAAACTAACAGAACATACTGAACAAAAAGGGGAAAGAAAATATCTTGTTTTCCTTAAATGTGTGATGTTGAATGTTTTATGTAATGTGTGTTAACTGTCTATTCTCTGTCTTCACAAAATAACAAGCCGGCAATTTAATTTTCTGGTCTGTGGTCTTTATTACACGCTACACTCATTACTACTCTAATAGTCGAACCTAACTGGTCCTAGTATACTGTAACGACTCCAGAAGTGTTACACTTGGAATGCAAAGTCTGATTAAATTGCAACTAACGCATTAAATTCCCACCCCTAATATATACATATTGTATTTAGTATAGATAAGTATTGTTAAAGCTGCAAAGACTTGATGGACATTGGTTTTCAGCTAAGACAGATAACTCCCACCGCACTCACAACTTACCTGCCAACCTAGTGAAAACACCAGGATTCCTATGGATTGTTGTCAGGTCTGACAGATGCCATAGAAGGCAGATGAAGAGGAAACACAAATGTGTGAATGTCAGTCTGTCATACTAGTAAGACTCAAGAAACACCTGCACAAGCATCCTCTACTGAGTATGTTTCTCATGAATGCAAGATCCATGGCCCAGAAAATGTATTATATGGAATTATTAATTGCTGAAAGTCACTACACCCAAGTCTGCTGAGTCATCAATAACCTGGCTCCAGCAACAGTATAGATAGCAGGTCACACAATCCACCACAGGGACAGAAACATGGACTCTGGAAAGAGCAGCGAGGGGTTATTTGCATCTATGTGCATAATGATGTATAATAATAGCATAATAATAAAATAAATATATAAAATAACAATCTTAAACAACCACTGCACTCTTAACCTCAAGTTTCTCTAAGTTAGATGTTCATCCTTTTTTCTTTGAATAGAGCTTAACGTATTTATCACTGCTGTTTGTATCACACCTGAAGCTAATGTTAGCATAACTCTTGAGCGTTGCTTTCTTTCTCTTCACGAACATCTCAGCATAGAGATAGCCTGCGTTAGGCTATCTCTTGCCTATGGTGTGGGACAAAGTTCTGTTTTGAAGCCTTTATTGATTCTGTTATATCTGCCTCCTCTTCAACACATTTGACCACTTTTAAAGACATCTCTTATCACTGTTATTCAAACAATATCCAGTTAGGGCTGCTCGATTATGGCAAAAATGATAATCGCGATTATTTTCACTGAAATTGAGATCTCGATTATTTGACGATATTTATTTAACCCTTTAAGACCTACCATAGAACCAAGTCCACCAGGGCTTTTATTATTTTTTTACATGTTGTATTGCCATTTGTGGGAGCATTTCAAGTTGCTATACATCAATACAACTGTTATAGCCCATATTTTAATAATATGTCTGCATTAAGTGCATAGTAATTACATTAATTGCAAAAAAGTGCAATAAACTACAAAAAAATTGTTTTTGTTTTTTTTTACATATATTTCTACTTGGAGAAATTTAAGAGGCTTATCCCTCAAAACTTTAAATACAAAAAAGTTGCAAAAAATAGTTTACACCAACAGGAAATTTATTTTGAGTGTCTTCATAGTTTTATTTTGGAGATACAGCAATTTTTATATACTGCAGGAAAAACAAAAAAACAATCCTATGATGCAAATTTGCAAAGAAAACAGCATGTGCATCAAAATAAACTATTTACAGCAGTGCAATTCGAGTTCTAAGCATCCCAGAAACTATTCAGAAAAGTCAAACATGAATTATAAAAACACCAGTATAGGCTTTTAAGGCCTACAAGTAAAAAACTACATTTTCCGCGAAAATGACGTCACATCCGGTGTCGGGCAGGAAATGGCGGACATGCGATAGTTCACGTTGACATCTTTTTCAATGTGGGAAGTGTTATGAACAGCTGATCGGATCGGCAAAGACTGTTTCTGGAATATTATGTTTTTGTTCCTACAAGCGCTTTTTATGCAATATTTGCAAAGCTATATGTGGAAGGAAACCGTGACCGAGGACAAGCTGATGGCATAAGATGTAAGTTTCATATGCAAAAAAAAAATTATTGCGCTAGCTTACATGGTTCAGGTTCTACAGGGATTTAAAAATAGTTACGCAAAACGGAGCGTGCTGCTCTGACCGGCTTTAAAGGGTTAACAATAACAATGTATTGAATAATGACTTTAAAAAAAAAAAATATAAAATAGTGTGCAAATACTGATAACAGTGCAAATGTTTGCAATATAAGAAATAAATGAAAAATGTAAACATCTATGTTTAGTGAACTTTGCAGTGTTGCTCTGTGGTGCAGCTACGACACTGTAGCAAAGTTTACACACTGTGTCTACTTGATCCACGTCTGACTCCGTGAACCCATAATGTTTCCAACCACTGAAGTTTTTTTACCTCTTTTCAACCAACGGCAGTCACTCTCCTCTCCAAATAGCTTCTGCTTAGTTTTCCGAGCTTCCCTCTGGTCCTCTTAATTGTTGTGACACGTGTTCGAAATGCAGAGAGGTGCGCTCGATTTGCCACATGGAGCAGCGCGAGAGTAAAGCACGAGGGAGGGGCTAATAATCGTCTCAGTCATTTTTAATGATCGTTGAAATCCCAGATCGTAATCATGATTAAAATTCGATTAATTGAGCAGCCCTATATCCAGTTACATATCTCTTTAAAGCCCCAAGAGGTTTCTAAACTACAGGTCTTGCATAGTTGCATAGACACAAAATCGAATAACTAACAGTTTTCTTTAGATTAATGAAGAGAAAACCTCTGTGCCCCTGACAGATTTGTTTATAAGGTAATTGAAACTCTAGGTCCCCTTGCCATATTTACTAAATCTTGTATCGGGAAGCTTGGGGTAACTTTTGACTAAACTTTTCTCTTTTCTCAATCTTGTTTTTTTTTTTTTTTTATAACTTAATGAATATATATATATATATATATATATATATATATATATATATATATATATATATATATATATATAACCATATACTTGAACATCAAGTGAGGTGTGTGCTCAAGTTCGTCAACACAGGGAAGACCCCTGGTCCTCGCAGGATTCCTGGGAAGGTGCTAAAAGTGTGTGCAGATCAGCTGTCACATGACTTCACCATTGACAAAGACTACAAACTCACAATTCTCTGAATCTTTTGCTCCTAGTTACAATATATGTAACAAGAGGGCAGTTTGCTGGGATGTTTGACCCTTAGACTGTAACAGCTTTGTTTTGCTTGTTTATATCTTACTCTTTGAGCCTCTCACTCTATTGTCATCTTCCAGACTCAAGTTATACCTTTTGCCTCTGTTTAACACCAAGATATAAATTATACCCTCTGCTGATTTTTGTCCCCTCCCGTCCTCTTGTGTACCAATATAAATGTCATGCAGTTTCAACGATTCATAGTTGTTGAGTTTGACGTTTATTTGGGATTAGTAGAATCTATAGTTTTTTACTGATCAATAGTCACTGCTTAATCACTTGCACTACTTAGAAACCCGCTGACACATCAGTATAAAAGAATATGCGGGACCAGCTGTAGACATAATAACTGGGGCATGGTATCCATCACAGCCACCTCTTAGCTCAGTTCCTGAAAAACGAGTGCTTGCATACATACACATGTGAAAAGCTTTCTGTTTGTATAAGGCAGAGTGGGGTTTCTTCCCCTTCTAGGTATTACCCTACTTGATTGGATGAAGCAGAGCACTGGGAGAGAGGCTGGGACCAACCGCACGATCTGATATCCTCATGTTGGTGTTGTTCCCAGATCATCATACTAAAGGTTGTTCCAGGATCAACATTGCAAGTGACCAATCAGAATGTTGTGATGTCATACTTTTGCGACTTCGGGAAAAACCGGCATAAAACAAAAAACTGTACTTAAGCTGCGAGAAACCGCCTTTGTCCGCCGATCAACGGACCCTAACCCTGACCCTAACCCTTTAATAAACGCTAAGAAGAATTGATATTGTCCTTGCAACATTGGAATTTCATAAATGCACGAATGGCTTGGTGCGCAAAAGAATAACGTCACAATAATGTGATTGGTCACTTGCAATGTTGAACCTGGAACAACATTTTCATGATGATCTGGGAACAACACCAACACGACAATATCAGATCATCCGGGACCAAAGTGAGCACCAGTGAAGGGAGAGTTAAGTCTAAGCCACAACTCCTCCCCACCAGTTTTAACCAATCAGATAGATGCACATTCTCATACTAGACTTTGTGAACTGATAGGTTGGGTTAGTCTCTTTTGGAAAGTTGGCTGCAGTTTTTTGAACAGAAGAGATCCATATATGCTCATTTTTTATTCTTCAATGCCTAAATAACATTTCTGAACAAGGATAGAATTTCTCTTGCCATCTCTTGAGTGGATAAAAGAATGTGCAGACAGCTAAGACCCACTCCCTGGACTGGTGAACCCCCTGTGTACCAGAATACTTTCTAAACGCATCATAACAGCAGGCCTTGAAATAAAGGACTCAGAGTAATTTCTTAACTATTTTCTTAAACTCCTGTCCGTGGCAGGCCCTCATCCCACCTTTTCTTTCATTCCTGTACCTAAAATCAGCCACTGACAATTCAGTATGCCTGCCACATTTGTCACTTTGCACACCGATATTGCCACAACTGCAGACCATTTCTGCCAGTGCTTAGGGTGCAAGTACTTACTGCAGTATTCTCCTAAATGACAGATATGACCACTCAAACAAAACGTCCCCACCAGTGCTTGGAGAACAGGAGAAGAAGTCAAAACCAGAAGCAAGTTTTTCAAGGCTGTGTTTCAAATCCACTGAAACCTGGCCTTCATATTTCCTCCACTCACTCACTCAGCGCCAGTTACCCTCAAGGGTAACCATATGCTGGATCCACTGCTGTTTTCCCTCAACACCCATGGTAACAGTAATCCATAGTAATCTAGCCCACCTCTGTAACATCATCAAGTTTAATGATGACACCATGGTTGTTGTTCTCATCTCAGACACACAAGTCTGCATACAGCTATAAGATCTTTAAATTGTCAGTTTGGAGTTCAGCAAACATATCTGCCACCATTTTTTTTTTTTACAAGGGAGGTCTGACCAAAAAGGCACCGAATTACATAGAAAGACACATTAGATTATCTTAATGACCATATCACCCTATTAGAGCACTTCGCTCTCACACTGCAGGCCTACTTGTTGTTCCTAGAGTATTTAAAAGTAGAATGGGAGGCAGAGCCTTCAGTTTTCAGGCCCCTCTTCTGTGGAACCAGCTTCCAGTTTGGATTCAGGAGACAGACACTATCTCTACTTTTAAGATTAGGCTTCAAACTTTCCTTTTTGCTAAAGCATATAGTTAGGGCTGGACCAGGTGACCCTGAATCCTCCCTTAGTTATGCTGCAATAGACGTAGGCTGCCGGGGATTCCCATGATGCATTGAGTGTTTCTTTTTCAGTCACCTTTCTCACTCACTATGTGTTAACAGACCTCTCTGCATTGAATCATATCTGTTATTAACCTCTGTCTCTCTTCCACAGCATGTCTTTATCCTGTCTTCCTTCTCTCACCCCAACCAATCACAGCAGATGGCCCCGCCCCTCCCTGAGCCTGGTTCTGCTGGAGGTTTCTTCCTGTTAAAAGGGAGTTTTTCCTTCCCACTGTCGCCAAAGTGCTTGCTCATAGGGGGTCATACGATTATTGGGTTTTTCTCTATATGTATTATTGTACAATTTACTGTACAATGTAAAGCGCCTTGAGGTGACTGTTGTTGTGATTTGGCGCTGTATAAATACAATTGAATTGAACTGAATTGTCATAAAATACTTGCACAAGAATAAGGTAAACTGTAATTATCTCACTTGAAATTTAAACCCTTCAATCCAACAATTTCAGATTTTACTTTATTCAAAAATTGAAAAGCTTTCTTTCCTAATTCAGTTCGTATTCTGGGAGCTTCTATTTGTAGAACATCCATAAATGTAACACAGTTCGTTCAGCATCCAAGACCAAAGCATGAGCCTATCACTAGACATATGTGGCTAAGGAGGCAGAAAAATTAAAGAATTACTCCTTTGGGTCTTTATGAGTAGTTGGGGATTCCATTGGGATTCTCTAATGTTCCAGTTTCTTTTCAATGCAGCATGTAAAAGATGTTACATTCTCTGGATGACAACTGCTTTTTTCAATGAATGTTTTAAGTGATTAAATGACTTAACACTAGGGATGCACCGATACCGATACTGGTATCGGGTATCAGGGCCGATACTGTAAAATGTGTGTGTACTCATACTCGTAAAAGTTAACCGATACCATGAACCGATACTAACTTATTTCATTAGTCAGAGGGTGGCATGTCATTTCTGTTGTAGTTTTTTAGATTGGCCACTAGGGGGACATCCCGCGCTAAACAGGCACAGGGTTAGGCGAGTGAGACTGGCAGCTCCAGATAAAAAAGAGAAACTGGAGGCTGCTGTAGCTAGGCTAAACAAAATGTCAGCAGTGTGGAACAGCCAACTTTAACTCAGGTTTTGGAAAAGCGATGAAAAATGTCAAGAGAAAATCCACGGGCAGTTAAAATAACAGAGGCTCTGACTCATTTTATTTCTCTGGATGGCCAGCCAATGCCGGTCGTGGAAAGCATAGGATTGAACCGTCTTCTCAGCATACTCGAGCTGCGATATGAAATTGGACACTCTGCAATAATTTAAAAGTTTATTTTATTCTCAAACCTAATTTGTATTTATTTTATTCCAAACAGAAGTGTTTATTTATTATTCTGAAAGCTCGAGACAGTGCCAATAGTTCAGTGATATTTTGTTAAATTACAATGTGGAGACTCCGCAATAATTTAACAGAAGTGCTTATTTTTCACTTGAAATTTTTTTGTGGTCATTTTTATTAAGATTTTATTTTTTATCGGCAGAGAATAAAATAAAACCTGTCTTCCAATTCATTGCATTTGTGTGTGTGTGTGTGTGTGTGTGGTAGAAGTATCGGTTTTTGTACTCAGTATCAGCAAGTACTCAGATCCAAGTATCGGTATCGTATCGGTTTGAAAAAATTGGTATTGTTGCATCCCTACTTAACACCCATGGTGTCAAACGTTAACCAACAAAATGTGAGCTGTTCTGGCAGGTGGTCAAGCATATGGGGAGGCTGGTCTTGGCTGATTGTGAACGAAAAGCCATCAAAGTCATCAGTTTACTGAATGAGAAAGGGTGAAACACAGTTGTGCCTTGAGTGTGGAAATTTGTTGTTGAAAACAATCTCTTCCGTAACACATGGAAAACTAAGCAGGGAAAGGGGCCTCAGTTGCCTTCAAGGACACCTATCTTATGGATTGATGAGCACCAGAGAATCCCCGGGCAGCTGACTGACCCTTTCACATCGACCTGTACTGGCATATCCAGACTCTGAGCTAGTGTTTGTGCTTCACGTTGATGCCTCTGAGCAGATGCAGTGTATAAACAAAAGAATGGAAAAATGAGGGCCGTTGCTAATGGCTGTAGAACTCTCCCTCCTGCTGAACAAAATTACAACTTACAATCAGGGAAACTAGAGTTTCTTCATCTTAAGCAGGCAATATGTGAGAAACATGGGTATTATTCGTTTTATGTTGTTTTACAGTCTACCCAAACAATAATCCCCTCACATGGGTATTGCAAAGTTTGATGCTGTTAGCAATTGATGGGGTAGGTGAGCTCGAAGACTTAAGGTTCAGTGTCAAATAAAGTCCAGCAAAAGTGAATCTCAATTAACATTAAATGCTCTCAGTTCCAACAAAGTGTACTGAAGAGCTTACAGAAGAGGCTAAGCAGGCTACATGAAAATTGGCTGGAAAGAGACAAGATGTTGCCTGTGATGCTGGCCTGAAACTGATATTCTCAGAGCTGTTCAATCCCAAACAGACGATTGTAATATCACTGACAGTCTGCAGCGTACATGGAAACTAGTGAGAGGGGCTATAAGGTAGTGATGGGATTTCCGGCTCTTTTTAGAGAGCCGGCTCTTTCGGCTCGGCTCACTAAAAAGAGCCGGCTTTTCGGCTC
The DNA here is from genome assembly GCF_056152115.1 of Neolamprologus brichardi. Classification (NCBI taxonomy): domain Eukaryota; kingdom Metazoa; phylum Chordata; class Actinopteri; order Cichliformes; family Cichlidae; genus Neolamprologus; species Neolamprologus brichardi. The sequence continues at coordinate 5,414,598 of NC_142112.1, forward strand.
CGAACCGGCTCTTCAGGTTGTTTTGTTGCTTTAATTTATTTATTATTAACAATAATAAAAAAAGGAATTACTAATGTAAAAAAAAAGTGGTTTTATTTATATATGTTTATATATAAATATATGCGGTGGCCCCTAGAGACAAAACACGTACAAACTCCAAAACACATTTCTAGCGTTAACTGAACTACCAAAACAGAGCTACCCAGATCACTTAAATTACACAATTGAAAGCATGAAAGCATATGTGTATTGTTTGTGTATTTATACACAAGCATTCATATATAGTGAAATACTTTTTTAAAAAAAAGTTCATTTACCTGTTACTACCACACACCAAATCTGGTCGTTGGTACTTGCTGGCTTGTGTAGCCACTAGGTAACAAAGCTCAACACTGCGCCCAGCATCCTGGAGCACTTCTGTTGTGTTTTGTACGTGTTTTGAGTTTTTATGTGATTCTGAGTTTGTATGTGCTTTGTCTCTAGGGGCCAACGTAAATATACTTTTATTTATTCACTCCACATAAAATGTAATAAATAAATTATATAATACATAAATCAACTATTCATATTTCAACTTTTAACTATTTAAATTTTCAGCTTTTTCCTTTTAAACAAATTTAAAGTGAAACAACACAAAACACTGCAAACCACAACACAATTAAATTAAAATATGAAAACAAAAAGAAGATGCATATTCTCTGTCATATGGACCTGCATGAATAAACTTTCTGAATACTTTATCATCTGCAACTGAAAATAGTTGTGGATGATTACTATACCTTTCTAATGTGACGTTGTTGTCCCTGGCTCTCTTTCTCTCTCTCTCTCCCTCCCGCTCTGTTCCTGTGCTACTGAGTGTAACTACCGCCCCTCCCCCTCTTCCCAGCGTAAAGCACAAGGCTCGCGTGCGGAGTGAAGCGGAAAAAAAGTGCGAGAGAGAGGGTGAGAGAAAGAAAAAAAAAAAAACCACGGCTCGCGATAAGGATCTGGCTCGCGTCGTTCACATCAAAGAGCCATTTCGTTCGCGACCAACACATCACTACTATAAGGACAATTTGATCATCATTGCTCACTTTACCAGGTTTGCTCAGAATTACCCCACAAAAGCAAATCTGGTAGAATGACAGAAAAAGTTACAACATAGCTCAGAATTGACCAATTTAATATCCTCCAGAACCCAGCTGGACGTGCTGCTCCTGGGCAACATTGTACCGGTTTAAAAGGACATTACTATGAATCTTGAGGACACTGAGGGAGAAGAAAAAGAGCAACTGGAGAGAGTACATGCCTCAGATAATCCACACATACATACACATACATTTTATAATTAAGGCTTTTTGCCCCACTATGCCATGTTTGGTTGCCATCCCAGTCTTCCTGTAGGCTTAATATTTGGCCAGTTAACCAGAGACCAAACTGACACACCACAGGGTATGCTAAAACTCAGGCCCTGTATATTAAAGAGGCTTACCACACTGGAGGTAAGCAGTAAACAGTCAGCAATCCAGCACAAAAGCTAAAAAGTAGGGTCTTCACACACAAACTAGTGATAGAACCCTAGTCTGTAACATGAGTGCGAGGGGGAATTTCAAAAATCAAGGCCTTAATTGAAGAAAAAGAGTAATCGTGTTGAGAGAGGAATGGACAGAGACACCAGATAACAGTGAAGATGAAATAGCCAGCATACAATACTGGCTAAGAGTATCACCAAAAGCTTAGCACCAAACACAAAACGTGAGACCCACGTTACCATCAGGAGGTTATATAAACCTGAGACACCTCATGTGAAAGAGAAAATAAATAAGACCAAATGGAAAGACAAACTGAGGATGGATATCTACCTGTTAATCCAGAAGCATCTGATGAAAACGAGCATACACACCATGATTGTTGTGCTTACACTATGATTTCTCAGGAGGAATCAATCGGGAAATCCATGAGAGATTAGAGTGATCTCCAGTCTGGGAGATTCCAAAAAAAATCCCTTACTAATCCACTTACTATATTCCTTACTGCCAGGCCATACACAAACTCATGCTGACACACAGACATGCACACTCACCTAAACACACACACACACACACACACACATTGATTTTCCGAACAACACAACCGAAGACAGGCACTGCACTCTAACTTTAGCATTTTGTTAAACCCACAGCAAACTTCCAATCCAATGTTACATCAGTAAAATCTGATGAAATTCCCCCCCTGCACACTTTGTAGCATTGGTTTTAAAAAGTGATTCATCAATAATTAGAAATGGCTATATTTAAAACATTAACGTAAAATAAAGGCTGTTATTACTAGTTATGTTCCCATTGTGGGCAATTTAGACTTATCAATAATCAATTTGGTTTCACTGAAAGCTTAACTTAAAGAGACAAGATTGAATTTGCACCAGTTTAAAACAATGACATTAATGAAAATTCATGAATGAAAGCATCTTACGTTGGGATACAGTATCTGCATGCCAAAAAATAATTTGTAAAGCACATGGCTAAGTAACATTAATACCTTTATTCAATATTATTCATGTGAACTGTATGAGTTTCCTCTGAAATCTGTCCATCTTAATATTTCAATTCTATTTTGAGGAATAATAGCATTTTTTCAGTGATTCTGCTATATTTAAAGGAAACACTGAAGTCTGATTTAATGGGGTTTTTTCCTGGATTAGGGCAATTAAACCATAACATCTTAAGGCAGATGAAGACACTTCATGTTTTGTGTGAAACAAACAGGAAATAATGCTAAATGCAGAATAAAACAAGTGGGTCTTAGAGCAGATGGGCTGCAGAAAGAACCGAATCAAACGTAGAATAATGTGAAAACATGTTTGTTTTCCCATCAGGAAGGCAGCTCATTGCTACTAAGCACGACAAACTACAATAAATGCAGAAATCTTGTATGTGCTGAATACTATCAAAGATTTTTTTTTTTTTTACTGTACTTTGTACATCTAGTTATTGGCTTTGTGTGGTAGGACTCGACTTATGCGGTCAAAGAAGTGCAGGAGACTGATGCTGTCCAGTGTAGCAAGTGATTTATTCACCATTTTGTGACCGAAACAATATTTACAAAGAAACAAATAAGAAACTCAACTTTATAATTAACTCAGTTTAAATAAACATAACTGAACTTAAATCAACAGAAATTAAGGTCAAACTGCACACAGCTACACTGACCCGAACCTTTCTGAAACACCTGAGTTCTTCTGCTTAAATAGTCCACTTAATCAAACAATTTCTCCTCTGGACTATTCCATTCAGTAGGTAGATACAATGAACATGATTATATTCAAGTCTCTACTACTCCTCTTTACTGGCAACATGAACTCTGGTGTAATCAATACATATTATAACAATAAATCTACTTCTTCATAAACCCTCTAAAATCAACTTTATTAAATTATAAGAGTTCTTCCCCTTCTGCACTTGGTCTCTTCCTGTGACCTCAGATGAACCCAGAAGATACAAAGCAGGAAGTAAAACTACATTTCCTCCTTTTGCTTCTGGAAGACAGGTAGGTAAGGTAAGTTCTAAACAATACAAATTAACAGTTGAAATAAAGAACATGTTAACTTAACAAACTTGTAGGAATTGATTTAAACCAAGATGTTATATTATATAATCTGTAAAAGTGCAAAACATAAACAAACCCGGGATAGTAGATGTTTGCCTATTGCAGATTACATGTGAAATATGGTTAACTCAAAACAAGAATGTTAACTAAGAATATGGACAAATGGTTTTCTCACCCACTTTGTCACACTTTGGTATAGTCTATATTTGACCATAAAGTTAGCCTGAAAAATTTGACAGCTAATGTAAAACTAGCTCATATGCTCATATACAGTGTTCACTTTATGTATTGTTGACAAAACTGCAATTTTTCTAAAAATGAATTGTCTTCTTATTTTTCAAAACCATTCTACAGAACAGTTTGTATTTTGCTGTGCACATTTAAGGCCATTTTACATTCAGTCAGAAGGTCAGAAGGTAATTCAAATTGACAACAAAGCGAGACACATGTTAATTCATTCTGACAGATGAACATCTGTGTGGTTCGTGAGCGGAGGCTACCAGGCGGTTTGGCAGGCGGCCGGCGACGAGGACACCGCTGAACCCGGCAGCACGGTGACCTCAGGCGTAGTAGGACCCTCGCGTGCCTCGTCCCCAACCCCTGGGCCTCGGACTGGTACCGGTCCGTGAGTCGTTTGGTACCGGGCCGCGAGAGTTGAGGCTCAGGTGTGAAATGTATAGTTTTCAGGGTTTTTATCGGTTTTCAGCGTTATTTTCCATCCATCCATCCATCTTCCTCCGCTTTATCCGAGGCCGGGTTGTGGGGGCAGCAGCCTAAGCAGAGGCCCAGACCTCCCTCTCCCCAGCCACCTCCTCCAGCTTATCTGGGGGAACACCAAGGCGTTCCCAGGCCAGCCGAGAGATATAATCTCTCCACCGTGTCCTGGGTCTGCCCCAGGGCCTCCTCCCGGTGGGACATGCCTGGAACACCTCACCCAGGAGGCGCCCAGGGGGCATCCTTGTCAGATGCCCAAACCACCGTTATTTTGTTATCGATTTTATTGTTACCTCGGTTTTCCTGGGTCTTTTCACGTGTGTTATGAATAAATTTTCTTTTTTTCGGTACCGGTACTAGTTTTATTTTGTTGTATTTATCCACGACACCTTAAAGGCCGGTCCATGAAAATATTGTCGGACATAAACCGGTCCGTGGCTCAAAAAAGGTTGGAGACCGCTGGCCTAGAGGCCCCGCTGAGGAGAGGTGTTCATGCAGAAGTCCAGTAAAGTGAAGTTGCTGTGCTGTTTTGTTTTTATTTTAAACAGTTATGGGAGAAAAAATCCGCCCAGCTGGCAAAGTGAGAGTTGACTCCTCTGGCCATTCGCACAACACAACGCAGAGAACTAACGGCAATCAGAAAAAAAAAAAAACAGGAACAGACAGATGCTTTTCACAGGACAAATGGATGCAATATTCAAACACACACCGAAGAAAAGACAAAAATCTGCAGAAAGGAGATTTGAGGATTTAGTTGATATCTTGTCTTAGGATGAATAGTTAATGACTGGACTGTATTATATCAGAAATTAAACACTTTCAGTAACTCTTCTGCTGCTTTTGAAACTTCCTCCAAGCTACAGTACATTATTATTCTGAGAGTAAGGAGTTTATTTTGCTAATTCTCTTCACTGTCACTGATGTAATATTATGGATGGCTTTGCATAATGCACTGGAATCGATATTTGTCCTGTGCATGTTTTTCAGTGAATACACATAGATCTCTGATTCTGTTGAAAAGGCTCCTGTCACAGGTAATCAATACAAAACTATGTTTGTTCGCATTCAGGTGTGAGCCTTACAAGAGAAAGCAGCTTCTTTCTTGTCTCTGGCCGAGGAATGCTTTGTGTATGATTTGCTGACTAAGCTCAAAGTGTAAAAAAAAAAAAAGTACTGCAAAAGGAAACCAATGGAGGAAAAGCTCTGAGACACTTTATGCAAACTGTTGCCTCGCTTTGTTGAATCTGAATTGAGCCTTCGATAAACAAAGGCTGTGAAGCATAATAAATCGAGTGTCTCTGTGTGGATGTCCTCTGTGGTCAAAGTGAAATTTGCAATTGTTGAACTTCTTGAATCACACTCCATAAACACCGTGTTGCTATGAGGCATTATTTGTACTTTTACTTCAATTTGAATTTGTAAATTTGGTGACTGCGCTATTTTATTATAATAGCTTTTTTTGTAATACAAAATGTGATTAAAATGTTCACAAGCAGTTCTGTTTGTACACAGATACAGTACAGAACGGGATTAACTGTTTGTACTTATAGATGTGTTTCTGATTTACACTATAAAGTAATGATTCAACTTTATAAAAGAAAGCTAAGCTGGACGTCATCAATTTCTTTTTGGATTTTAAGACATTTTGACATTAAAATTAGTTGCATCTAGGCGTGGGGGGGTAGGGGTGAGACGTTGAAGTGCCGAGTTATAAACTAAGGCCAGCAAGCTGCATTGAAAGCTGGAACTGCTGAAACAAACAGACACAAATCTGCTAATAAGTACTTAGTAAGGAACAAAAAAGCTTCATATGCATCAAATACTCTCATCATGTTATTCTATATGCTGCATGACAAAAGTGCAAAATAATTTTGGAAGACAGTCTCTTAATTAGGGATGGGTATCGTTTAGGTTTTATCCGATACCGGTGCCAAACCGGTACTTTTGAAACGGTGCCGGTGCTTAAACGGTGCTCAAACCGGTGCTTAAAGAATGGAGAACACAAACTTTGTCCAAAAACCTCTCATGTTCAGCTGTTTTTGTGTAAAAAGATAACAATGTTTGCCTTTTCTGCAGCTATGGGGCATATATGGTATCACTCTTGGCTGGAAGCAGTGCTTAAACAATGGAAAAAACACAAACTTTGTCCAAAAACCTCTCATGTTTAACTGTTTTCCACTTTTTCTTTGGTCATTTTAGCCTTTTTGTCCAGGGTGAAGGGAGTATCTGCCATCAAACAAGAAGACAGCCGCATGTAGCTATGATGGTGTTTGCCAGTTCACCTTACATGCATTAATGTAATAACGTGGTTAGCCTACTCAACGTAAATTACACACGAACAACATTAAGCTACTCACGCAGAGAAGAACGGCTGCTGCTGCATCATCATCCTCATCATTTCTGCTACACTGGCAGGGCTAGGGGCCAGGACTCTCCTCTTCGGGTTTTTGGAGGATGTTGCTAACTCCGGGTCCGATAACAGGCACCACACCCGCAGTAGATGTGCTCGATGTGAGGTCTCGCAGCAAGCTATCAAATACGGCACATTTTTAGGATTAAAAAAAACGCCATGCGTCGCCAGGTGTTTCATCAGATTTGAGGTGTTACCTCCTTTGACAGTATCACAGTATCACCTTAAAGCACTTGTTGCAGCTGCTGAGTTTGCATCTTTTGCTGTGAAGTACAGCCAGACTTTGGCCGCTTCGCCTTGGGCATTTTTAATCTGTAGCTCTGCTCTAAAAGAACGTACGTACCTGGACCCGCCTACTATCCCCGGAAACGTAAAATGATTGGCTAGAATTCAAAGTGTATGACATCTCAGGAAAATAAAGCACCGAAATGTGCGCTGCTTTTCGGTCTGGTTACTACCGTTTATGTCAGAACCGGTGCCATCATGGCACCGGATACCGGTAACCATCCCTACTCTTAATATTTTTTATTTCGTCTGATCAAATATCTGATATCTGTTTATCTATCTAGGCTATCTCGTTACCTCTGTGTCGTGCTACAGCAGGTTTTATATCATTTGCAGTAACCACATGTTGCTACATGTTGAGCACAGTATTTTAGATTAATTTCTGTTGACATCAAAATAATTCCCTCAGTGGCTCTAGGGATAACATTTTCCCACACATCCCAAATATTAGTACATGATGAATAAACTAATTTTTAATTAAATTTGAGATGATAATGTTTTATGTTAACACAGTCATGTAATGTCCTGGTCTCAAAATGATGTATTTTTGCATATGATTTTGTACAATTACTTTTCAAATTATTCACTAAATATTATAAGTTAAGTAGAACATTTTTAAGATGAGGGAATATGAATCAAAGCTTCCACCAACTGGAAGACCAACCACACCTGATTTCAAAGACTCTGTGCATTTACAGGGGGTAAAGCTCCACCCAGGACAGACGAGAGGTACAAGAACATAATGGATTAGTTAATCTGCTGTTTGGAAAAAATGTCAAGCTGTAACTTAAGAAAATACTCTAATGTTTGCAGTACTTTTAATACAAAGTAGGTGTAGTAATGAGCAAATGTTTTTATTGGGTATTCATCCAGAGGGAAGCCAAAAAATACATTTATAAGCATCTTCAATTTTAGGTAATTTCTTTACATTTCCTACACCACCCCTCCTCACGACTGCTCCCTCTTCCTTACACAGCAGTTTATTTGTTGTCTCCCTTTCTTCATACCATATGAAAATGGCACTATAGGAGGGACATGGGAAAACTAATGAGACCATCAATTGCTTTTTTTTTTTTTTTTTTTTCCTGTCGCAATGCAGAAAAACTGTGTTATTACGGGTTTGGAGGCGAATCAAGGAGCTAGGAAGGCAGGGGGTAGTGGTAAGTGATACGGGGTCAGCTAGGACCTGAATGCTGCTGGTAATGATGCTGTAATTATATCTGGCGTGAGAAGGTGGTTGAGGACCTACTGTTAATATAATGTTTAGAGGAACCTCATCAGACTTTTGCATGGCCTGACAGTTTCATTAAAGCCTGGTCATCCTCTATCCCAGCAAAGTCCAAAGTATTTATAAAATAAATCTTTAAATCTGCACCATCCTTATCCCCCTCCTGCTTCCTCTTATTCAGCTTGTCCATTTGCATATTAACCAGAACATCACTTGTTGTTAATCGATGGAGAAGGCAAAACAGCTTTGTATCTGTCTCTGCCTATCTTCCTCATTAGTGTTAAAGTCTCTTTTAATTTCAGCCCCTTATCTATCAGTGTAATGGTTGGACCGCTATTGATTTTCTCTTTATGGATCGAGCACAAACAAGATGGTCAAACCTTTGACAGCTGTACAGTCTGGTTTTTTTAGCATCACTGATGTATAAATTATCTCTCTCTGTGCTAAAGATGATATGCAGGGCAATCAAGTTTTAATGTTAGTCATGTGATCAAGTATTTAACATACGCCATTCTACAGCAGAGCTGAAAAACAAGAGTCATGTACTGGAGCGATTCAAGAGGAGGAGGATGCAATCAGCTCCAGTCCACCTTCCCATCTCTATCTTTTATGCTCTCTGTGGACTTGCATCAGACTGGCTTTGACACTGGAATCAATCACCAACAACTCCCCCACCCACAGCCCATCTATACTACACCACACTCACCTCCACAGTTTTTCTTTGGAGCAGTGGGAAAAGTGAATGTGTACACATGAAACCCGATTCTGCAGCAGGACTCTCTAGAGTTTTTGTTCTTTGGGCCTAAATTGCTTTATGGCATGCTAGTGATTGGACCAAAGGACACAACAATAGCATTGAAGAAAAAAACAATACATGAGATCATTGCTGTGAACTTGCTGATACAGGGGAGGAAAGCACACATGGCTTCTTATACACTGAGTGACTGCGTCATGCTCTCTCCGTGTATGATTGTAACATTTTGGTTCATTTTTTCAAGTTAAAATGTTCAGTTTAAGTTTTAGAATCTGAGACACTTGTTCATTTTAAAAAGAGAATGGTGAAATCTTTCTATTATCATAACAGTACCCCTCCTCAGTGGAAGCCTCCAGGGTTGTCTGGATTGTCAGGTCCCTAATACGTTGAGGGGCTGTGATAAAGGATAAATGAATCTATGACCTTTCCTCTTCACCAGCGTATGTCCGTCAGTCACTTGACAGGAAAGCACAGGTGGTTTGTAGTGACAGGTTTTAACTGAGACGTATGGAATATGAGGTGGATCTCCACAGTAGATCCTCGTGGTAGACAGCTGGTTAATAATGCGATGAAAAACAAAGGGACTAATGCACCACAGGATCAGTTTCCTGGGAATATTTTTAGATCGCAGCTAAACGTTCTGACCTGGTGGATATGCTGTGGTATGAGTGGAGTCTGTTTGTGATGTGCCAGGTCCAAGTTGCACAACAAGGCGGTTCATGTACATCCACACATAACATGATTATCAAAAGGTTGACAGTTTCCTGTGGAAATGGCAGTTTAGGGAGAGGCACAAAGTGGGCAGTCTTAGCAAAGCAAACATTCTGAAACATTTTTTGTCAACCAATTTTAAAAATGAATATCATGGGTTATATCATAGTTTGAATAGCAAAACCACACAAAGAGCCATAAGACCACGTGGGATACTTGACAGGTATAAACAAATTATAGCATGAAACATTACATTTTGATACCATGTTTATCCTCTATGTGGGCGATCGTGGCTCAAGAGTTGGGAGTTCGTCTTGTAATTGGAAGGTTGCCGGTTCGAGCCCCGGATCGGACAGTCTTGGTCGTTGTGTCCTTGGGCAAGACACTTCACCCGTTGCCTACTGATGGTGGTCAGAGGGGCCTGGTGGCGCCAGTGTCCGGCAGCCTCGTCTCTGTCAGTGTGCCCCAGGGCGGCTGTGGCTACAATGTAGCTGCCATCACCAGTGTGTGTGGATGTGTAAAGCGCTTTGGGGTCCTTAGGGACTAGTAAAACACTATACAAATACAGGCCATTTACCATTTCTAGCCTTGATTCCTTTGGTGTCAAAGTAATTTTTTAAAGTTGTCACATTTTATATAAATATACAGTGGAGTTAGCAAATTTAAACAAATCCATATTTTATGCTGGCAAAAGAAAACTACCAGTTGTAATTAATCACAAACTCTACAGAGATTAATAGATCTTGACTTTGCCTTTTTTTTTTATTTTAGAAAAAAAATGTGTGCATGTAAACTATCAAAGTTTTTAACTTGCAGAGTCAACACCCAACTCACAACATCACAGATCTGGACACCAGTACAGCTGATGTTGTCCTAAATGATGCGTGCATATTTCAGAAAACAGCCACAGAAAACGCTGATGGAGCTGATTCAATGGAGCCAGAGCCACTTTGCAACAAACACAGGTTACATCCTGACTCATATAAATGGTCTAAATCATGCAGTTCTAGAGTGACTTTGACAGAAAGGGCAAGGTTTATAGAACATTTTAAGCCCAGCAAGACAGACCCAGGAACCCAGCCATTGCAATTTTACTTCAACCAAGTTTAAAATCAGCAAGTTGTCTACTATAGCTATTGTTCAAACTGGCAATAGTACTGTGTTACAGTGGGGCTACAAATTAACACTGGTCAGTATGTGTTTAACATTTACAATAAACAGAGTCACACCCTCTCTCAAGGTTTGGTCCTTTTTGACTTCTCTGTGTGTGCCAGCCGTAACACAAACCTAAATATGCAACTCGAGGAACAGAAACCATAGACAGAAACAGTCCAGATTAGGGATGGGTATTGAAACCCGGTTCTTGTTGAGAACCGGTTCCCACTGTTTCAATTCCTTGGAATTGTTTGCCATTTTTGCAAACGATTCCCTTATCGATTCCAGTCGCCCCGAATGACAGATGATTTTCGGTAAGTGAATGTGTTTAATTGTAGGCAGGGACATTACTGGATATTCTTGTGTAATTGCTACAGAATAATTTATGGTATACTTTGTTATTGCTACAGAAGAATATTTATTTTATTATTTTACATTTACAGTTTTTTTTCCTGGGGACCCTGTGACACCCCATTGAAGAGCCGTAGGCTGTGGATCTCTTAAGATCTCACTGTTGGGTTTGTAAGGCCATGTTACTCCTAAATTTGTGTCTTGTTCAAAGAGAAGATATAAAACAAAGTTCTAAGCTAATCGACCTTAGTGTTCTCCTTTTTTAAAAAGAATCGATAAGAGAATCGATAAAGAATCGAATCGTTAAACAGAATCAAAAATGAAATCGGAATCGTAAAAATCTTATCAATACCCATCCCTAGTCCAGATGTAACTTGACTGCTACATTTTTATAAAGTCCTGTATGTCAAAAGCACTAGTTTGTCTAATCCTCAGGGCCTTCCATGCAGTGGAAACACAGACACCAGTCTTAAAGAACCTTTAAAAGAAAAAGGTACACAATAACTCTGCATCAGTGTGTGTGTGTTTCTATTATTATTTTCTGGCCCAATCATTCATCAATTCATTCCTTCATTGCACTACTCTGTACCTGCAGTCCAGTCCATTGTTTGGCCCAGAGCATGAACTCTAAAGTTTGTACTAAGGATATGCCTAGTGCAAGCTTTATGATGAAATACTAGAAATCCCAGCTTTTCTTGGAGCTTTAAGCTGTATTTCCCAAATAGAACTTGCTTACATGTCATTCGTCAGAACACCAGTCACAAATCGGAAATCGTATAAAGAAGTTCAAAGACGCACTGCAGTGACATAGGTTTGTCCTACTTGTCACTGTTCAAAGTTGATACCATTTCAATTTTTTTATGGTTTGGAAAACAAACAGTGCCTGCACAATGTGTTAAGAGGTATAGGTGTTTTCCTGAAAGTGAATAGATAATCTTGTGGCAGTCAAAATGCCATGAAAACACATCTATACTCTCACAGTCACTAGAGTGCCTTTTTCTCAAGCTCCATCTGTATGGCTAATGCATCATCTTCCAAATATATCACAACCAACACCACATCTTTGAGCATTAGGAATTATCTAAAGAACGTAAAATCCCACATGCACAATGGGGAATAAGCTCTAATGCTTAAGTGCACTTGCGGTGAGTAAAAACACATTTTTGACACGGACCCATGGAATTAAAGCATCACCTACCATCTTACATTACCTCCAAACGAAATAAATTACAATAATTATAAAAAATTTATCTTTTTTTTTACCATATGTAATGCTACAGGTAAAGAGAATTCGGTGAAAAATGGAAATACATGTTACAGAGTTTAAAGTTGTCGGTTTGAATGTGAATGTGGCAAATGAAAGCTCACCCTGCATTATAGAAAAACAAAAGGGCAGAACTTAAAAATTTTAACACCTCTAGCAAATTGAAGCAATTGTTGTTTGGTGGTATATAAATAAAACTGCATGACATATATGTCAGTTTTTATCTGCACTGTTATTCTTAAAACCACCACACAGAGAGTTACGGTTGAATTTACTAATAGTCTGTGCCAGCACAGACTGGGGTTAAAAAGCTGTCAGGGTTTAAAGTGGCATAGTTTCAGTCTTTGAATTAGGCCAGTTGAGAGATATAATCTCTCCAGCGTGTCCTGGGTCTGCCCTGGGGCCTCCTCCCAGAGGGTCATGCTCGGAATACCTCACCCAGGATTAGGGATGGGTACCGGTATCCGGTGCCATGATGGCACCGGTTCTGACATAAATGGTAGTAACCAGACCGAAAAGCAGCGCACATTTCGGTGCTTTTTTTTCCTGAGCTGTGACACACTTTAGATTCTAGCCAATCATTTTACGTTTCCGAGGATAGTAGGCGGGTCCAGGTACGTACGTTCTTTTAGAGCAGAGCTACAGATTAAAAATGCTCAAGACGAAGCGGTCAAAAGTCTGGCTGTACTTCACAGCAAAAGATGCAAACTCAGCAGCTGCAACAAGTGCTTTAAGCTGATACTGTGATACTGTCAAAGGAGGTAACTCCTCAAATCTGATGAAACACCTGGCGACGCATAGCGTTTTTTTTTTTTATCCTAAAAATACGCCGTATTTGATAGCTTGCTGCGAGACCTCACACCGAGCACATCTACTGCGGGTGTGGTGCCTGTTATCGGACCTGGAGTTTGCAACATCCCCCAAGAACCCGAAGAGGAGAGTCCTGGCCCCTAGCCCTGCCAGTGTAGCAGAAATGATGAGGATGATGATGCAGCAGCAGCCGTTCTTCTCTGCGTGAGTAGCTTAATGTTGTTCTTGTGTAATTTACGTTGAGTAGGCTAACCACGTTATTACATTAATGCATGTAAGGTGAACTAGCAAACATCATCATAGCTACATGCGGCTGTCTTCTTGTTTGATGGCAGATACTCCCTTCACCCTGGACAAAAAGGCTAAAATGACCAAAGAAAAAGTGGAAAACAGTTAAACATGAGAGGTTTTTGGACAAAGTTTGTGTTTTTTCCATTGTTTAAGCACTGCTTCCATCCAAGAGTGATACCATATATGCCCCATAGCTGCAGAAAAGGCTAACATTGTTATCTTTTTACAAAAAAACAGCTGAACATGAGAGGTTTTTGGACCAATTTTGTGTTCTCCATTCTTTAAGCACCGGTTTGAGCACCGTTTAAGCACCGGCGTCGTTTCAAAAGTACCGGTTTGGCACCGGTATCGGATAAAACCTAAACGATACCCATCCCTATGGAGGACGCAGAACCTGGTCGTTGTGAGGGGCCATGGTCTTCCTCACCAACACATCATTCTGAGCGTCAAACTGTGCATAGACGTTGTTCAGCGCATCTGGTACGGAGGAGTCACCATCACAGGCTGGTGTGGTCTTCCTGCAGTTGGTGATGGCCTGAATGTCCTTCCACATGCGCTGCTGTCCTGGAAGTGGCTGTGGATTCTTCTGCCATGCGCACGCTTTGGTGCTCCGATGGCTCAAGACAGTTTGGCCCTCACTGTTCTTAGGGCCGCCTTGTTGCCTGCTCTGAAGGCGGAGTCTCAAGTCTTTAGCAGCTCACAGACTTCTGCAGTCATCCACAGTTTTTGGTTGGAGCGTATTATGATAGTCATGGAGACAGTGACATCTTCGATGCACTTGCTGATGTAGCTGATCACAGATGATGTGTACTCCTCCAAGTAGGTGTGGCTGTCATTTGTTCCAGCCTCCCTGAACATTTGCCAGTCAGAGTGGTCAAAACAGTCCTGAAGAGCAGAGAGAGCTCCTGCAGGCCAGGTTCTTACCTGTCTCAGAACCAGTTTGCAGTGTCTGACGAGCAGGCTGGATACCGGAATTAGCATAACAGACAAGTGGTCTGAGTATCCGAGGTGGGGGCGCAATGCCACCAGCATTGTGGAGGAGCCCACACACCCCTCACACACACTCTTCACCCTGCTGCCTTCCTGCAAGAGGTACCGGAGCATTCGGTCCCTCATAGCCAGACTGTGAAACAGTTTCTTTCCCCAAGCCGTCAGACTCCTGAACACTCAGTGACTGGACTGACACACACACACACACACACACACACACACACACACACACACACACACACACACACACCTTCATACATCAAGTTACTATTTGCACAAGGGCCAGTCCTTTGCACAACCCACTGTCATTGTTGCACTTTTCTATTGCACTGTCTTTGTTTTGGTTTTTTTGCACAATTGCACTTTATGTAGTACTGTGTTGACTGTCTGTTATACGTAGCATCATGGTCTTGGAAGAACGTACTGTACTGTACCACTGCAAATGGTTGAAATGACAATAAAGCCACTTGACTTGAGTTGAAGATCTCGTTGACAGTGGCCTCTGCTAGGCATTCTCGGCGCACCCTCACTATAAGTTTAGGTGAGCCAGGTCTGTCCAGCATCCTGCCTTGCCACCTGATCCAACTCACCATCAGATGGTGACCAGCTGACAGCTCAGCATCTCTCTTCACCAGAGTGTTCAGAACATAAGGCCAAACCTGACTATATCTAGCCGGTGCCACTCAACCTCACGGACGCAATAACTCAGGCTCCTTGTCCCACCAGAGAGGTGACATTCCATTTCCAGACGCTAGTCTCGGTAGCGGGGATTGATCCGCCAGAGTGTCTGTCCCTGGGTATGCTCGGGTGATATCCCTTGCAAGGCCGGCTGCAGGCTGAGAGCTGCTGTTTGCATCTCTCCCGAAAGTAGCCGCTGCACCCATTCCACCGCAGGCCACTGGCACGCTTCTGCCATGACCCAAAATTATTCCAGGAGCACTTGGCGGTCACCGTCCGGTGGTGCAGAAGCCCCGACCAGCCTCACCAGCACCTGGGTTTGGCATACCGCCTGACATCACAGCCTAACTTCCCTTCCTGTGTTGCTGCCTGCTCTCTGTGTGTCGCAGCCATCTCCGCAAGCATTCGAGCCAACATTTGGACCAGCGCAGGCAGCGGGTCCAAGATTGCAAGCTGGGTTTCAGCACCACTTGTAACCCCAGTCACTACTTGCAACTCTCAACATGCTCGTTCAAAGCTTTGTATTATAATTAACAGAGTTGATGTTCTGTTTCGACCTGCCATCACATACCTCTCTCCAGTTCCCAGGGTCACTGAAAAAGGTTGATATGTGATTACCAAGTGAGGTGCTGCTGCTCTACCAACCTCCCTGGCCCCTCCCCTGTAGCGGAGCCATAGACCACTCCTCTGCCACACTCTATAAGTTCTTTATGAAAACAGCGTGACAGTTAAAATAAATGAGAGGAGGCAAAGAAGAACTAGTGTTATTCTAAAAACGTGAATCTGTTAGAAGTTGCTGGAATTGACAAGAGCAAAGCCTGACTGCGAGAGGAACATGTAAGCATAGGTTTATCCTGTGTTTCTCTCTGAAAACACTGATTCAGGTCAATGAGAGAAGGCTGAAGGAGAATCAATATGTCAGTTTCTGAGATTAGGGATAGCTGTGTGAAATCTGTGTGGTTGTCCTGTACGATGTTTACAAGAAGATGCAACATTATTTACCATCAGATCCCAAGCCATATGCATCCTAATGAAGATGCCATGTGCCACATGTGTAAATAAGCACATTTGGTTTTTCATGCTGGCTGTATCAGTGTGCAGGTAATTATTAAAGTCTGACACACTAACAGAGTCACATTAACAGCTGCATGTTGACACATATTTCTATGGTAAATGTGGGTAAAATAAATCCATCCATCCATTTTTTGCATGTTATCCGAACCTTGCTGTGGGGGCAGCAGTGTAAGTCAGGAAACCCAGACCTCCCTCTACCCACCTTGCCCCAGAAGTCCTGAGGAGGCATCCTTTTCAGAGACTTGAACCACCTCAAATGGCTCCTTTCAATGTAGAGGACTAGGGTAGTAGTAGTAGTGCCTTGTAGCTTCCAGCTAATGACCATGGCCTCGAGTTTGGGCGTGCTGATTCTTATTCCTGCCATTAAAACTTGACAGCGAACTGCTCCAATGCGAACTGGAGGTCACGGCCTGAAGGGTGACAATTTTACTTTTCTATAGCTACTGGCTTGCGTAGCTCTCACATATGCTGTTGCCGTGTTTTCGATAGTCCCTCAACGTGAAGTAATAATGATCTCAGTGGAACAACCTCCAAATTGTTGCACCATTCAGACTATGACAGCATCAAGGGTGTGGAAAAATGTTCCTTTTATTAACCCTTTAAAGCCGGTCGGAGCGGGCATGCTCCGTTTTGAGTAACTATTTTTAAATCCCTGTAGAACCGGAACCACGTAAGCTAGCGCAATAATTTTTTTTGCACCCTAAACCGAAGGAGTTGTACTTACATCTTATGCCACCAGCTTGTCCTCGGTCACAGTTTCCTTCCACATAAAGCTTTGCAAAAACTGCATAAAAAGCACTTGCAGCAACAAAAACATAATATTCCAGAAACACGCTTTGCCGATCCGATCAGCTGTTCATAACACTTCCTATGTTGGAATAGACGTCAGCGCGAACTATTGCATGTCCGCCATTACCTGCCCGAAACCGGAAGTGACGTCATTTTCGCGGAAAATGTAGTTTTTTACTTGTAGGCCTTAAAAGCCTATACTGGTGTTTTTATAAATCATGTTTGACTCTATACTTTTCTGAATAGTTTCTGGGATGCTTAGAACTCAAATTGCACTGCTTAAAATAGTTTATTTTGATGCACGTGCTGTTTTCTTTGCAAATTTGCATCATAGGATTGTTTTTCGTTTTTCCTGCAGTATATAAAAATTGGTGTATCTCAAAAATAAAACTATGAAGACATTCAAAATAAATTTCCTGTTGTTGTAAACTATTTTATGCAACTTTTTGTATTTAAAGTTTTGAGGGATAAGCCTCTTAAATTTCTCCAAGTAGAAATATATGTAAAAAAACAACGATTTCAATTTTTTTTGTAGTTTATTGCACTTTTTTTTTTTGCAATTTATGTAATTACTATGGACATAATGCATACATATTATTAAAATATGGGCTATAACAGTTGTATTGATGTATAGCAACTTGAAATGCTCCCAAAAATGGCTCTACAGCATGTAAAAAAATAAAGTAAGCTCTGGCGGCCTTGGTTCTATGGTAGGTCTTAAAGGCGCCTCAAGGCGCTTTCGCCTTGAGGCGAAAGCGCCTTGAGGCGCCTTTTGTTGTGATTTGGCGCTATATAAATAAAATTGAATTGAATTGAATTGAAAGGGTTAATAAGTTGGAAAAGCAAGTTTCAGGTAGTTTCTTCTGTCAATATGTTGGTGTTAATGTGTTAGTGTGTCCAACTTTTTTAAGTATCTACAGCTTCATGCAGGCTGCAGGCATGTTAACCAGCAGCTGTTTGCTCTCACATTTCCAATGCCCTTCTGAACCGTGATCATGTATTGACTCATGCTCAGCTTGCTGCTATGATGGGAGCGTATATATTGTGGAGAGGCAGGTAAGTGGCCAGTACTTTGACGTCATGATCAGAATTAGCCAGTTTAAACACTTTCCTGTGATTATTTTCATTATAGCTTGAGATAAAATATCTCCTTCTGCCGTTGCTGCAGATTACTGCAACAATTCTGCATTCGTGCCTATTTCACAATTTGGAGAAGCAAAGGTGGACTGGTGTGTCTATTATACATTTTGCTGTGCTATGGGTTGCTTCATAAAACTGTCTGAGTTTGACTAATGATAACTTATCTAATGCAGCAAAAGTGCATAATACCCAGCACAACTAATTAAACCTTAGCTTGTCTGCTGTAGTGCCACTAGCAAAATAATAACTAACATCACATTTTATTTTTTCATTTAAGGACTTATTTGTTGGATACGAGTCTGTGGCTGAGCCAGATGTAATGAACAAGGTGTAACACTAAGAACTCTAAGCTAAGACAGCAACAGCAGTTTAGACAGTCAAAGATGTATCTGAAAAAATGCTCTTCCCTACAGTATGATTTACACTGAAATCAAAGTCATGCACTGAGATTACATGAAGATGGGAAGCTAGGTGTTGACTCAGGCCTGATGGCTTCAGCGCCTCAGATGTTTGGTTTGGGGTAAGGAGGAAAAAAGAGCAGTTGGTTGGGTAGACAGAGGGCAGGGTCTGCACTCTCAGATATGATTGCACCTCAGGCTAACCTGTCTGTGGATGATAAGCATCCACAACACAGCAAAAGCCTGGTGTGCTTAAGAGCATGTAGTTACTTTAGCTCGACACATGTATCTGATTCTGTCCTGAGCTTTTCAGACCCGTCCTTCATGTAGCATTTGGTAATTTTATGTGGCCAGGAAAACATCAACTCAAATCAAAGACAGAGTTACAGAACATGTTTGATGAGGGTAAATTGTAAATGAAATACTTATATTAAAAGTAGAAATTATAATCCTAAAATTTTTCATTGACATTAGACTATTGATGCCACAAACTCTCCTTTGTCTAACACAAAAAGCAGGTGTGTGCCAAATAAAGTAAAAAAAAAAAAAATCAATGTATTTTAACCTCCTAGGACCTGGCGTCCACATATGTGGACATCACATTTTGGGTTATTTAGACCAAAATACTCAATTTTCCTCTACAAGGGCCTGGTATCCACTTACGAGGACATTATCCTGCTACTGTTCTATCAAAATTTTAAACGTATATCCTCATATGTGGTGCTTATTTTTCTTAAAAACAAAAATAAAGTAAAAAAAAAAATCTGGCAATTCTTTGTTTTTACATTCATGTAATTACCCCAATGTGACCAAATATCAAAGAGAAATTAAAAATGCATGCCACGGAAGAGTTCGGGTCTTAGGAGGTTAATAAGCTGATACATCAACAATTGATAATAGAACAAACAGAACAAACAATCATCTCAAACACTTTTTTGTATTTGCCATTTGACCCACTGTGTTTCAGGCTGTTATTAACAACATCCTCAGAAACTTCATTAATCATTTCGTGTTTGTGTACCTGGATGATATCCTCATGTTTTCTAAGTCTGTTACAGAACATGAGGCTCACGTCCACCAAGTTCTGCAGTGTCTCTTGGAGAATTTTATACTTTATGTCAAGGGTGAGAAATGTGAGTTCTATGCCCTATACTAACAAACTTCTATCGATGCACCATTGAGAGCATTCTGACTGACTACATCTATGGCAGCTGTAATGCTCCGGACCGCAAAGCTCTGCAGAGGGTGGTGAGATCAGCACAGCGCATCACCAGGACTGAACTGCCAGCCATGCAGCATCTCTGCAGACAGCGCTGCACGAGGAAGACGCAGTGGATCCTCTCTGGTCCCAGAGTTTTCACACTCCTGCTGTCTGCCAGGCGGTTCAGGAGCATTCAGACCCGCACTACCAGACACAGATACAGTTTTTACCCACAAGCCATCAGGTTTTTGAACTGCTGACATTCTATACACACCATTACACACTCACTACAATTACAGGAGTACACACTGTCACTTCCACTAATGCTACGTAAATGCTCATTGCACAAGTTTTGCACAATCTGTAAATAGTCTTCCACAAACTTTTGTAAACAACTTGTCTTAAATTCTCTATATATTTAATACCTTTTTTCTCTTTGTCATTATTATTACTGCTATTTTCTGTTATTTTCTTCTTCATTTAACTGCACCCTTCTATATGCTCATGTAAAGCTGAGGAGCACAAGCTAAATTTTATAGTTTCATTATGGGTAAATGTGGCTACACTGTTTCTCTGTATATGAGAATAAAACTTGAAACTTGAAACTTGAAAATCAGCTTGTGCAAGGGTTCATACCATTCTTAGATGGTGGATGTTAAACTAACACACCATAATTGTTTAAAACCTCTTGAGCCCCAGTGCCACCGGGGGCAAAAGGGGGGAGATTCTGTTTCATCAGGTGTAACACGAACTCGGTTATATAGTCCTGGCATGTGTTGTATCCACAGAAGCCTCAGAATCCTGTCCTGGGGGGGCAGGTGAGAACAC
Organism: Neolamprologus brichardi; assembly: GCF_056152115.1. NCBI lineage: Eukaryota > Metazoa > Chordata > Actinopteri > Cichliformes > Cichlidae > Neolamprologus > Neolamprologus brichardi. The sequence continues at coordinate 5,435,254 of NC_142112.1, forward strand.
AGCTGGTGAGGTTTGGACTGATGACGGTCTTTTTCCCCTTTTAGTGAGGCGGGAGACGAGAGAGGGGAAGGATGGAAAGCTGAGACCGCTGACCAGACTGTGGGTCGTTGTATAAAAACCAAAATAAACTTGACATCTGTGAGCACAACCATGGTGTGCGTGGAGTGGTTCTTCAATCTGTAAACAAACACAATGGAGCCTCGTTTTCTTGGAACCACTGCTAACCAAGAAAAGAATACATTTTCTCAAAGCTGCGATCTCACAGATTCCAAAACTGCAAGTCACGCCAAAAATCACTGAACCAGCCACAAAGGAAGACCACAAATATGTTTGATGCATGATAAACTATAACGTAAAATCAGACTTAGTCAGGAAACGAGCTGTAGTCTAGAATTAATGTGTCTGTAATTGAAGGAACAAAAGCACTAACTCAATCTCCCACAATGCCCCAGAGCCATTTCCATTTTAAAAAATCACTATTTTCTGCCCAGTTACAGACATTTTATTGGACGAGGGCAAGCGTCGTCTTCTGATTGGTGGAACTGACCTAAACATGGTGACATTAATGTGATTTTGTTGACTCAAATGATAAAAGAGCGGTCAATCGTGTAAATTAGGCAATAGAAGCCGAAGTTACAGAGTTTAAAGGGAAAAGAGACATTTCCAACACTTGATTAGACAGAGGAAAAAACAGGCCAAATGGACCTCAGCATGTGGGTAATTCTTAAATAAAAATAATGAAATAACAAGCATTTTTAGGCATGCAAATAAAGTTAAATCATTTCTGCTGTTCAATACCTGGTTATACTGGTTTTCTGGAGTTTATTGTCTACTGAAACATATTTTCACAGTGGTTATGCAATAAAATCCTAAAATAAATTAAGCAAGGAAAAAATCAACTTACTTTTTCTATGTTCCAGCCTCAGTAACTTCGTAACATGTACTGTAACATTTACACCTCTGATGAACTCTCACAAAAGTTAGCTTTATTGTGATATCAAGATTGTTTATACAGAGTTTGTAATTGCAGAGAAATACTCAGAAAAACCCGGGGGCTACTCATGCAAACATAAGTTGGGTAAATCATTATTATTTAGCAATTATATGTAATAAATGTACGGACACTTAAATAATACTATTTGGCAAAGTAGGAAGAATAACACTTATGAAACAAACTAATAAAACTGAGACGTATTTTGTACTGTAACGATACTTGAGAACACATAACAGTTACAGCACCTGTATTTTTGGCAAAATAAGCAAGTATCATAATAAACAACATGTATTACTAATAAAGCAGAACTTACACACTGCTGCTGGATTCAGTAATAACAAAGGACTGAAGCTCCAACTGCACCTTGTCATGTAATCAAAAAATCTCAACAGAAGCTTTTTTGTTCCTCCTACAGACCTCTCTCAAAAGAAGAGTGCCTGGGCAGGGCTATTCCCTGAATTAAGCTGCTTGCTTCTGCAGAATATGAAAGACAAACATAGATCGCACTGTGCAGAAATTGAAAGAGCACTGCGAGGTGTTAGATGAGATAATCTTGACAAACAAGTATGTGGCATCTTGGGAAAAAGGCCCTGAAGTGATAGCCTGAGCAGCACATACTGTATACTCTGGGTTTGTTTAAATTGCATCCAGTACTTCAGCGCTCAGGTAATACAGACGACGCTGTGACAGGGCAGATAGGAACACGAGTTCTTCCTATCTAAAACTGCTGATAGATTTTTTCTTTGTTTTGTTTCTGCTTTTTTTATTTTTTTTTGAAAAGTTCACTTCATGAAACCTCAGACAAAGCATTTTATATATGAAACTACAAAAGAAAAAAACACTGATGTTAATACACACTGCAGTATTACGTCCTGTCTACAGATGCATAGTACAAACACATGGTCATCAGTGACTGTATTAAAATATAATTAACCCATTAAAATGATGCACACAATGTTTGCATAACAGTTACTGGTGTGATACATTTCTGTCGGCCTGTGTTGAAAAAACAAAAGCTGCATTTGAAAGTGGAATATCCACAGGAGCATTTCCCAGATACCCTTCACAGGTCATAATACTCATATTCACAACTATCCAAAATTCAGAACAAATTCTGATGACAAAAGCAAAGTTAACCAAAACAAACACAAAATGCAGCTTTTAAATTAAGTAACTGCCTCCTAAATTTAATGTAATTTAGGATGAAGCCATTCATGCCAAAGCATCTCAGTCAGATTTAAGTCCACACTTTGACTAGGTCACTGCAAAACCTTTATTTAGATTTTCTGAGCCATTCAGAGGTGGACTTTCTGGTGTGTTTTGCAGCATTTTTCCTGCTGCACATGGTTAGGTAGGTTTAAATAGCTTTTTAATAAATGCTGTCATTGAAAAACTGAATGTTTTAGTTATTCGGTTATCTTTGTCTAAAATGTTAGACTTATGCCGGGCTCACACTGTGTGATTTTTGGCCCATTTTGAGCCGTTTTTTGAGTCGTGTGACTGTTTTGGCGATCGGACAGATTTTGGCCTTCATCGTGCGTCATGCATCGTGTAGTATACGTGGGGTAACGAGAAGCGATTAACACCTCATGACCAGCTCCCGATCATCAATCGCTTGGTCGTGAGGGTTTCAAACCTGTTTGAAATCCTCGCGACCGTCGTGAGGGTGTCTCCGCAGTTTCTCACACTGCGCACGCGCAAACACAAACGTCAGCAAAAAAGACGGCGCAGCACGGCAGTGCAGCGTGTGATCTGGACACAACTTGTAGAACTTAGGAAAGCTCATCCGAGCCTTTTCGATGTGGCCTCACAAAATTATTACGACCACAACAACCGTGGAAACAGTTGGATTTACATTGCTGCTCAATCACAGCTGCCTGATCATGTTTTTCATTAGCAATTTAGCAAAGTTGATGGTGGTGGTGTGCGTGTCTGTGTGAGTGAAAGACAGAGAGGGAGAGCGAGCGACAGAATTTCTGTTATAACCTTCATGTTATGGACGCACAGTGTGAGCACTCAGGTCGCATAGTGTGAGAACCTGCATCATGACCTACGAACTTCTAACCCCTGCGAGTTAATCGTACAGTTTGAGCAGGAGCTGAATCGCGCGACTGAAAAAATTGCACAGTGTGAGCCCGGCATAAGACATACATAAGTTTTGATGATCTGAAATATGTGACAAATATGTCAAAAACTAGAAAATCACTAAAGGGGCAAAAACTTTCTCGCATATTTGTTTTTTTTCTTTTCATTTATTCATCTATGTTGTAGAGATCATGCCCCTCTTGGGATCTACTGTTATATCTTCAAATACAGAGAAAGTAAACTTACTCACTGAACTGCAGCCCAGGTATCCATGCGCCTGCACAGCAATCAGCTGGTTTTAGTTTGTGTGTCAGAGGAGGAAAATAGCGACAGAGTCTAGAGCATGGTCAAAGGAGCTTGCAAAGAAAAGCTTCTTTAAGTTGCTTGAAGACGTTTCACCTCTCATCCGAGAAGCTTCTTCAGTTCTAAGGTCAAATGGTGGAGAGTCCCAGATATAAACCTAGTGGGAGTTTCCTCTAATCACCTGAGCCAAGGTGTGAAACTGGGTGTGGGTCCCAATCAGCCAGAGTTTCGGGTGAGCTCATTGTGAAACCTGGCCCCACCTTATTATGCATATTCCTGAGGTCAGATGGCCCAGGATGTGAGTGGGCGTTAAGGCGTCTGGGTTGTGGGGCAGCAACGAGACAAACTCCAAACCTGGAGTAAAGGTTTTTTTAACCTCTTCATCTTTTCTGACTCATGTTATCTGTGGCTTGTCCCAGTGCATCCAATGTGTAAATGGGTGAATCAGACTAAAGTGTGCTTTAAGCTTACGTAACAGCCCATCTAACATTTACACAACAACCGTGACATTTTACAGCTACATTGTGCCAACTCTCAAATAAATTATCAAATTAAGTTTGCTGCCAAATGTTGCTTCCATCCATTCGCTTCCGCTTATCCTTTTCAGGGTCGCGGGGGGCGCTGGAGCCTATCCCAGCTGTCATAGGGCGAGAGGCGGGGTACACCCTGGACAGGTTGCCAGTCTGTCGCAGGGCCAACACACAGGGACAGACAACCATTCGCACTCTCATTCATTCACACATTCACACCTAGTGGCAATTTGGATTATCCAATTAACCTATCCCCACAAGCTGCATGTCTTTGGACGGTGGGAGGAAGCCGGAGTACCCGGAGGGAACCCACGCAAACACGGGGAGAACATGCAAACTCCACACAGAAAGACCCCGGACTGATGTTGGAATTGAACTAAGGACCTTCTTGCTGTGCAGCAACAGTGCTAACCACCGTGCCACTGTGCTGCCCCCAAATGTTGCTTACTAATTGATAATAATACTAACTAAAGGCTCAGACAAAGTGATTGGTCAGTTGTAATGTTGTAATGTAGCATGAGGATATCAGATAGTGTTGAGCACAGACATCCTACTTTCAAGCTTGACCCTATATTAGCTCTGCGATGCAATACACATACATATCACGCTTTTCTCCACCTTAAATTACAACAGTTGGGTTTACACAGCTGTGATTGGAAACAAAATCACACACTGAGATTAGATATATGATATTATGTGGCTTAGCTACTTAATCCTTCTATGTATTTTATTACCTGATAGTGATGGTGAAGAAAGAAACTGCATGCTACAATACAGTTTATCATGCATCCGCCCACCAACTGCAGTTTCATACACAAAAAGAGTGAATCCAGGAACAATATTGCCAAACTAAAGTTTTGCATATGCCCACAGTCAGTAAGCCACCACTGTCAAAACCTTTCTTAATTAACCTCAGCAAACAATATTCACAGGCACAAAACTCAACTGCCACAGACAAGAGAAAGACAAGAATTCAAGAAAAAACAAGCTTCACCTACTACTCATTCAAATCCACCTTCCAAATCAGCTCCTTAAGTCCCATGAGTCCAATTAGTAACAGCATTTTTGCACATAGCAAGCTGATTACACTGTCAGTCAGTCAGGTCTCAATCAGAACACGAAGCTCAAAAGACATTAAAAGGTTAAAACCTGCAGTCTTACATGACACAAAGAACGGTGTTTCAATAATTAGGTGCTTGTTAAGTTTAGCTAACTTGGCAAAAGTTGGGAAAAGTTTATTGTTATGAGAGCTGGGATTTGAACGTTGGTCTTTGTCTTCGCTTTTCAAAACATTCAAAAATTTGATTTATATGACTTTTTTTCTCTTTTGCCTCCTCCATAGCTGAGGTTTGCTTGGGTTTGGGAAAAAATAAAAGTACGTGGTCAATGAAAGATCTTGGCTGTATCAGCTTCAGCATTCAATAGGTTGAATGCCTAAATATCCAACCCAGCCTCTCAGATTAACGAAATATAAATATTAATCTTGAACACTGTTAAAATTTATAACCGTGAAATCAGGACAGTGTTCAAACCAGATGCAAACCAAACCCGATAAATTTCTAATTATGTGATTATATACACGTTAAAGCAATGAAAATGTTAGTTATTGATTTGTGTTCAGCACTTTTGTTGAATTAGGCTGAATATCTGTGGGTTTCCACAAATTCCTGAAATACCCAAGAAACTGTACATTTGATGAAGTCAGATTTGTCTGAAAATGCTATAAACTTGCAAAGTGACTTGATAGCTCTGACCGCTACAGAAACAGAGACCCTGAAAGCTCCAAATTATGGTATCTATAACCAAAGGATAAACATAGCAGGATGAATATTAAAGAAATAATATTAATAAACTTTTAGGTAGAAAGAGACTTATTATACTTGGAGAATAAGAAGTGTCTTTGGATTAGGATAACAATCTTGTAATTTTATAATTTAACCATAACTGGCTAATTTTTCTCATCCACCTCCATGTCTCTGTCCTTAACACTCGACAGTAAACATGAAAAAAACTTGAATTCAAAATCCTGCTCCTCACATACAAGGTCTTAAATAATCAGGCTCCATCTTGTCCTAATGACCTTGTAGCACCATATCACCCTATTAGAGCACTTCGCTCTCGCTCTGCAGGCCTACTTGTTGTTCCTAGAGTATTTAAAAGTAGAATGGGAGGCAGAGCCTTCAGTTTTCAGGCCCCTCTTCTGTGGAACCAGCTTCCAGTTTGGATTCAGGAGACAGACACTATCTCTACTTTTAAGATTAGGCTTCAAACTTTCCTTTTTGCTAAAGCATATAGTTAGGGCTGGACCAGGTGACCCTGAATCCTCCCTTAGTTATGCTGCAATAGATGTAGGCTGCCGGGGGATTCCCATGATGCATTGAGTTTTTCCTTTTCAGTCACCTTTCTCACTCACTATGTATTAACAGACCTCTCTGTGTTGAATCATATCTGTTATTAACCTCTGTCTCTCTTCCACAGCATGTCTTTATCCTGTCTTTATGGCCCCGCCCCTCCCTGAGCCTGGTTCTGCCGGAGGTTTCTTCCGGGAGTTTTTTCTTCCCACTGTCGCCAAAGTGCTTGCTCATAGGGGGTCATACGATTGTTGGGTTTTTCTCTGTATGTATTATTGTAGGGTCTACCTTACAATATAAAGCACCTTGAGGCAACTGTTGTTGTGATTTGGCGCTGTGTAAATTGAACTGAATGATGTTCAGAAACCAATCTTTTTTGTCCTCATTGAAAATGACCAATAAATCAAGAAACTTTCACTTGCCTCTTACTGTAAATGTATCTTACCAGCTCTGATTTTCTTAACCTTCTTTTCTTCTAACTCACTTTTCTTCTTCTCTGAGGCAGCTCAGAAATGATGAATAGTACTGTCACCCTTCCTTTCGCTAATGATGACACTTACTGTGAATGAAAGCTAACTGCTCGCACTTTAATCAAACCAACACTAATAATGCCATTTATCATAAGCAAGTACGATTTATGATGTTAGTACTCTCCAATAAAAGCTCCTGCTGTCTTCATGTAGGTTTCTGACAAATATAGTGGAATGAATATCAAAGTTAGTTGAATAAAGCAATGGGCACTACTACTGGTCGTTGAGTGAAAGTATGGACGATTAAATTTGTTGCTTTTTAGCTAGAATAGCAAGCTAACTGGTGATTGGTTAGCCTCATATATTGGTCTTTGCCCTGCCCAAGCTCAAGGTGTATTATTGGTACATTTTTAAAGTTTAAAAAAAGTGCTGCATCAACAGCTGATGGGAGTACTGACAGAGATGAACTTTACACAAAAGCTAACACACTCAAAAAAGTGAAATTTGGTGGTTATTGCATTTACAAGACTCTAACATGTAATTTGAACACAATGAATTTATGTTTCTAAGGTGAACGTAATAAAATCATATAAGATCTACATGAAATTTACCAACTTAGCACCTCTTAAATTTATTCTTGTTGATATGACATGATAAAATCTAACAAGAGTGGTTAGCTGCCTTAAAGACTCGCGATATCACAAGATCACGTGAGATTCTAAACAACAAGAGGCAGGAAAGCACATGGTTTGCTTTGCGGTCATCTCGGAAACATAAGAGTGAATCTATCTTCATCCATCTTGATGAAAATACTTTTTGCACAAAGGTATCATTAGTTTGTCGATTCTTTTCAGTTCTATTTATTCACATTTGTTTTTTTGTTTGTTTTTTTAAAATATCTGTTTGTTTATGCCATTCTAGCTAGCTAACACGTTAGTGCAAGAATATAGCACAATGTCATGCTAGCATGATAGCGTAATATGAAAGACTTAGCTACTCCAAATATAGATATTGTTTATAACTTAACCTCTGCACATAAGCTAGTTTGGCTCTACCACAGAGACTGTTGTGATAATTTTACATTTTACGTGTGGGTTGTTGAAATTTGTAAGTTTGTAAGTTGGAACTGATGGACAGTGGTTTATTTAACAATTTATGTGCTTTTAGTACACTGAGGAGGAAAGACAAAACATGAACAGATATGTTTTCCTGTTTTTCAATTTTTTTGAAATTAAATATTTTTCTACTTAATAAACTTGGAGACTTGCAGTTCCCTCCTGTAAAGATAATAAATGTTTAATCTTATCAGGTGGTGAAAGGTCTGGAGAGCTGGCAGGCCAGTTCATCAAATTCAAGGTGAGCTAATATTTTTCTTAAAAATGATCACATTCCCATGTTAAAAATTTAATATATTCATTTGTAAGTGACATATAGTTTTGAGACCAAGAAAACATTGCATTCTGATTTTATGTACACATCATCTAAACTTTCTTGAATTGGGGGTATGGCATGATTAAATTAATACACAAAGTAAAAAACAATATTAAAATGACAGACTTGTCTAAAATGCATAAATACTATTTGAAAAGATTAAGACTGTAAAACAATAGCCTCTGTATTTCTCACAAATTCCTGGTAATTCAACTAAAAGTTCTTTAATCCCACTGCTAGGTCGTTGAGATGGATTTCCGTATATATTTGTTTTTTTTCCCCTCTGTGTATAAAGACTGATGCTGTTGAAATCAGAAGAGAATACATCGCCAAAGGTCTTTGCGTGTACCTGAATGAAAATCCTGAGAAGCTGGTGAAGGATTACCTGGTATGTTAACTCGCCTTAACTAAGGAGATGATCAAAGATAAGCTTGAACTACATACAAAAAGTTTCAGGGGATGGGGTTTTCCTGTAAATTACCGGTGGCTGTAAAAAATACCTTTTAAAATAGGAAAAGTAAGAGCTTCATGTTTCTCACTGGATACTACACGCACCATTCTTGAGTGTTTTATACTAACCTTATTATAATATCATTATAATAACCTCATTCATACACACATTCATACAAGATTTTTATGTAACATTTACACTTCAATGGATGTATCAGGAGCAACTTGGGGTTCAGTATGTTACCCATTGATAGTTTTAGTATCAGATTAGAGAAGCCAGGGATTAAACCAGTAGACAACTTGCTCTACCTCCTGTGCCACAGTCACCCCTATCACAACTCAAGATTTTGAAAGACAGGACATTGTTGAGGTATTGAATGAACTAGTCTTGAGTCAGGAAAAATATCGGGCAGTCATTTTTGATTACATTTACATTATTATAAGGCTTGAATGAATAAAGCTTTTAGGTATTTTACATTAATGTAAAACAGATATGTACTTTTTATTATAATTATTGTAATTGTTATTACTATACTTTTATTTATGCAAGTGCATCAAGTTTAAAAACAAAGCTATTTTTGTCATGTCCTTTTCACAGTCTGTAGAAAACCTCAGATGTATTTATATTTATTATATTGACTGGTTTTCAGACATGCTGTTTAAACTGAGGCTCGCGTTTGCTCTGCAGTGAATTCGGGAGGTAAAGATTATTATTGCTAAAGTTGTTCAAATAGCTTATTGTTATCTTCTTCCTGAGCATTTTTTTGGTGTTTTTAAATAATAAACAATAAACCCCTCCCTGAGCCTGGTTCTGCTGGAGGTTTCTTCCTGTTAAAAGGGAGTTTTTCCTTCCCACTGTCGCCAAAGTGCTGCTCATAGGGGGTCATATGATTGTTGGGTTTTTCTCTGTATCTATGAAGCGCCTTGAGGCGACTTTTGTTGTGATTTGGCGCTATATAAATAAAATTGAATTGAATTGAATTTTAAAACTGTTTGCAATGGACATTAGTGAGAAATCATTATCTTTTTTTTTTGTTGTTTTATTGTCACAGGAAGTTGATAAAAATCATCGCCACTGCCATAGCAGAGACAGTCTTTGGAATCTGTGTCATTCGGTCAGAGGGTGCGGAGCCTGGCGATGACCCTCAGGATGTTATGATTGTTCTAGAGGGGGTGGAAGTGATGGGTGAGTTGGGCAATGTAGTTTTTGCAGGGGCAATGTTGCTTGGTCTGGTCTATTCACTGAACCTGAGCTACCCTCTGGAACTCAGGTACACCTTTGAGGTCCTGCAGAAGATTCTTGTGGAATTAGATGCACACGAACTATCCAACAGCACACAAAGTACAGGTTCTCAAAACACTATTTTCTCGTTGAGAAATGTTCCCATTACAACAGCTACACCATGTATTTGGACCATGAACCTAAAATAATTGCAGATAGATGATACCATGCATTTTTTTATTGATTTTGAGAAAACACAAAATTGGTGCTCTTTCTTTTTTGAAAGTGCATCTGTTGACCTTCAAAGTAGTTGTATTGGTCATCAGAAAATCACCTGATTCAGCCATTCATTGTTGTTAAAAAAATTGTTTTAACAGGTTAACTTTCCGCTTTGTCCACTACTTTTTTTTTTCTGTTATGTAACTTGCATTTCATGTATTCTTTATACGTTATGTGAAATTTGCTATAAATTCAATAAATTGGAGAAAACAAAAAGATGTGTATGACAAATTTTTATTTACCTTTTAGATGTAATAGTGAAATGTATGTTAACCAGACTCTAGACTTTGTTAAATGCTCCAAAAAATTACTCTTTAAATTAACTTAAAATAATCATGGAAAGAATTTTCACGTGATTAAATTGCTTTCTATTAACATTAAAGACTTGTGTTGGAATAACTTAATTTGTATGAGTTGGTTCAACTCAATTAACTTAAGCTGGGACCAAATTTAGTAAATTAGTTGGAGAAAACCTACTGAATTGAGTTGGAACAAAACTCTTTAAGTTGGATCAACACTATTAAAATATATTGGATCAAAATGCAGTAAATACGTTGATTCATCAATCTTTAATTAAGTTGGTCCAACTTGAGTGCATTAAGTTGGAGTAACAGAATTGCATAGTGCTAAAATAAAGCAATTTAATCACGTGGAAATTCTTTCCATGATTTTTTTATGTTCATTTAAAGAGTTATTTTTTTGAGTGCATAGGGAATGTGTTTGTGTTCTGTTTTAAGGTTAACACAACTGTATGTGGTTTAACACTGATTATACCCACAGGACCTGAAAAACAGCTTCTGCTCTGCTATGACTGCAAAACTAGGCAAGAAGAAGAAGAAGAATGCCAGTAAGTTTAGTTTAAACATGAGGATAGCAGCTATAAATAATCTGAATGGCTAAAAAAAGTTATTTAAACATTTAGCAAATTTCTTAGGAGATCACAAACAAACAGCGAATCAAGTGCATTTAGGAGTACAGCAAGAGGACTGACTAATATGTTCGTTAGTTGAATGAACAACTCCCACCTTCAGACTTTTTTATTTCTCCCACAGATTTTAGCTAAATGATCTCAGTTAAGATAGACATTCAGAATGATTTATGTATGAAGTGTGATAATGAGCCCAAAAAAGAGTGTATAAAAATAAAAAACCTTACGTCTCGCTCACAAAGGCCCATAGAGCTCTCACCAATCTACGGGAAACCTGCAGCTGACAGGGAACACCAGTGGTAACTAGTGTTGGGCAAGTTACTTTGAAAAAGTTAATAATTATAGTTACTAGTTACTTCTTCAAAAAAGTAACGCTGTTAGCAACGCTGTTACTTGTAACGCTGTTATTTCCATCACTGGTGGTTACTGGAGGAGACAAATAGGGTGGGCATCAAAAATCTTGATTAATTGCTTTGGTTGCAAGAAGATTGTCACAACTGTCCATAGTTTGCATGGAAGATCCTCCAAACAGCTGTGAATTAACCACTGAGCTGTAGTGAAACGTGAAAATGTACGTCACAAATGCCGGAAAAGTGTCATTTTTATACAGATTTCTTTGTTACAGTGTATCTTTTTGTCCCACGCGCAAGTGATCTCGCTTTACCATTTGGCAGCTGGTCAGGGAATACACTTTTTTTCCCTAGAAACTTGTGCTGCCAGGGGAAATAATGTTATGGTCCTTTTTACTTGTGCTTCAAAGATAACACGAGTTCCAACTGCTCAGCTGTACCTGTAGGTCGAGCTCTCATTAGTGATGATGCAAAACATCTTTGGGGGTGCCTTTAGGTCAAGGGGAGCAGGTCCATCGACTAATCAGAAGCTCGGTGGTTGTGTCCCTGGCTGCTCCAGTCTGCATGCAAAATGTAGAAGGAACCCCAAGTTGCTCTCTGATACATTCATCAGAGCGTGAATGTTTAAAATAACTGCATGTGTGAATGTGACATGTTGTATACATTGCTAATCAATTTACCATGAAAACTGGGTCAGTTTTTCCCCCTGTGATGCTAAAAAAGATCATTTTCAAAAGTGAGTTATTTTTTATTTTTATGTACTTTTTCTCAGAACTGTTTCAAGCACCTTGAGGCAACTGTTGCCATTTGGTCCTGTATAAATAAAACTGAACTGAATTGAATTGTGATACACAGACACAAGATCAAAGTATTGAGATATCTCTTTAATTTACACAAACCAGTGTTGTGGTTTTTGTAATTTCATCATGTTTTTTCTTCTTCTTCTTAAATGTTTCTTAGATGTTTTGTAGAATTCAACTTAAAACCTATACAGTATGTCGTTTTACCAAAAGAGTGAGAACCATGAGGCAGAACTGTGCATATAGTTGTATAGGTGCAATAAAAACACAGCTAAAAAGGGTGCGACACAGTTCTTGGCACTATGTGGACATAGAGTACAAGCAACCAGCGCTGTCCTTTTTCTGGGAGGACAATCTCAGTTCACCTGACACTTGCAAGAAGAGCTTCTCTGATAAATTAGTCACATCATAATTCAAAAAGTTTTCCCCACCAACAGTCCAAGCTGATGAAACTGCGTCACGGTTTTGTCAATTCCCCTAAAATCCTAAATGTCCCAGACTTCGGTGGCCATCACAGGGAGGATGTTCGAGTGGTTCATAATCCTGCCAGCACATGAATGCATAATGAGGCTGGTGCTGCTTCGGTAGGATGCATTGTCGAGCAATATAACCAGGCAAAGTACACACACACAGACAGACACACACACACACACACACATTTCATTTTGGGGTGGTCCAGCCCTGTGGAGTTTTCAGCATCATACTATTAGTCTTATTTACTTTTAATGTGACAGAGACCGAGAGCAGCACACCACAGCCTTTTATTACAAAGCCTTGAGAAATTGGGGGTCATACATCACTCTCCCTCTCCTTCCTCTCTCTCTGTGTCTATCCCCTGCATTGTTTCTCCCTATATCCATCTATCAATTCACGCTCCTTTCAAAGCAGACAGGGTGCATTGTCTTAAGTTCACATATGGCAGAAAGCAGCCTCCTCTCCAACCCTCCCCTCTTATCTGTCTCCATTTTCCACTATAATTCACTTAAAGGTGGCATCTCCAAGTCGACAAATGGAAGAGATTTAATTGGAAAGGGTTACGGGGAAGGTGGGGCTGTTTATTGTCTGCAGTGGTAGCTGAAGGAGAGACATCCACTGATGGAGATAGAGGGACTGACTTTGCACAACACACTGGCAACAGACACAGATTGTCTTTCTGGAGGGGAGCTGCTATGAAAACACGAACTCCTCTGACATATGAAATGCAGCTGAGGAAGTACCAAACGCTACCAAGTGTGGCTGATTTTATTTTATGTTAAAAGAAACTTTTGCAGGTATCGTGAGGTATCTTTGTAGGGAAGAGTCTTTAATTTTTGCCCATCAGCACTCCCCAAGATTACTGACAAGAGCAATGTCTTGGCCGCACGGGACAAGAACCAATGAAATGGCATTAAAGCCTGCTCCTTCTACACTTGGAGGTGGAGAGGTGAATACGACCAACCTGCGTCAGTTGGACCCCAATATCATCCTACCTGCTCTCTCTTCCTCTAGTCCAGCGGTCTCCAACCTTTTTTGCGCCACGGACCGGTTTATGCCCAACAATGTTTTCACGGACCGGCCTTTAAGGTGTCGCGGATAAATACAACAAAATAAAACTAGCACCGATACCGAAAAAAAGAAAATTTATTCATAACACACGTGAAAAGACCCAGGAAGACCGAGTTAACGATAAAAACGATAACAAATTGACGCTGAAAACCGATAAAAACCCTGAAAGCCATACATTTCACACCTGAACCTCTACTCTCGCGGCCCGGTACCAAACAACTCATGGACCGGTCCGAGGCCCGGGGGTTGGGGACCGCTGCTCTAGTCATTTCCAGAGTATTTCCCCTGGAGGACAGCATAAGAGAGCCCAAAGCATTCTGGGAAACTGAGTTCCTGTGTGAGCAAAGGAGCTAACCCATTGCAGCTAACTCATTCTTTAATTCATCATTCAAGCAATGTAGAAAAAAATCTGACAACCCCGCTTCCTCAGCTAAAATCCAAACATCAATAGAGAGGTCAGTCACAGTTCGCTTACCGTAGCTTAATGTAAACAGGCACATTTGACCCGTTTATCAAAATCACCCAGGGTATTAACCCTGACCTGTCCTGTCTGACTTCAGCACTAAGTCAGACATTATGAAAATAAGAGCAATTTCAATTCAATTCAATTTTATTTATATAGCGCCAAATCACAACAAAAGTCGCCTCAAGGCGCTTCATAGATACAGAGAAAAACCCAACAATCATATGACCCCCTATGAGCAAGCACTTTGGCGACAGTGGGAAGGAAAAACTCCCTTTTAACAGGAAGAAACCTCCGGCAGAACCAGGCTCAGGGAGGGGCGGGGCCATCTGCTGCGACCGGTTGGGGTGAGAGAAGGAAGACAGGATAAAGACATGCTGTGGAAGAGAGACAGAGATTAATAACAGATATGATTCAATACAGAGAGGTCTGTTAATACATAGAGAGCGAGAAAGGTAAATGGTAAATGGACTGGTTCTTATATAGCGCTTTTCTACTCATCTGAGCACTCAAAGCGCTTTACACAACTTGTGCATTCACCCATTCACACAAGCACATCTCTCTAAGTGCTTTATAGCTAACATTCACACACATTCATACTCCGATGGATGCATCGGAGAGCAATTTGGGGTTAGTATCTTGCCCAAGGATATTTGGCATGCAGACTAGGCGAAGCCAGGAATCGAACCACCAACCTTCCGATCAGTAGATGACCTGCTCTACCACCTGAGCTACAGTCACCCCGAGTTTTTCCTTTCCAGTCACCTTGACTGGAAAGGAAAAACTCAATGCATCATGGGAATCCTACGTCTATTGCAGCATAACTAAGGGAGGATTCAGGGTCACCTGGTCCAGCCCTAACTATATGCTTTAGCAAAAAGGAAAGTTTGAAGCCTAATCTTAAAAGTAGAGATAGTGTCTGTCTCCCGAATCCAAACTGGAAGCTGGTTCCACAGAAGAGGGGCCTGAAAACTGAAGGCTCTCCCTCCCATTCTACTTTTAAATACTCTAGGAAGCAAGTAGGCCTGCAGAGTGAGAGCGAAGTGCTCTAATAGGGTAATATGGTACTACAAGGTCATTAAGATAAGATGGGGCCTGATTATTTAAGACCTTGTATGTGAGGAGCAGGATTTTGAATTCAATTCTGGATTTAACAGGAAGCCAAAACAGGAGAAATCTGCTCTCTCTTTCTAGTCCCTGTCAGTACTCTTGCTGCAGCATTTTGGATTAACTGAAGGCTTTTCAGTGAGTTTTTTGGACATCCTGATAATAATGAATTGCAGTCGTCCAGCCTGGAAGTAATAAATGCATGAACTAGTTTTTCAGCGTCACTCTGAGACAGGATATTTCTAATTTTAAAGATGTTGCGCAAATGGAAGAACGCAGTCTTACATATTTGTTTAATATGAGCAGAACGAGACGATCCCCTGGATGATTTTACGGTCACTACATCAACCCAAATTTGGATGCCATGGTAATCTGTCTCGTGAAAAGAAGTCAAGAAAACAAGTCTCAGAAACGTTAACATTTAAACAGATTTCTCCCATTGTAATTTAAAATGTACCTAAAATGTTAAATTAAAAAAGTCTTCAGTGTTAAATGAAACACTTTAAGCATAGGTATGCCTGGTAAATCTATATGCTTCCTACTACCGTTATATCTTATGACTGAACAATGGTTATTATCAGTTTTCAGCATCAGCACCCTGAACAAAGCTTTGGAAAACAGTGAGGCCTCACAACTATTTCAGTATACATAAGGACCAACCATACGTACATGGTCGGTTCACTGAGGATGCATTATTATGGCGCCCCACAGGGGACATGGGAGAAAAAAAATTAAGACGGACTTTTGTGAGATCTCGCAAAACTAACTCGGGATCTCGCAAAAGTTTTGCGAAATCTCGCAAAACAAACTCGGGAATTCAACTCTCGCAAAAGTTGAATTCCAACAATGGCGGCAGCTACTTAGTTGTAATATTACTCTTTCTGGGTCACAAAATACACTTTTAAGATATTTTGAGGCGTGAATGTAGTTGTGTAAACGTCAGATACCTGCTCGGTTTACAAGACATCACATATTTGCAAAAGTGCTCCGACGTTTTTGGAGATCTGACACCCACTAGCTCGAAGCTAACGGGAGGTCGAGACCTACTACAGCCGGGAGGAACACCGCTTTCCCGGCACATCGTGCCTTGACCTCCCGGTCGGCTTCGAGCTGGCGGCCTCCGAAGAATGCGGCTAAAACTTTTGCGAGATCCCGAGTTTGTTTTGCGAGATCTCGCAAAAGCTTTTTTCTCCCATGTCTCCCATGTCTCCCATGTCTCCCATTTCTCCCATTTCTCCCATGTCCCCTGCGGGGCTCCGTACATTATAGTTCACCCATAATGCAGTTATCACAGTGAATGACCAGTTTAGCTGTCTACCTGCAAACCACTCCCATAAATATTTCCCAGCATTAATACTGAGCCTGTCAGAATGGCTCAGTATTTCCCCAAATATCCCATTCCTAAAACCAGAGGCTGCAAACTGTCACATTCACCATTTCTCTTGCAATTAATTTGTAATTTATTAAAAGGATTTGCAACAGGAACGCAACAGCAGTTTTGTTTTAATATTATTTTGCTCCAAGGCCCGAGTTAATTTAGCAGCTGGTGTCAAGCAAAATGCAGTCAGGGTGTGAACTACACACAAGTCAGAGGGAGCTGGCTCCTATTAATAAGACACAAACTTCCCTGAAAGCATAATCTGCTAATTTCTGAGGAGTCTCACCACTGGTTTCTATTCTTTTGTATCTTCATCAGAATAGATCGTGAATATAATTATTGCTAGTTTGTGAGTGTCAGGTCTGCTGTGACCTGTACACTCTGTCCAGACAGCTCACTCACCTAAATCAGAATCAGAATACTTTATTGATCCCTGGGGGGATTATTTTTTTGTTACAGTGCTCCATTATAAACCAACATTAACATGACAGACAATACGCTAACTAAGAATAGTACAATATATACATATACATAAAGTCACTTATTAATAAATAGCTGGAAAAGAAACATGTGTAGTTGTAGCAGTAACCAGTGTGTTAAGTGGATGCGTTGTACAGGGAGCCACAGGCGGGAAAGATTTCCTGTGTCGTTCAGTGGTGCTTTTCCGTACTCTCAGTCTTTCACTGAACGAGCTCCTGTGACTGACCAGCACGTCATGGAGTGGGTGGGAGGTGTTATCCAACATTTATAGTCCTCCACAATGTCAACACTGACCCCCTGGATTGAAACAGGGGTCAAGTGTTTCCTGGTCTTCCTGAAGTCCACTATCAAGAAGACCAGGAAACACTTGACCCCTGTTTCAATCCAGGGTAAATCACAGAGTATGTCCTGTAATGTTCTAATTAATTCTAATTAATTCTATGAAGCGCCTTGAGGCGACTTTTGTTGTGATTTGGCGCTATATAAATAAAATTGAATTGAATTGAATGTGAACATGGACTTGTTCCAAAGGAAAACTGTGGAAAATAACCACTAAAGTGGGGGCCCTCTGCCACTTGGTAATGCCTTTAAAATTATGAAAAGAATCAGTGCCAATAAAAAAACTAAGTGGGATTAAAGTTTTCTGTTATATTAACACCCTGACAACCAAGGAAAGACGGGCGCTTTCAGTTTAACTTGTTTTGTCCAGTACATTGGACAAAATGAATAGACTGGGAATAGACTCAGGAGGATTAGGATTTGAGCTATGATTTGAGTTTGAGGATGTTGTTTTGTAATATAAATGTATTAAATCGAGGTTCTTACCAGAAAACGTAACAAATATTTGAGACAGGGTGGAGCTCTCATGTGTATGGGTGTTTGGGAGTGTATTTGCACAGCCTGTTGTGTGCATGTCCTTGAACGCTGCACCTAAAAGATGCTTTCCACGTTCATGCAAACAGTCCCTCACATGCATTTAAGTTTTCAGGTGACAAGAACACACACACTCACACACACTCACAGCCCCCTGCAGGTCCCCTAAGACTTCTTATCAGACCTGATGGAAATATCTTTCCTTACAATAAATCCTCATAAATAGATAAACCAATATCTATTAAGAGCTCCTGCTCGATGGCAGGAGTCCAGGTGATAACGTGTCGTCTTACAGACGCAGTCTGTTTTGTGATCAGAGGTCATTTACATAGTCCATGTGTAGTTGCCAGATCAGAAAATGTTGCTGTGCATGTTAAACAGCCCACTGTTTGCCTCCATAGAGTGCGGTGTTTACAAGCAGGACTGGCCACCAGTGATGCCTACAAACTGGGATTCAAGGACAGCTGCCGGTGGATATGATTTGTTTTGCAGCCTTGCAGTGACTTGAGGACATGCTGAAATTTAAGCAAGTCTAAAATCATGCTGGTCTACTTTTTTTCTTTTCATTTTCACAGGGAAATACACTGAGTTTGCTCATTCCCGTCATTGCGTTCACTTACAAGGACGCAGAAAGCGTCCTCCAAAATTGTTGAGGATTTATACTAGCCCCAATGAAAAATGGTAAAACTTTTCATGCAAGAATCCAATAATGGCGCTTTCACTGTGAAAGCGAAGGGAAGGACACAACATGAATACATGTATTATTAAACTCAAGACACTGCTCTCACACATTTGATTCAGTTGAGTTTCCTTTATATAGCGTCACATCACAACATCTCAAGGTGCAGACCTTTGTAAGGTGAAGACCTGCAATATTAGAGAGAATACCCTAATAATAAGAAGACCCCATATGAGTAATAAAGGATAAACTGTAGACTGTTCTACACTGTTTCTTGTGCGTTTGTTTTCTATAGTGTCTGAATTATTTTCAGAAATTTTAACATTTGTGTTAACAAATACAGAGAATTGTACACCCTTTGAGCTGGCTACTTCACAGAAACAAATTGCTTTAATATTCCTGTTATGGTCTGAACTAACAGTTTTGCATTGTCCAGACTTGATTGCAGTACCTTTCACCGATGGGACTTAAGACCTAGCAGAACTTGGAGTTTAATTAACTGCACAATTGATTATTTTAACTCAGCAATGTGACATGCTTTTGCTTTAACTGCTAGTGTGAATATATTTTCTTTAATTTTAGTAGACACAATAAATAAAAAAACATTACAAAAAAAATATCCTTGAGAGCTTGCATCTAAAGGCACTCCTGAACTGTAAAACTTGACATTTACTGTGACTTAAAGGCGTTCACCTCTTGTCTGTGAAGGTGTTTTTATTTCTGTCGAACTCTGATTTCAAACCTGTGGTTTGCTGTGTAGAGCTGAACATTCATTTTTCATCCTTTTAAATACATAATTTTTTCTACATATGATGGTGCAGTTAAAAAACAAATCTTCAATGACACATGGGTTATATAGTGTTAATTAATGTAGTATGTCAGCTCCACAGAATGTCTCAGAGGAGGCAACGTGCATTCATACATAGCCTGTATTCAGTGACTGCATGCAGCTGTAATATGTTGTGTCAGATTGTCAATACAAAAATCATGTCACATTGTGTCATGGTCCTGGGTCATTTTGACCCAGTGTTCTTAGTTTTCCTGCGTTTTGTTTGGTTTGGTATTTGGGTTCCCCCTGTGTCCGTGCTTATATTGTGGTGCTTGTTCTGGTACCGTGTTCCCACCCTTTGGGTTCTGTGTTCTCCTCATCCCTTTGTGTATTCCTTCATGTTCTCTGCCTCTCTCTCAGCTTCTCTCTGTGCTACTCTCTGTGTACTCTGTGTTGTGTTTAAGGTCCGCGTCTTGGTGTCAGTATTTTCAGTTTCGTGTCCTCCCGCTCGGTCTTGAGTAATTGTCCTCAGCGGTGTTCCCCGTGTGTTCCCACATTACCTTCTGTGTATTTATGTCAGAGTATCCCTTTGTTCCGTGTTGCGTCGTCCCTCTAGGTTGTGTGCGTTCCCTCGTGTCCCCCCAGTGCCTCAGCTTTAGTTTCTCCCAGTATAGTGTTGTATGACTTTTTATGTTCCTATTAATAAAGACCTGCCATTTGAGTTTATCCCCGCGTGTCTTGAGCCGTGCGTTTGGGTCCTCTCTTGCCTTCACACAGCCGCCTCACGACAATATGTCATTGGGCCACATTTTCTCTCAAGGCGAAAAACAAGAGTTTGACATCAGAGGTAACTGGTGGTCTGAGAGCAATTAGAGCAAATGTTGTTCACAATTCACCAATTATAATCTGAAGTGAAGTCATAAATGGCTCATTCCATCATTTTCTCCAAACATGGACAAAAGAGCTAAAGCTGAGATGGAACTGGCAGGTAACCAGTGCTAACTGTGGGGATTGTCACAAAGACGTTAGCAATGTCTACAGCCTTCCTTCACAGTCATTTTAATTCAGCTTCACAATGTTACGTTCTTAGTCTAGGCGAGTATTGAACGCAACAAGAAGTTGGCCCACTCACACACCACCCAAGCAAGAACACAAACAATATATTTTTTAAGTGCTAAGCAGCCATTTATTTTCTTCAGCAGTGCCAAAAATAACAAACAAAACTCCCTAATGGTCCCTACGCTTTCCTACACAAATAAAAAAAACCAACCAAAAGACAATTCACTTACCTAACTTCCTAAATGAAAAACAGGAGAAAACGTAATCAACAAAAATGGCTTCTCACGCCTACTAGGCTGCTGCAGTGAAGAATATATACAAGGTCAACAAAATACACGATTGCTACTTGACTAATCTATTTACAAACTTGAGGTACTAACGCCAGACACCCACCATGAGGTTATACTTGCAAATAAATTTGGCAAAGACACTCTACACAGCAACGAATCAACAACACAGGTTCTTTGTTGGATGGTGGCGGTTAGGTGAGAGGGGCCAGGTGGCTGTCATCTGGTAGTTAAGTACTGGAGGTGATTAGCCAATTATCCAATCCAAGGACAGGAAGAGACTCCACCCAACTACTCAGCAGGCACGCCCAGGTGTCCACCTCCTAAGAGAGAGGGGAAAAAACCCACAGCCATCCTCTGGTGGGAGGAGTCACACATAAAACAAACACTGCCAACATTAGATCATAACAACAACAATAAATTAAACTATTGTAAAGACACAAAGAAGGAAAAAAAGAATGACCACCTACACCAATAGACCCAATTGTAGCCCAATGCTAAAAAAAGAAAAGATGATGTTTAAAATGTAAACAAAAACAGAATGCAATGATTTTCAAATCTCGTAAATTTGCACGTTATTAACAATAGAACTGAGATAAACTGAGAAAATGTCCCATTTAAAAAAGAAATAAGGTTTTGAATTCGAAGGCAGCAAAATATCTCAGTAACCTCAGGTTTGGAGGAACTGCTGAGAGTAACTGGCAGCAGGTCAGTAACATGTATGAAAAGAAATAAAAGAAAGAAAAACAGAATTTGTCAAAGTAACGATTGGCATTCTCAAAAATAAAGACCATTGTAAACACTGCAGGTTAAAGCTCTGTCATTTATTGATGTATGAGTGGGCCAAAATTCCTCCACAGCTCTGTAAAAGACCCATTGCCAGTTATCACAAAGCTGTAGTTATTGCTGCTAAGGGTGGCCCAACAGTTGACGAATCCTGCTTCCGGGCCCAAACTACCCTGGGTTTAATAAGTCTTTTGTGTTTTTAATGTTTTAATGCTTTGTATCTTATTCTATTTAATCTCAAAAAGCCCCTAAACACAGTCAGTGATCACTGTTGGCCTGTTTTTATTATCGCTATTCATTTTAAAGCTCAGTTTTTAAAACCTTACAATCTAACTACAGCCCAGCCCATGCAGCATTATATTAATGACTAACCTCGTATTGTGGATGGATTATCTCGGTGGTTCTCCTGACTGACGTTTGGTCCGTTTACAGCATCCTGCCATGCGATTGCATTTGTCCCTGACCACCGAGAATCCTCACGTTAACTTTTATCGAGTGGAAAAAAGTTAGCGTTCATCCTCCAGCTTCCCTGTGTTTATATTATGCTAACATAGCTGTGTCGCTAGCGATCATGTAGCACATTGTTAAAGCCCAACTTCAGTAACCCTACAAACGTCACTGCTGTTTAGTTTTCTGTCTTCATTCATGTTGGAAGTGATAACAGAGCTGTACGTCTTAATTTGTTTCTGAAATCCCGCAGTCAGGACATGCTATATTGTATTTAGATGGAAGCTACCAAGCTAACTCCCTGCTAACTTCTAATTCCGTTAAATGTCATAAATTATGTTTTCATGGATGCCTGGATGTTAAACTTAATTGTTACACCTGGTAGAGCAGCAACACTGATCATTTTAAGGATTTAGACAGTTTTTAACTCTCAGTGATGCCACAGTGATCGCTTGACTTATGTGCCTGCAGCAGAGTTTGGGCCCAGACACAGCTAATGACGTCAGACTTAAAGACCGGATTAGGTTTAGGGGGCAAGAGCCAAGCAGGTTTGGATTTTTTCCCCTTAATAATAAAAAATACCTTCATTAGGAAACAGCATTTTGTGTTTACTTGTGTTATCTTTGGCTAATATTTCAGTTTGTTTGGTGATCTGAAACATTTAGATGTAAGAAACATACAAAAAGGAGGCAAACACTTTTTCACACCTCTGTACACTTCCAGATAGTGCCCTAATTAAATACAAAATGCAGTTTTTAAATGATGATGTCATTTAATAACAAGCTCTCCAACCCTACATGGTCCTGTGTGAAACAGTCATTTCCCCCTAATCCTAATAACTGGTTGTGCCACTCTTGGCAGCAAGAACTCAATCAGGTATTTGCACTAACTGGCAATGAGTCTGTCACATCGTTGTAGAGATTTTGCCCCACTCTTCTTTGCGTGATTGTTAAACTCAGCCACATTAGAAGGGTTTTTAATTATGAATGAGCTGTTTAAAGTCATGGCAAACAATCTTAATAATAAAGCATTTTGAGTGCTGTGGTAGAGTAGAAACGTGCTACATAAGAACCAGTGCATTTAGCCTTTAGCTGGTCTGTGCCATTTTACCAAGAAAGGTGCAAAAATAAGTTTGGCAGGGTCAAAATGTTTTGGCTCTTTCTGTACTTTTTAATTTTTTCTGAACATGAAGGTCAGCTAATGGAAACACCTTTGAAATAAAAAAGAAAAAGAAAATGTTAATCTCTTATGCTGCTAAAATTCAGCTTTGTCCATTCTGAAAAAATACAAAGCACGGCCATCCTGCACTTACCATAATGGCTTAAGCTTTTGGATATCATCAAAGCTACTTGGTCATGAGCTGTGTAATTACCTCCTCCTTTGCCCTGTGAAAGTGTCTTCAGCCTGTTTTGTATCATAAATTTCTAGCAATGTTACAGTGGGGTCTCAGTCTTGAGCAGACCTACAAAAAGCCTCGCCCACGGGGAAGCAGATGTCTCTGTGTGGGAGCAGCAAACCTGCCACGAGCTACTGTAGAAAACCTTAAATTAACTCGGCTTGGTAGTGGATGACACTTTCGATTACCTTTTTGTTTTGGCCTGAGAGAAACAGTCCAAGATTTAGTGAATCCTGAAAAAAAACTAGGTCATAACAAACTTTAGCAGTAGTTTGGAAGTAGGAGTAGTTTAGAAGGGCCAGTTATACATGGAAGAACACTGGGACATTAACTCCTTTCTTTGCCTTTCAAGGAATAATTTATCCAAATGTTCCACTTAAAAGTATATATCATTTCAATCTATGTACTGTACATCTGAATACAAGACTGAATGTATAAAGTAACAGTACAGTCTTCTGTAACCTGGTAAATTGACTGATTATTCAATAGTGCCTTTATACCCAACTGGTCTCATCCAAATTCTTTTTACCCCCTCTAAATGCTTTCTATTCAACAGTCACACACACACACACTGCATCGTAGAAGAACTGGGGGGTTAGTTCCTGCCCAAGGATAATAGGTATGCAGACTGCTGGGGTTTGAACCACCAACCTTCCAATTACTAGACGACCTGCTCTACCTCCTGAACCTCCTGAGCTACAGTCACCCCACAACACAACGAGGCTGTTAGTCTGGTAGAGACTCGCCGAGAGCAGGAGATTCAGACCCACACAGCAATGCAGCTAGTCAAGATGCTTTCAGTGGTGCTTCTGTACATCTATGACTATGATTTCTCTCTTCTAGCTCATGCTCTTCAATCTCTGCAATCCCTCCTCCATGCCGCAATAACTGCTGCCATATCAAGCAAAAGAACTAAGTCATGTTTTTATTGGAATTTGGTCCTGCTGTATGTATTTGGGCAGTTTTGAACAGTAATAATAATGGATTGCATTTATAAAGCGCTTTTCAGGGCCCTCAAAGCACTTTACAATGCCACTATTCATTCACTCTCACATTCACACACTGGTGGAGGCAGCTACAGTTGTAGCCACAGCTGCCCTGGGACAGACTGACAGAAACGAGGCTGCCATATTGCAGTAGGCGTAAGGTGAAGTGTCTTGCCAAGGACACAACGACCGAGACTGTCCGAGCCGGGGCTCGAACCGGCAACCTTCCGGTTACAAGACAAACACCCAACTCTTTGAGCCACGCCCAGTGACATGTTTTGGGTTTTTTCCCAAATCAAATCTTTTAAAAGCAAACTATCAAGATGCGACTGAAGTGCAGAATTTCAGCTTTAACTCGAGGGGTTCAACAAAAGTTAAGCCAAAGCTGCTTAGGAATTACAGTTATTTTTATACATGGTTTTCCATCTTTAGAGGCTGAAATGTACAATTGACTGACAAGCAGTTTCATGGACAGGTGAGCCCAGTTCCATCATCATTTAATGAGGAATTAGTGAGAAACTCTCGACATGAGGTCCACGGAGATGTCAGTGCAAGTGTAGGAGGCCATCAGCATGCTGGAAAACTAAAATAAACCTATTAGTAAGATAGCAAAAGAAGGAAAGCGTGGAGAAAGAAAGGCAAGGTTCATAATCCAAAGCACAAGTCATCTGTTAAAAATGTGGAGGCAATGTTATGGTACAGGCATTTATAGCTGCCAGTGGACACCGCTCAAAGAAGTAGCAGGATGTGACGTGTATAGGGCTATCCTCTGCCCAGATTCAGCCAAGATTGGATGCCACCTCAAAGTTTAAACGCCATTTACACCAGGATTAGAAATGAATGTGTTTCTAATGTGTGCCTATAAGTCCTGATCCAACTGAAAAAACAACCCTCTCGTCAGCTAGAAAAGCTTGATATGAATACAAGTACGTTATAGTCCATCCACTGGAAATTACAAAGGAAAGTTGAGGCTCACATCTGATCAGGAAATGATTATATTATTGCAGGATTTCATTTGGTCTGTTACCACCCCTGAGTCAACTGATTTGTTTATAAATGTCAATGATCTTATTGATTATTGTTTTGATGTTTTCTGTTAAAAAACACGACCTCAGTCAGCAGACATGTAGTACATCATGCATCCATCTCTAGCCACATAGAATCTCACACCAGTTATTATCCCCAGAGACTCAAACATCAGCTCAGTATTAATGATGTGTTTCCATCTGGTTGTGGCTCATTAGGCTTGATGGGTCCCACCATAGAGTAAACTGTCATCTGATGTGGCCTAGCCTGCAGCCTGCAGCTCTGGGAAATGGCAGCCAGTCCAGACTCCTGTTCTCCTCTTATCTCTGCTGCTCCTGTCATCATGAGGGGAGGAGGGAGACAGCTCACCACAGAGTCTATGGAGGCTGGGACAAACTCCCTGGTGAGTCAGTTAGACAAAGCAGGCTCCAAAAAGTTGGACAGTAACTTAATTAGTGACTTATTAAATTATAGTCCAAGGCAATTGATATTCTGCCCTGCAGCTAATGCAATCATATTTTGCATTTACTTTTTTTTCTTCCACTAGCAGCTTGACTTTTGCTGGCTTCAATTATTTTCACAGGACGGGCATCTCATCCTGTCTTTGGTGGTAATGAAAACCTAGAGGGTCGTCATATACTGAGTGCTTCATCCCCATGTTTGATGTCTTATCCTATTATTTTCTATCCGTCTGCTTGGAAGGATAGAAAATAATAGAGCAGAGCATGAACTTTAAGCCAACTGTCCTCTGACTGGCTACCCATTGTAAAAGAAAGTTTTAAGCAGCTGGTGTCTGTGGCAATCATATTAGAGATATCCTCCATCACAGAAATCACACAGACACAGTTCAGAGAGACGAGCAGAAAAAACTTCCACTGAGAGCTGGAAATTCAGAGCAGTTTGAAGTCTGAGCATTGGGCTCACGGGTATTACTTGTGAATACAAACACATTCTAAGTAGGCAAGTTAGGCCACTAGTTAATCCTCAGAAGATATTTAACCAGCTATCTTCATTGTGTCTTTAATTTGTCTAAAGCTCTTTAGTCATTTCAGAACTGCCTACATCATATTCTAAAAGTCAGCAAAACCAATACACCCTCGGGAAATACATTTACATCAATCAGCCCTGTAGAATTGGCAAAAACATCACCTCTAGGCAAGTATTTGAACCACTTTTTGTTACCCAGTAGTTTCTGTCATTGATTCAAAGTTACGTAAGCTCTCTGTCTAATTCACTCAGCTGAGTGGCAATGAGGATAATTTGACAAGATTCCATAAATTAGTCTGCATAGGCAACAAGTCCTGCCTGGAGAGTTGCAAGTCAATATGTCTCAATCTGGCAGTGCAGCTGTTTGCCCCAGTACTCACATGACACATGACCTGATGTTTCATATTAAATCTGATCTACAAAAAGGGGGGCTTTTCCTCCCCAACTTTGATTTGGGTCACATGGATAGTTAGACATACAGATACTCAGTGTTGGGGAGTAACGGAATACATGTAGTTAGGGGTGGGTTTTTATAATTCGATTTATCGATTAAAATCGATTCTGGCTTGGATAACGTAAAATCAATTCATTAAAATCCTGAATCGATTTTTTAATATAAATTTATTTTGCCCGAAATGCCAGAATCTCTGGTGAAATCTCACAAAATTTCAACAACCACCAAACAGCTAAGACAGTGAATGACAGCAGGAACACGGATTCTGCACAAAGACTTAAACACACAGCGGGACCCGCAGATCAGAATCAGTGAGATGTCGCCTTTCTCACGGTCGGGGCTGAAAGCCGACAGCTCGCTGATTCTGATCTGTCGGCGGGTCCGCGCTTTGTGTTCACGCCCTTTATGCGCTGATTCTAAAGCTGTTAGTTTGATCTCTCTCCAAACAATATTGACCGAACCAGCAGCAAAAGAAGATCCAAACTACGCTTCACATAAACATCGTCATGGATTCACTCTGACTTTTACTGTTTTGCTTCGACCACGATGCACAGCTCTCTCTCTCTCTGTACTGTTTTCTGCATTATTCGCTTGCTTGTTACGCACAAGTCTACCGTTGTTTACAGGCTGTCGGCCGCTGTTTTTTTTTTTTACTTACTTCCAAAAAGAAAACCTAATTTCTGCCATTCAATACTGAACAAATTTAAACTTTTTAAAATTATACAAAATGCAAAACGCTCAGACATGTCTCTAATAAAACCGCTGTAACTTCAGAGGTAATGTCCATATGTTGATTAATGATTTTCTTTCGTTTTTGATCTACTGCAGAATATTTTTTTTTATAAAATCCCAGGCCAGGAAAATTGCCTTCATGTTTTTCTGTGTTTTATCTTCAGCTACTTTGACACAAAGGCATCTGCTGTGACGCCTTTGATAAAGTCTGGAAAGTGTCAGCTTCCTTTTTATAGATACAAAAATATGTAAATGTACTGATCTAAATTATAATATTTCTGACTGTCAAAATTTCCCAGATTCAAATCAAATCGAATTAAATCAAATCGTGGATCGAATCGATTCGGGACCTTGTGAATCGAAATTGAATCGATTCTAGAAATCAGTGACGATACCCAGCCCTACATGTAGTACAGGCGTTACGGGTTAAAATACACAATATGAGTAACTGTAAGCAGTTACTGCTTAAATAGGTGATAAATAGAATACAGTTACTTTGTTGAAATAAATGCATTGCATGGTGGTCTTTCCTGTTTCATATTTTAGGCTATCGCCGCTCTTTGGTAATTGCCGGAAACACAAACAAAAGATGCAGTAAGAGCCAGCGGTGCACAGACAGGAATGCTTTCTTAGTTGGAAATTCCGACACAACTTCACATTTAAAGAATAAAGGGATGGGCGAAATCTGACCGTGCAATGCAAACTCTGTTCACCAGCAACCAAGCTGCTCTCAGCGTCAAAAGGCTCCAACCTAAATACACATCTGGAAGAAAGTTTTTTTTGTTTTTGAACTAACGTTAGCCTGCTGCAAATACCTTGTTTTAGTTGTGGTAGCTACCTGGGTTATGTGCCACTTCAGTTCCTTCAATGTACTATTGCCAGTGTTGGGGAGTAACGGAATACATGTACCGCCGTTACGTATTTAAAATACAAAATATGAGTAAGTGTATTCCGTTACAGTTACCGTTTAAAAAGGTGGTATTTAGAATACAGTTACTTTGTTGAAATAAATGGATTACACGGCGGTACTTCCCTGTTTCATATTGTCGCGGGTCAGGACTGTTTGGGTTTTGTTTGACAGCTACGTTCTGTTGTTCCAGGCAGCAGCGTTACGGTTGCCATGGTTACAGGGTGACGCTCTCTGTGCGTGTTTCCTGGGTGAGAGAGCGCCAGTTGTTGTTGTGGTAAGCTAATAGGGAGAATGCTACAGGTATAGCTCTAAAGAATGTAGCATCATGGGCAGTGTAGTCCGTGCTGCAGGGAGAATGGACTGCCATACCCGTTATGTGTCTGTGAGCGAGGGAGGGAGAACAAGGAAAAGTACGAGCTGTCATTGAGCAAAAACGGGAGCTGGAAGCATGTAAATATAATAATAACCACTGCAGCCAAGAAGAGAGCCTGACGAGCCCAGTTGTAAGTAAGCTATTAAGACTCGACTGTACACCGTGTTCGCGTTTTCCTCCAAAACAATAAGTTCCGTTGGAGCAGCCTTTCAACGCCTCTCTCTGTCTCTGCTAACAAAGTTGACCCAGACAACAAAGTAAAGCTAGTTTTCAGCTACGAGCCTACACAGAACCCACCATATTAGCCAGAGGTCCTTTACTACGGTTCGGAGCCGCGGACCTTCAGTAACAGTAATAAATCACAGCAATAGTACATTCACGTAGTTGTAAACAGGATGATAATATATTAAGTAATCCAAAGTATTCAGAATACGTTACTCTCATTGAGTAACGTAACGGAATACGTTACAGAATACATTTTGGGGCATGTATTCTGTATTCTGTAATGGAATACATTTTAAAAGTAACCTTCCCAACACTGACTATTGCTGTGTAATTTATTACTATTACTATTATGGGACTGGGAAACCCTGGAAATAATGTAATAAGGTTGCAGGAAAGCTGGTGCCAATCCCTGGACAGATCACTGGTCCATCTTAGAGCCAACATAGAGGAAAGCAACAGTTCACACTCTTATATGATCTGATACTTCTTTGTCTTTCCTGAACAAGTTTGCTCTTGAAGTTAACTCCATTCTGGGAGAGTGAATCTTAAGCTCCTTCTGCTCAGCTCTGCTGAGAGTCATTAAAGCGATAGTTGGGACTTCCAGTCAATCAATTAAAACATACTATAATTTCAAAATCTTTGTTTTTCATATGTACCTATTTTCAGGCATTTCAACTCTTAGAACAAGAGTGAGGGTACACCCTGGACAGGTCGCCAGTCTGTCACAGGGCTAATACATAGAGACAGACAACCATCCACACCTATGGCCAATTTAGAATCACTAATTAACCTAACACTACATTTTTGGACTGTGGGAGGAAGCAAGAGAACACCCACACAAACATGGGGAGAACATGCAAACTCACCACAGAAACAACCTGGCCTGAGGGTGGAACTGAGCTCAGGACGTGCTTGCTGGGGGCAACAGTGATAAACTGGTAATTCTGTGTTTGGTGTGAAAGAAATATTGGGGTTGCAATATTTTTAGTGGCTCCTATTTGGCCAACTCTATAAAAAGATTCTGGAGGACCCCGGGAAATTTGTACAGTATTATACAACCCTCAGCATGTGTTTATGCAGAGCCAAACCAATACGCTTATAAAGAGTAAGATTTGTATTAAGTAGACGTGAGTACAGCTTGTGTCCTATTTGAAGCCTGGAAGGAAAACCAAGTCTGAGTGCACGTAAAGAATATAAACAATAAAAATCATAATAACAGAATTCAAAGATATTGTTAGTCTTTATATGTAAATTTGATAGAGCACCTTTACCCTGACATGTACCTGGTAAGAAGTTAACTACCTTCATAATAAAGAAAATACAGGGTTAGCTGTCAAGTTACCTGTATAAGTACAGATTCTACTTTACAGGTCTGTGATTTCTTGTAAAATCCAGTGCATCAGTGTGCAAGTAGACCAAACACAAAAAGAAATAATAATGCAGATGTGAACTTAATCAAGATAATACTAAAGAATAAATCTATGCAAATGTGGCAGGGGAAAGAGAAACAACATTTAAAAGAAAAGAAAAGAGAAAAAAAAAAAAAGACAAGACCTAGGGATTACCACACAACTCATAAGCAGGAATGAAATTGATACGCTGGAATTAGCTTTAAAGAATCCATGGATGAACTCTATGTTAGGTAAAAAATGCCACATACAAATACAAGGAACATGACAAATGCTAAATATTAAAATAGAACACACCACACTGTGTAATGTGACATGTCTTGTAGCTGTAGCTCAGGAGATAGAGCTATACATTCTTATATATTTCTATACTGTGTATTGTGTATTTTGTTGTACAGTTATTTTATTTTCAACTTTAATGTATATATTTTATCTTATTCTTTCCCAGTTAAATTTACCCTTCATTCTAATTTGTGTTGTACAGTTATCTCATTTTCACCTTTCATTTTTATATTTTATTTTATTTTATTCCTTCCTAGTTAAATTTACCCTTTTTAATTTTCATATTTATTTCCTATCTTATTCATAGCCTTTTCTTTTTTTTCTTTAGGTCACGAGCAGTTGTCTAAGCATTTCACTGCATATTGTACTGTGTATGACTGTGTATGTGACAAATAAAAATTTGAATTTGAGCAGGTCACCTACTGATAGGAAGGTCGGTGGTTCGATCCCTGGCTCCTCCAGTCTGCATGAGCAAGATACTAACCCCAACTTGCTCTCCAATGCATCCATCGGAGTATGAATGTGTATGAATGTCGTTAGAAAGCACTAAGTGTAGATAAAGTCCTTGTAAGAATGGGTAATCTGCTAATACTGGTTTTCCTATGCTATCAATATCAATGATATTTCCAAAAACCAATCACAAGTTATGTTAAATCTGGCATTCCTATAATCTTGAATATGTATAACCTGACTTCTACCATAGTTGTATTGGTTCTGATCACAGCATTCAGAAACCTGGACAAGATGCATACGTGCAAGAATAAGCCTTCTCTTGCAGGAATACTACAAATTCAGGTTTTTTTTCAGAACCACGATAAAGAGTTATGAAGGTTACTGAAATTAAAAAGATGGTTTTCTGTTACTTCTTTCTGTTTCCTGCATGTGGGTCTTGTATTGATTAAATCTGACGGTCACCTTCCCCTCACTTCATTTTATTATCAATCAGTCTCTTTCTTCTTGTTGCCATCCATTCATCCATCCGCTTCCACTTCTCCTTTTCAGGGTTGCGGGGGGCGCTGGAGCCTATCCCAGCTGTCATAGGGCGAGAGGCGGGGTACACCCTGGACAGGTTGCCAGTCTGTCGCAGGGCCAACACACAGAGATAGACAACCATTCACACTCACATTCACACCTAGTGGCAATTTGGATTATCCAATTAACCTATCCCCACAAGCTGCATGTCTTTGGACGGTGGGAGGAAGCCGGAGTACCCGGAGGGAACCCACGCAAACACGGGGAGAACATGCAAACTCCACACAGAAAGACTGATTGGAAATGAACTCAGGACCTTCTTGCTGTGCGGCAAAAGTGCTAACCACCGTGCCACCGTGCTGCCCATCTTGTTGCATTAGAGGTAAAAGATTACTCTAAGACAGCCAGCAGCTTCTCTGTCTTTAAAAAAAACAAATAACGTCTCTAATAAATGTTTTCCAAACTGCTGTTTATTTTTCAGCTTTTTGAATAGTTGGAGGACACATTGTATTTGACGTTTGCATGGCTTATCTGCACCCAGTGACAAATCATGTTAACGTATGTGAATGCGTCTCTACTATGTCTTCAAATGTCCTCCATCTCACTCCTGGCATAACTAAAACTTTTTCTATTTGCACCAGCACCACATTACCAGTTACAGCTGTGTCTTATTCGGGTAACTGAGCGATAATTCTGCAATTCCCTGGACCTCAACTTGAGGGACGAACACCATTTTTCCAAAAGATGTTCCCTCATTTTGTATTTTTATGTAGGAGGTGGTAAGAAACGCATATTAGTCCAAAGCAGGCGTAGGAATAGGATAGGATTTCAAAATCTGGTGACTGTGATGCTCAAAGCTTAAGGGTCCATGTTCATCATGAAAACAGTGGAAGGTGAGAGGTGGGGGTTTTTTCTTATGTTGAAAGATGAAACGTTTTTCGATGCATGATGTGCTATATAAATGTAGTGTATAAAAGGATTAAAAATGTTTAGCTTCATACTGCAAGTAGTGCTTTAGCTTAAAGCTATCGTTTGAAATCTGAAAATAAAAACATGTTCAGAGAGCAGGAACGAGTTCAGGAGATTTGAAGAGGACATTTGAAAGCAGAGCTCAAGGCTTCCTTAAGATCTGCTTCTAAACACCCGCTGAGAAACAAAGGCAAAAGGTGGTCCACAGAAATATGTTTTCAAAGAGAAACGAATGGACATTCATGCTGAATATGAGAAAGCAAGGCATCCTCTGTTAATTTGAGACATGAAATTTATTCATGGGAAACAGAAAAGATTTAGTTAAAGTGGGTGTTGGAGATTCCCTCCTGCTGCAACCTGTAGAATAAAGCACATAATAGCAGACTGGTAAAAAGTAGCATCATTAATGTGACATGAAGCTTTTTTGATGTCTTCTAGCTCTGATCGCCTGGGACACACATCATCAAGACAACACTGTTAGGTGAAGTTTCGGATTATAGAGTCAGTGCATTAAACAATTATGTAGGTGTTTTTCAAATGCACTGAAAGACACCAACCAACCCAGGCAGCATGCCCAAGCACCGCCACTCTAAAGCTGTCCATCCATCCAACACATCCATTAGCAATAATCAGTAAGTTTTTATCAGTTTTCTTCTATTTCTCATCAGTCCCAATTATTTGTGTGAGATGTGTTTTTTGCTATATTTGGTTTCTGTTTTTACAAAACATCAAACAGCATCTGCATGTATTCTTACCTAGCTGAAGGTTTTTCATAGCTGTAGGACAGATTGTAGCAGAGGACCTTCACCGCCTCTGGTTAACACATGAGCCACAACTACATCACTAGCCTTGGGATGTTTTATACCACCAATCTTTCAACCCAGTAATGAATCATTCTACTTTCACAGCTCTGAACAGGAAAGGAAATTGCCTTGGTGTACTGCTACATTCATATTCTATTATGTGCTAATTTTAACAAGATGAGCTATAGACCTTGGGGTCTTTGGTTAATCAGGTCGATGATTAACCACAAACACCCCTGCAACCAATCTGCAATGTGTCTTCATTCATGCTTCAGGAGGTTCATGAGCCTAGTCTTAAGCTGAAAACTCTGCACTATTAGCCAGTCTGATCAAATCATGGATGTTTCAAGACTTTGCACAGACTGTCGATCCAAAATGGATCGGCAGAATGAAAATATCAGTGTGTAGGAAATATATCTAAGACAGTAACAAGGTCAGATATAATTATTTTTAACTATAATGGCATTGTACTTTTTATACTTTGCTTTCATTAACATTATGTAGATTTACACCAGTTGCAACTTTCCAGAACTTCCCCGTTCTACCTCCCTGCAAGGAACAAGAACAAGTTCCATCTTCAAGAATCCAGAAGACTTTCTACGAAAAATATAACAAAGTAAGACAAGATAAGATAAGATAAGATAAGATAACCTTTATTAGTCCCACATGTGGGGAATTTGATGTGTCATAGCAGAAAGTTACAGTAGCAAAAATTAAGAAAAACACTGGAATGGGATAAGACAATAAGAATAAGATACTCAATAGAATAGAATAGAATAGAATAGAATAGAATACTATATACAACAGAATAAACTAAGTAAATAGTAAATAATATTAATAGAAGTCTTGTCACTCGATATATAGTGTGCAGCACTGTAATGAGTGTTTTATAATGTAGTCTGCAAAAAACTGCATACCTTCCAACCTCTTTCTTTATAATAAGGAGATGTATGAATCATAGAAACACGAAACACATCAATTCTGTTCCAAATGGACAGTGTTGGGGAGTAACGGAATACATGTACCACCGTTACGTATTTAAAATACAAAATATGAGTAACTGTATTCCGTTACAGTTACCGTTTAAAAAGGTGGTATTTAGAATACAGTTACTTTGTTGAAATAAATGGATTACACGGCGGTACTTCCCTGTTTCATATTGTGGCGGGTCAGGCCTGTTTGGGTTTTGTTTGACAGCTACGTTCTGTTGTTCCAGGTGGCAGCGTTACGGTTGCCATGGTTACAGGGTAACGCTCTCTCTCTGCGTGTTTCCTGGGTGAGAGAGGCCTTTTTGTTGTTGTTGTGCTAAGCTAATAGGCAGAATGCTACAGGTATAGCTCTAAAGAATGTAGCATCATGGGCAGTGTAGTCCGTGCTGCAGGGAGAATGGACTGCCACACACGTTATGTGTCTGTGAGCGAGGGAGGGAGAAAAAGGAAAAGTACGAGCTGTCATCGAGCAGAAACGGGAGCTGGAAGCATGTAAATATAATAATAACCACTGCAGCCAAGAAGAGAGCCTGACGAGCCCAGTTGTAAGTAAACTTTTAAGACTCGACTGTACACCGTGTTCGTGTTTTCCTCCAAAAACAATAAGCTCCTTTGGAGCAGCCTTTCAACGCCTCTCTCTGTCTAAAACTTGACCCAGACAACAAAGTAAAACTAGTTTTCGGCTACGAGCCGACACAGAACCCACCGTATTAGCCAGAGGTCCCTTTACTACGGTTCGGAGCTGCGGACCTTCAGTAACAGTAATAAATCACAGCAATAGTACATTCATGTAGTTGTAAACAGCATGATAATATATTAAGTAATCCAAAGTATTCAGAATACGTTACTCTCATTGAGTAACGTAACGGCATACGTTACAGAATACATTTTGGGGCATGTAATCTGTATTCTGTAATGGAATACATTTTAAAAGTAACCTTGATGCGGATGTTTCAAACTAACTAGTTTTAAATGGTAGTGGGTTAAAATCTTTTCAACAGTGAATCTGCACTGTCACACGCTAACTGACTACACCTTGAAATTTGATCACAAAAATCTAGTAAGCTGGCAAAAACACATGCCTCATATCTTCTGCTGTTCATTTTATGAGTATTCAAAATGTCCTGTGAAGAAGTGGGGGCTAGAATGTTTCCACAAAACATGCTGTTCACAGAGTTATAGCTATATAACTATATAAGTTATAGTTACAGAAGAACACCACACATCCATGCACAAACACACACTCCTGTTCATCTGTATCTGTCACCAGCTATGATACACTTTTCACTTGTGATTTAGTCCAGCAGCAGCTTTGATATGGCTTCTATTAGCACCTGTGGACTGCCTTTCCCTTTTAATACCTCACTGCAGCAGAATGGCCAGATCAACGGTTCAAAGTCACCCTTCTGTCATTTCCCCCCCCCCCCCCCTATCACACTGATGAGAATTAGGTGCCACTCCTTCAGCTGTGCCTGTCTCCTCTTTAATTGGCATTTGATATTCTGCAGTTGTCATTTCAAGAGGGAGAACAAGAGGTTGCCATTCATCTTTGATGCTGTAAAGAGACGGGGGCTAAGTGTCACTCAGTCTGATGGCTCTGTAATGTGTTTTGGGTTACAGACACTCCTGAACCACCTGTCAGTTAGTGGAGCCCTCCATCTTTTCCTTCATTCAGGGGACTGAGATTTCATTTAGCCACCCTGTCCATCAGCAAAATGCTGTCTTCTTAAACCTTTCACTTATAAGCCGACTGGTTTTCCTGGATGTCCAGAGGTATGAGCGGAAATTTCTAAAATGTTCTCACCCCTCCCTTTCTGACTAAAGCTACACAATTTTCACCACATCTTAGATATCAGATTAAAAATAAACCTAATATTTTCAGGTAGAAGTTGAAGTCTTCATGCTGGGATCCAAGGTAGGAAGGAGGGGATAAAGCATAAAGCACTGGGGGAAAAAGGACCTGTGTGTTGTTTTTACTGCTCTATGCCAGAAGCTGGTCATTCTGTAAAAATGCAGTACGAATCCACATTGAACAGCAAGTAAATTTGTCATTTTCTCATCCTATCAAATCCTACAATCATGTTGCCCAATCCTCAAGGCACACAGCTTGAACCACAAGTGATATTATGCAATAAAATTGGCCATAGCGATAACTTCCACATGGCCACAGTTTGTCCAAATTTGTCGTTTTTGCTTCTGCATTATGTAAATTTATCATAAATTAAAAAGCAGTCTAGGGAAATTCATCTACATAATGTCATTTACTGTCCTCCTCTTTAGATTCAAGGACTTTCAGGCCCATCTAGGAGCATATCATGTGCAAATAAATTACCCTCAAGGACTCAAGCGAAAGCTTTTACCTTTTTCATTTTACCAAGGAAAAGCTAATATGTATTTCACTGCAGTGTGGCGGAACCAGCAAATGTTGATCCTGTTGTGATGATGGCCTTGTCATCACAACAGGATCAACTAACTTTCCTTCTCCAAGATGCATTTAGACCCATTTAATTCTGTATTTACGGTTCAGAGGTAAACATTATCAAGAATTGGCTGTAGAGTTAGATCTAGTGATAAAGTCTGTGTGAAGGCCCTTTGTGGCAAATAGTGATGGCAAGACGAATAGAAGGCCAAGAAAACTGATTTTGAAACAATATACATGTGACTAATTTAAATTATTTTGTAATGGTCAAATTAAATGGGATACTCCATTAGTTTTGTCCAGAATTACTTTTTAATGATGAGGTTGAGCAAAGATAAAACACTAACAGACGCATTTTCTTTTGTCATTAGCATTTTTATTGTCAAGATAAAGGGATAACAAAGTCATAATTATAAAATCATTTAGCACTGGCAGATGGTCTTTTATCTATCATAATGATTGTAACAAAAAAATCAAACATCAGAGGACAGTTGAGGTAACAAAATAATTCACATCTAAAAATCATCATTTTCTGACAGATGACATCAGTCAGTCACGAGGAGAGTTTCTGATAGGGACACGCATCTCTCTCTGGGCATGTAGGGGTACACGCAGGATAGAAGTCACTTGGGAAGCTATAGGGAACATTTTGTTTCATTTCCACCATGTTCCTGTCAGCAGTCAGCCCTGTTAAAGAGGCCAATGGGACCTGTCAGCATCTGTCAAAAAGTGCACACAGAAAGGAAGGCAATGCCTCACTCAGTTTAGCAGAGAAATTTCAGAGCTCCATAAAACTAAAATAATCTTTTTGCATTCCTCCATCACACAAAAATACATTAATTGTTTAAAAAAAATGCAAACTCATTGCCTTAAAAAAGCAAGTGTTACTTGTATAATTTGAGTGCATGGTAATTTCTCCTATAACAGGCACAAATGTGCAGTACACGTAATGAAAAGAAATTCTAAAATTATAAATGACAAAAGCTGCACAAATCACAAACATCACAATAACCATGCTTGAGAAATTCCACTTGAGTGCAGGAATTCAGCTACGTATTATGGTAATATATGAGTCAGCTGTGATTTGGTGCTAACTCTTCACAAACTGCCAAACAAAAGCTTACAGCTCTGGCTGCTATGCTGAAGTGACAAACCAGAGAAGCAAAGGCCCACAGAATAAATGTTCTCCACATATCCATCCAACCTTCAGCTATTGGACAACAATAATACAATGACAAAAGGATCTGAAGCTGATCACCACTGGAAGAACATCTGGAAAAAAGAATAACAAAACACAAATGCAAAGTGTTGGTGGACCTCGGAGCAGACTTTTGCAAATGCCCAGCAATGACTCATCAGAAAAATAAGAGCTGGACAGCACCAGGTCCAAACTAAAGGCCATCTGCTTCTCCACAACTTGGAAGCTCCTCTCAGGCATTGTAGCAACCGAGCTGAGCAGGTGCATGGGTTCTTAGAAGAACAGGATTAAGAATCTGTGAGAATTTGAGTTGCAAACAGATAAGCATGTCCTGGCCAACTGACCAGAAATACTGATGGTTGACGAGGGGCAGAAGATAGATGTAATAAATGTGGTCATTTCAGCTGACAGCAAAATCGGGACCAACGAGCCTGAGAGAACATAGAAACAGGGGCTAAAGGAGCATTAGGAGCTGTAACCCCGAAACTCCACGATTCCAGGCACAGGTCACTGTTCAGATGAGTGCAGTCCTGGAACAGCTAGGCTGTGTTGTTTGGGGTGGCTGTAGATCCCCTAATAACTGGAATTTCTGTGCTTTAATTCCTGGCTCCTCTAGTTTACATTACAAATATCCACCGGCTACATAGGGGATGAAACTCAAAACGTGCGGTTATCCTAAATGAGCGTTCATAAAGTCAGCAAAGAGGCACAGAAAACAAGGTCAGACACCAGCGAGGGAGGATAAGAAGGACAGACGCAACAACATTGTCATCCCCTATGTAGCCGGTGTATCAGAGAAACTCAGGAGGGTTTTCTCCAAGCATGACATCCCGGTGCATTTCAGACCCAGCAACACACTCAGACAGAAACTGGTTCACCCGAAAGACAAAACGCCAAAACACAGACTTAACAATGTGGTGTATGCCGTACAGTGCAGCGAGGAATGCCCAGACCTCTACATTGGAGAGACCAAACAGCCACTTCACAAGCGCATGGCACAACACAGAAGAGCCACCTCCACAGGACAAGACTCAGCTGTCCATCTGCATCTTAAGGATAAAGGACACTCTTTCGAGGATGCCAATGTTCACATTTTGGACAGAGAGGACAGATGGTTTGAAAGAGGAGTGAAAGAAGCATCTATGTCCACTGTGAGCGACCATCTTTGAACAGAGGCGGTGGTTTACCACACCAACTGTCTGCCATCTATAATCCAGTTTTGAGTTCCCTCCCCAGACGCCTTAACGCCCACTCACACCCTGGGCCTTCTGACCTCAGGAATTCGCATGATAAGGTGGGGCCAGGTTTCACAATGAACTCACCCGAAACTCTGGCTGATTGGGACCCACACCCAGTTCCACACCTTGGCTCAGGCAATTAGAGGATCATCAGGGGGTCCTTTTGTCCCTCTGTGGGGGGAAACTCCCACTAGGTTTATATCTGGGACTCCCCACCATTTGACCTTAGAACTGAAGAAGCTTCTTGGATGAAGGTGAAACATCTTCAAGCAACTTAAAGAAGTCCAGACGATTTTCTTTGCAAGCTCCTTTGACTACTAGTATAATACTTGTAACTCTGTAGCAGACAAGAGTTTGATAAAGTGCTATGTAAAAGAAACCAAAAGATTAGATAAGTTTTAAAGTCATTTAGCTTGTATATTTTATATAAAACAGTACATGTGTAGGAATGACCGGTGTTGTGCCAAAAAAATTATCTGATTGCTTGTATTTAAACTGCTATAAATAACTTGTTGGTCTATAATACGTGAAACTTATGTCAAATACATCCCTCGTGAATGATATCAAGTCACCTTGAGCCAAAAACAACATTCTTGTAACAAGGTAGAAGCTGCAATCAGTTTTTGGCATGACTGTCATATATTGTTTATTCATCCAGTTCATTAAAAAAAAGGTTGACACTGAAATTTTATTTTTAAGAGTAATCTGGCCAAAAGGATATGGGAGCAGAACGATGCCACCTTGAAATCAAACCGAAAAAAATATTGTGACTGAAAAAAAATATTGTGACTGAAATAAATGTACTGAAAAATCTTCTATTGAAACTGAAAAAAAAAATTGATAGTGAAAAACAATTAATTGAAACTGTAAATTTTTTGTTTTCGCTTACATTTTTTTTCAGTTTCAATCCATTTTTCAGTTTCAATCTGCTGGCACTGTTTTGGCGTTCAGGGGCACGCTGGGGAGGGGGGGGTTCCGACCCGCATGTATTTGCATACATTATAGAGGCCACTAGTGCTGACCAAGCTGCCATCTTTCTCTCTTCCCATCTTTCAAAGGCTGCTTCAATTTCAGCTTGACCCTCTAAATCGCAGGTAAGTAATCATTTTTTGTCATCTTTCCTTGCTGTCCCACTGGACTGGACATTAGTTTAGTCTTTTTAGCTACATCTGGTGAAGTTGTGGTAAAATGCTGGTATTATCCTATTTGTTGTAGCAAGCTAGCCTGAAACTAATATTTGCTAAATTTAGGGACACCCGTGTCTCTTTAGGAGTTGGAGGCCGGTGTTTTAGGAGTGGATCTCAGGATCTCATCAACAGGCAGTGTTGGGGAGTAACGTAATACATGTACCGGCGTTAGGTATTTAAAATACAAAATATGAGTAAATGTATCTGTTACAGTTACCGTTTAATAGGTGGTATTCAGAATACAGTTACTTTGTTGAAATAAATGGATTACATGGCGGTATTTTCCTGTTTCATATGTTGGGCTATGGTCTCTCTATTTTTGGTAATTCCACGCCGGTGCAAACCCAAACAAAACTCACAATAAGAGGCTCTAATGCCTGTCTCTCTATCTCGCGGCCCATGTCACCCCTACTTACGTGAGTGAAGAAATATTTTTAAAAATTATTATACAAAAATGATTTAACATGAAGGCAATAGGCAGCGTGTTACAAGCAATGCCCTAAAGAATGTAGCCTCATGGGCAGTGTAGTCCGTGCTGCAGGGAGAATGGACTGCCATACTCGTTATGTGTCTGTGAGCGAGGGAGGGAGAAAAAGGAGAGTGGAAACGTAGGAGTTGTCACGGAGCAGAAACGGGAGCTGGAAGCATGTAAATATAATAATAACCACTGCAGCCAAGAAGAGTGCCTGACGAGCCCAGTTGTAAGTAGGATGATCTGATATCGTCGTGTTGGTGTTGTTCCCAGATCCAGGTTCAACATTGCAAGTGACCAATCACATTGTTGTGACGTTATTCTTTTGCGCGCCAAGCCATTCGTGCATTTATGAAATTCCAATGTTGCAAGGACAATATCAGTTATGCTTACCGTTTATTAAAGGGTTACGGTTAGGGTCAGGGTCCGTTGATCGGCGGACAAACGCGGTTTCTTGCAGCTTAAGTACAGTTTTTTGTTT
Source organism: Neolamprologus brichardi (assembly GCF_056152115.1). Taxonomy (NCBI): domain Eukaryota; kingdom Metazoa; phylum Chordata; class Actinopteri; order Cichliformes; family Cichlidae; genus Neolamprologus; species Neolamprologus brichardi. The sequence goes on from NC_142112.1 coordinate 5,476,828, forward strand.
TACGCCGGTTTTTCCCGAAGTCGCAAAAGTATGACGTCACAACATTTTGATTGGTCACTTGCAATGTTTGCAGCGTTTCAATGCCTCTCTCTGTCTCTCGCTAACAAAGTTGACCCAGACAACAAAGTAAAGCTAGTTTTCAGCTACGAGCCCAACACGAACTCAACGTATTAGCCAGAGGTCCCTTTACTACGGTTCAGAGCCGCTGACCTGTTTTATATATGCGCGGAATAGTTTTCTATACGAGATCGCTGCAAAAAGTGCAGCCTTACCTAATGTCCACCTACTGTTACTCATTTTATATTAAGATTTAAACATCTAGTTGGTATTGGTATGGCAAGTAGCCTTCAGTAATAGTAATAAATCACACAGCAATAGTACATTCATATACATATAAAGTACATATAAAGTATTCAGAATATGTTACTTCTGTAATCTTTGGTGGAATACATTTTAAAATTAACCTTCCCAACACTGTCAACAGGTTAGCACCTCATACCACAGTGCAGCAAAGCAGTCTCATGAGCGCTGGGAGGACAAGCCCAGAGCCCAAAACAGTGCAGGAGATGACAAGGTTAGTAATTGTATGGTGAAAATTATACTTTTAGTTATCTTGATTGGCAAAAGTAAATACAAAATCTGCTTCTCACATATAGGGCATTTCCAAGATTTTTTTCAAAACTTCTTCCCTTTATTTCATTACAGCTGTCCTGTGCCAGATGTTCTGTTGACCCACAGTGAGAGGCATCATTTCAGAAACACCAGGAAGACTGAAACTCATCGCCGGGATCAAGCAGGGCTCGTGATCTTCACCAGCAGCTCCCCCACAAGAAGGATAAACCCAGCATTTCATGAACACTGATGGAGACCGTTGCTTTGTGTAATGTTAGAAGTACTCAGATAATCCTCAGAGGGTCTGGACTTTTACATAATATAAGTCCTGTAGAAAGTTAAATATATGTTGTGCTCTCTGGTTACTCTGGTATGAAGGACTCTGAATTAATTTATGATAAATAACACACTATTGACAAAAAACAGTGAAAGAATTCCAGATCACAAGTTTTTAGTTCAAATACAAGTAACAACCTTTGACTTTAATCAGGTTTTATTTAATTGTGTCAGAGAAAACATCATGTGCCCTTCATGTAGCTGAGTACATTCAGTGTTTAAAACAGAAGTTGTGCAAGTCTGAGATCAGCAGTTTTCTGAAACGCCAAACTGAGGTACTGTTAATGCTGATGTATAGTGACACAGTTACAGGGGTGATTAATCCTTTTGACTTTTTGTCTTTAAATTTATCAATAAAACAGCTGCAGCTTTCACCGACAGCACATGTGGTACTTTAACCTTTGTACTGTTTTCATCACTTAATTTTGGAGTTACTACAAAGATTGATATAGGATGATTTGTCTGCTGTCACTGGGTGGTGCTGAGGTCTGAATCTGAGGACGGCTCCTATAATCACAAACAGAACAGAATCATCACAAACTGAAACATAAAGTTTATCTCTCAAATCTGAAATAAAGCTGATCCTTCTCTGTCCTCACACATTCGGGATCTGAAGCCAACAGCTGACATATGAGCAGTTTATTTTTTATTTATTTTTTTAAAGGCCCTTTAAACTAACACATTTTCCAATATCATGTTTACCTTTGAGTTGTTGATGCTTTATAAATGGACATCTGCAAAAATGAGATGATGGAGCAGGTTTCAGTCCTGGTTCAGTCTGCTGCTGCATCCTGGTCACAACATATGGAGGTGTTATCAGCTCAGTATTGAACAAGAAATATTAATGCTTCTTAAAGGATGCAAGCTATACAGAGTACTGCACATGTGACTTTGTGAACATAACTCATTAACAATAATTCGGACAGTTTTTTAACCTGAATATTTACAACAAACTCAGTAAAAATATATACAGAGTTAGTGCTAAAAAATAATCAAAGGAAAAATTAAATATTTTAACTCAAGCTGCCAAGCGGAAGTAGTTGCTTTCAGTACATAAATATCAGGCTTTGCTATTTAATCCGTAGCTATTGACTAATGAGGGGTTACTGAAGTGCCAGCTTTTTAAAAATTGGTTTTAATGTCCTTCCACATGTGGCAAGCGACAGAAAACACGCTGCTGTTTGCACATATTTAATAATCAGCTCTGCACAGGAGCAGAAGCAGAGTCCAGCCTGTTATGTTCCCTCTGTGGTGTCAGTACACTAACAGGGCTTACACCGAGTCAGATTGATACGCACGGTAGCTTGTTTACATGTTGACTTTTTCTTTATTTAGATAACACAGAAGTTACACACACACATAACTGGGCATGGTGCCCCCTACTGGCGATGACTTGCATAGCACACCATAACTCTTGGTTCATAGATTGGTTCATTCAGTGTAATACTCATAATAAAAGTACAGTAACCGTGGTTAGCTAGTCACTGAGCAGCTCTTGATTTCTTTAGTGAGGGTAAATTAATTCACCTGCACGGGTTAGCTAAACAAACTTTACAAAACAAGTTTCCCCTACAGCCGAGTGTTCATCGTAGCTACCTAGCTAGCTACCTAGCTAGCTACCTAGCTAGCTAGCTAGCTACCTAGCTAGCTACCTAGCTAGCTAGCTAGCTACCTAGCTAGCTACCTAGCTAGCTAGCTACCTAGCTAGCTACCTAGCTAGCTAGCTAAGGACCTAAGTTACGGATTAGTTTACAAACACATTTAAATTACCGAAAATAGTGCGGTGGGGCCTCAGGTCCTCCTGTCCGGTAGTCCAATTTACTGAAGAACACCTCAGGCTGTCACTTTGAATCAGTCAGTAATGTAAATGCTAGACCTCTCAGCATCTGCCATTCCTGAACAGACACATGCAAGTTTATCCGTGACCGCAGCCACGTCATCCGTGTTTTCTCCAGTCATTGGTCAGCATTATAATATATGCAAATACATGCGGGTCAGAATCCCTCCCCCCCCAGCGCGCCCCCGGACGCCAAAACAGTGCCAGCAGATTGAAACCGAAAAATGGATTGAAACCAAAAAATGGATTGAAGCTGAAAAAAAATGTAAGGAAAAACAAAAAAATTACAGTTGCAATTAATTGTTTTTCACTATCAATTTTTTTTTTCAGTTTCGAAACAAGATTTTTCAGTACATTTATTTCAGTTACAATATTTTTTTTCGGTTTCATTTCATGGTGGCATCGTTCTGATCCCATACAAAATATGACAGCAACGATGATAAGGTTTTTTTGGCTACTCGAGAATTTTTAAAAAAACAGAGCGACATTTTAAAGATTTCGCGCTGGGGCGCTAGCGACCGGAAAAGCACGGAAGTAAGGGCAGACTTGGACTTGAAGGCTCAAAGGCTGTCCACAGCCCATCTGTTATGTTGTATACTCATTGTTTGTTCAATAAAGTTTCTATGAAGAAAAAAGGGGGCTGTCCACAGCCGCTCACTTCCTGACTACCTGTCCGTCGAAGGACCTTACCTACGTGACGTAGGTAGGTAGTGTCCTTTTGAGCAGCCTTCCCCTGAATTCGGACACAGCAAAAGAGTATTGTAAGGCAAGAAATGAGGAAAAGATGGCAAAAACAGTGGGAGGAGGAAAGGAAGGGACGATGGCTGTATAAAATTCAAAGGAGGGTAAGAGGGATGAGAACCACAGGACGGAGTAAGAGAGAAGAGGTGGTCATATCAAGAATGAGATTTGGACATACTGGTTTGAACACTACATTATTAATGATAGCGAAACATAATACAGGGAAATGTGATTACTGTGGGGGAGAGGAAACTATAGAACATGTCATATTGCATTGTCAGAAGTATCAGGCCGAGAGGAGACAAATGAGCCAAAACCTCAGTAACATAAAAATCAAACTGCATCATTTGCATTTGCAATCATACTGGACATTTATTAAACATAAGAGTAGGATAAACAATGTACAAAAACATGCTTTTTAATTCAAATGACATCACAATTACTTCAGCAAATGGAATGTACTTTTTGAATCAAAGAATACCCTTTGAAATTATATTAAGTAATGCAAAATCAGGTTATCACTTCTTGGTGGCTAACTCACTGACACCCCATCCGAAATAATAAATAATAAGAAACATGGACGATTTTAGCCCATTTTTTGGGGTTCTGAAGCATCAATAAATAAATCCATCAATAAAGGATAATGTTGGATCAGTGTTTCAATATTTATATCTTTTATGTGGTTTGGTTATTTGCCTTTTGGTTGAAAGTACACTGAGAGAGGACTTTTTGTTAGTGATCTTAATTTTTAATCTAATTGAATACAATCTATTTGTGTATGATTGTCAGTCCAAAGAGGGAGAGAGGAAAGAGGGGAACATGAGGAGAAAGTACAAGGTCAGGAAGAACCAGGTAAGAAAACAGGCAGGGAACAGTGACAGGCACAACAGAAACTGTTAAACTGACAAAGAAAAAAAACACAACTAATTTTACTCATGCAATCTGGAAGTTGTGTCCTCCCTATATTAAAGCTGCTATTCAGAATCTGCTAAACAAACTGGGTTGTCAGCCGTGGCACTGCATTACCATGTTGAACTTCAGTCAGAGGAAGTCACGGTTGCCAAAACCTTTTTGAAGCTCAAGAGTGAGGCTGGTGCCATTCCAGATATGTTAACATTGTGCAATCTTCTGGATAATCAGATCTTCCCCAGACTGAAAACTGTTATTCAGGTTGCCCTAACAAACCCAGTTAGCAGCTGTAGCTGTGAGAGGTCTTTTAGTGTCTTGAGTCAGCTCCATACCTGGCTGAGAAGGACCACGGGTCAAAGCAGACTCCAGCACCTGGCTGTGATGTCAGTTGAGAAAGAGATGCTTGAGAGACTTGACCACCAAAATGTGATAGACAGATTTGCCAACCTCAAGGTGAGGCGACATAGGTTAAAAGAAAATAAAAAATCTGCAGAACCATAGTAGTATCTGCAGTAAACATCTTTTTATACATTGTATACATTGTACCATAGGCCAAGGTGTCTCCATTTTTCAAAATTTTTAATAGTATTTTGTACATTTCTACATTTCAAGGACTCTTCTATTTTTGGATTGTATTTTTATGTATCTGTATTGTATTATGCATACACTTTAAAAGTGAATCTCTGTCCAAAAAATGCACTCAGTTTACTTTTTACTCACTATGAGCATCATTCATTATTCTCCCAGTAATTAAGGTTAGGATATGTATTTTTTATTCCAATCCATTCTTCTTTTGCAGCATTTAAGTAACCTTGATCAGATATGATGGTTTTGTTACAGACTTTTCAAAAAAGTGTTTTGCTTTTCTTTCACAAATGTGGGATTAAATTGTGTTAAAATGCACAAAACAGTGATGTCATGTTTTGTGGTGAGGACCCAGGCACAGAGAGACTTGATGAATTTAAGAATCTTATGATTTAATAAAGAAATTTGCAGACTTGCACAGAGATGGTAAAATTATGATGACTGATAATGGAGACGAAGACAACAGATGATGAGGACAGGGAGGAACAGGGGTTTAAATGCACCAAGGAGACAGTCACAGGGAACTCGGGACAACTGGAGACATTTAAGGATGCAGGGACTGACAGAGACAGGGAAGAACACTCATCGTGACGAGTAAAGTTCATCTTGCCTGGATGGGCAGCTCTCTGGGTGCTCAGCACCCCCAAAGCTCTGATTCTAGAATCGCCCCTGATAAGAAATATACTACTAAATACACTACACCCACACCTGGGCCCCACACACTCACACTCATTGCAGGCCCATTTGTTGCTCACACTGTGTGGTGGCGAAACCCCTCTTCTCCCTGGTAAGCACACAAAAGTCTGACTTACAGTTCGGAGGTTTGTAGGTCGCTGCTCATCAGTCCCAAACTGAATCCGATTGTCAGCCCGTCCTGGTGATACCACGCCGTCTCCACTACAGCACATGAGCAAGTCACTATGTAGTCACATACCCCGGTAGAGTCATATGCTACCTTTACGGCTCTTTAGAAAATTTGAGCTCTGAACATTTTCACACCAGGAAATTATACTTTATGATTCACATAATAGTTTTGTTGCTCTAAGTAACTACATTAACCTTTGTGACATATTACAATGCACATTACATACAGATTGCATTTACATCACAGGGGATTAACTGTGAACACCTTATGTTATTGTTGCATTTAAGTCCATGGGTATTATTAGATTAAGGAGATTAAGGAGAAAAAAGCACTCATATGGTGCTTTTCTACTCTTTCTGAGCACTGAAAGCGCTTTACACAACTTGTCTCATTCACCCATCCACACACCCACTTTTTTCTTTTCTCTTTCAATGTAAGTGCTTTCTAGCTAACATTCATACATCAGAGAGCAACATGGGGTTAGTATCTTGCCCAAGGATATTTGGCATGCAGACTGGAGCAGATGGGGGATCAAACCGCCAACCTTCCAATTAATAGATGGCCTGCTCTACCGCCTGATCTACAGCCACCCAAAAAGGTTACCCCACCTGCTAGCAACACCACCTCGCGATTACTGCGACACCTGTTGAATCAGAAATCACTTAAATGGAACCTGGCAAAGTAAAATAAGCTAAAAGATTTGAAAAAACAATTCTTGATGCCACGATGTAGACAAACTCAAAGAGGAGAAACAAAGTCATTGACATTCATCATCTTGGATGTAATTAAGCCATTTGTAATGCCCTTGAACGCCAGAAACAATGGTGAGAGCCATTATCCACAAATGGAAAAACAGTAGTGAACCTTAGCAAGAGTGGCCGGCCCACCAAAATTACTCCAAGAGTGCATTAGTGACTCAAAAGAAGTCACAAAAGAAGCAAGAACTGCAGGCCTAATAAAATAAGAATGACACTGTGCAAACGTGCCATCTAAGGAAGAGGTCCAGGGCAAAAAACACAGCTGGCTAAAATAAACACAAAGGTTCGTTTTACATTTGTTAAACATTTTTATTGTAGCCTTGACTTTTGGGAAAATATTCTGCTGACTGATAAAAAGTTGAATCTAAAAGCTTTATGGTGTATTTACTTAAATTATCTCTGTCTAAAATTAAAAATATTTTTGCTCTGAAGCATGTAAATGTGACAATTACCTTCCCACAATTAAAAATAAGTAAGGAAGGGGGCAAAACATTTTACAGCACTGTAAATATGGAACTTTTAATTAGTCAGTCTGTCATTTATGTGCAGCTTACATTGGTGAAATACTTAATCGTTCTGTTTTTTTGTACTGTTATTAATCTTCATTGCCTCCCATCGCTTGTCTGTGTTTTGAAGGCCTGAATTAACTGCAGGACTCTACGAATCAGCTGCAGGCATGTAGGATGCACACACACACACGCACACACACAAAAGCATGTTGCGGCATCAATGGGCTGAGTCTTTTTGGATTATTTATGCTCCCTGACCTGCCTCACAGTATGCAAGTCATAGCTATTTAATGTTAACTTAGTACTACCATGGGCGCATTATGTCACAATGCTTGAGTCATCAAAATGAAGCCAATGAGCATACATGTATATGTCATCATTTAATAACTGAGAAAAGGATTAAGAGATCCATTCATCATACAGTGGGGCAAAAAAGTATTTAGTCAGCCACCGATTGTGCAAGTTCCCCCACTTAAAATGATGACAGAGGTCAGTAATTTGCACCAGAAGTACACTTCAACTGTGAGAGACAGAATGTGAAAAAAAAATCCATGAATTCACATGGTAGGATTTGTAAAGAATTTATTCGTAAATCAGGGTGGAAAATAAGTATTTGGTCAATAACAAAAATACAACTCAATACTTTGTAACATAACCTTTGTTGGCAATAACAGAGGTCAAACGTTTACTATAGGTCTTTACCAGGTTTGCACACACAGTAGCTGGTATTTTGGCCCATTCCTCCATGCAGATCTTCTCAAGAGCAGTGATGTTTTGGGGTTGTCGCCGAGCAACACGGACTTTCAACTCCCGCCACAGATTTTCTATGGGGTTGAGGTCTGGAGACTGGCTAGGCCACTCCAGGACTTTCAAATGCTTCTTACGGAGCCACTCCTTTGTTGCCCGGGCGGTGTGTTTTGGATCATTGTCATGTTGGAAGACCCAGCCTCGTTTCATCTTCAAAGTTCTCACTGATGGAAGGAGGTTTTGGCTCAAAATCTCATGATACTTGGCCCCATTCATTCTGTCCTTAACACGGATCAGTCGTCCTGTCCCCTTGGCAGAAAAACAGCCCCATAGCATGATGTTTCCACCCCCATGCTTCACAGTAGGTATGGTGTTCTTGGGATGCAACTCAGTATTCTTCTTCCTCCAAACACGACGAGTTGAGTTTATACCAAAAAGTTCTACTTTGGTTTCATCTGACCACATGACATTCTCCCAATCCTCTGCTGTATCATCCATGTGCTCTCTGGCAAACTTCAGACGGGCCTGGACACGCACTGGCTTCAGCAGCGGAACACGTCTGGTACTGCGGGATTTGATTCCCTGCCGTTGTAGTGTGTTACTGATGGTGACCTTTGTTACTTTGGTCCCAGCTCTCTGCAGGTCATTCACCAGGTCCCCCCGTGTGGTTCTGGGATCTTTGCTCACCGTTCTCATGATCATTTAGACCCCATGGGATGAGATCTTGCGTGGAGCCCCAGATCGAGGGAGATTATCAGTGGTCTTGTATGTCTTCCATTTTCTGATGATTGCTCCCACAGTTGATTTTTTCACACCAAGCTGCTTGCCTATTGTAGATTCACTCTTCCCAGTCTGGTGCAGGTCTACAATTCTTTTCCTGGTGTCCTTCGAAAGCTCTTTGGTCTTGGCCATGGCGGAGTTTGGAGTCTGAGGACAGGTGTCTTTTATACAGATGATGAGGTCAAACAGGTGCCATTCATACAGGTAACGAGTGGGGGACAGAAAAGCTTCTTACAGAAGACGTTACAGGTCTGTGAGAGCCAGGGATTTTCCTTGTTTGAGGTGACCAAATACTTATTTTCTACCCTGATTTACGAATAAATTCTTTACAAATCCTACCATGTGAATTCATGGATTTTTTTTCACATTCTGTCTCTCACAGTTGAAGTGTACCTCTGGTGCAAATTACTGACCTCTGTCATCATTTTAAGTGGGGGAACTTGCACAATCGGTGGCTGACTAAATACTTTTTTGCCCCACTGTACATCTACATTATTTTGAAGATGACACATCCTGCTGTGGATGGGTAGTGCGTGCATGTCAGGAATACAACATGTACTGAGCTCCAGTGAGGACAGCGAGGCTGAACTCTAGACTGGACTACTATTAGACACTCCAAGTGTTTCTTCTGTCTTTGTCTATCTGCTTCTGTCTCCAAACATGTTTTTCAGCAGATCAGCGAGATGAAATAGTGGACTGCCAAGCTAGAGGCATTTAAAAACATCTGAACAGTTGCCAGGCATTTCATTTGAAATTTTGAGACAGCAGAAAAGGCCTGCAATTTGTCAGATTGGGGAGGACTGGATGTTGCCAGTCTCTTCCAAATTTTGCCTATTAAACCCTCAGCAGGAGGGATTCCCGAATCTGCTGCTCACTTCCAAACAACACTCGTATCTGTACATACAGCCAGATACTGCAGCGCTAATGCATCTTTTAAGTGTTTTTTCAACTGAATGAATTTCCTTTGAGCGGTTTCTGTGAAGAACATTGTCTCACACGAGTCTGTGGTGGTTTGACATCAATTGAGATTCCTTCATTTTCCCTATCTAAATGCTGCCATCTGCCTTCATGTTGCAGCTGCATGTCCTGACTCCATGCAAGAGCAGCTATCTTGCTACATGATAAAGCAGGTTCAGGCAATGCAGATCTGTATTCAGTTACAAAACACGTTCACCTTCAGATGTATTATCATGAGGTAAAATATTCTGAGGATTTGTCACGGTCCATCAGGAAGATGTATAGTGACTCAGGGCTTAAGCTCCAAATATCTCATGACTCATATAAGGGTAGTATTAAAGGGTTAGGAGAAAATAGGACTTATTAACAAGACAATGTAATCTCTCTGGAAAAAAATACAAGGGAACATGCAGAGATGGTTCAACAAAGAGGAACATTATAGATACACAGCTGATTAAAGATTAGACACAAGTGAAATAAAACATTGTTACATATAATTACCACTAGTGACAATCAGACGGAGAGAGTGAGGAAGCAAAACTCAAAGAGGCAAGAGAAAACGATCAAATAAAACAGGAGATAAACAAACAAACAGCAGTTAAATAAAACACTGAAAAATGTAAAATGATGCTAAATAAAAACTAACTAATTAAGAGGTAAACAAAGGACGCCAGCATTATCCAGACCTAGTGATAAAAGAAGAGAAGGAATCAAAATTGTCAACACTTTAATTTTATTTATATAGCACCAAATCTCAACATTAGTTCAACAAGATGCTTTATTGTCTGGTCTTTACATTACAATATAAAGGAGAGAAAACATCAACAATCAAATGACCCCCTATGAGCAAGCAGTTTGGTGACAGTGGGAAGGAAAAACTCCCTTTTAACAGGAAGAAAACTTTGGCAGAATCAGGATCAGGGAGGTGCAGGAGGGGAGGAAGACAGGAAAAAGGCATGCTGTGGGAGAGAGATTACTAAATGTCAGATCCTAACAACATAAAATCACAAAAGAAATCTGAACTAACAGATGTTAAGACTTGATAGCTCACAACAGGGGCGATTTTAGCCCATTTTTGGGGGTGCTGAATGAATCAAAGCACCCCCAAAATTTCTTACTTTTTTTGATAATATTTGCTGTTTGTGTGACACACTACTGAAAATATAAAAAGCATTCAGTACTTGGTTGATACGTAAAATTTTAACAACAGAAGTATAGATACCCCCCCTCCCAAAATGGTTTGTTCCAGCTTGCCTCTCCCCTACTCTGGCTCTGGCGACGTTGCTGCCAGAGCGATGGTGGCTGAGACGCAGCAGAGCGGAGGTGTGGGTGGCTGGCTTAAAACAGGACATATTAGCTACATTTAACCTTCAGTTACTCTTTATATAGTTGGTAGGAGTCAGACCATGTTTCCTTTTAGCTGAAAAACATTACACCAGGTAACCTGCTGTGTTGAAAACGTGTTTTCCGACGATGTTTGCTGCCCTACAATCAGTCCTGCTCTGTAGTAAAATCACCGATATTTGACCGTCCTGTTGCTCCCATTGAAATTTATACAGCCTATTTAAAATCTAAAACTTTAAATTGTCTGCAGCCTGCGGTTGTTACCACTGTCCTGTTTGAAATGGAATGAGAGAAGTTGGTTATTTTGTCATATGTGCAGATATTAAACCCAGGAACAACATTCAGGTAAAAGTGTAAGAACAAATGATCCATCAATAAAGGATAATGTTGGATCAGTGTTTCAATATTTATATCTTTTATTAGATGTTCATGTGGTTTGGTTATTTGCCTTTTGGTTGAAAGTACACAGAGAGAGGACTTTTTTTATTAGTGATCTTAATAATATTTTTTTTCATATTATTGTATTTTTTTCATCTAATTGAATACAATCTATTTGTTGTAATGATTGTCAGTCCAAAGAGGGAGAGAGGAGGAAAGAGGGGAATGTGAGGAGAAAGTACAAGGTCAGGAAGAACCAGGTAAGAAAACAAACAGGGAACAGTGACAGGCACAACAGAAACCGTATAACTGCTTGTGAGAGTTCACCAAAACTGATTTGCCAGCCTCAAGGTGAGGCGACATAGGTTAAAATAAAAGAAAAAAAATCTGCAGAGCCATAGTATCTGCAGTAAAGATCTTTTCATTCATTGTGTACATTGTACCATAGGCAAAGTTGCCTCCATTTTTATAAGTTTTTATCAATATTTTGTAGATTTTGTAGAGCTTCAGCCACGGTACATCTGGCTTGTTATATGCTACAAGTGCGGCCTTTTACGATTTTAGGCATAGCTAGGTTATGGGTTTAGCACTTTAAACAATCATAGCAGTGGTTAAGCAGCGACACGTCCCCTTCAATATTTAGAGCACATCCATCTCCACATCAGTATACACACAGGAGGCTTGATAACCGGAGGGAGAATAAGAAGCAGCTCCATCATTTAAGTATTACATCGTAAAGTCTCAAAACCAAATAATTTGTTAGCTATACTAACATATCTATACCTCAAGTGTTGTTGCAAGGTTTTTTTAAGTGATCTTGCAGTACAAACTTACAAAATTGAGATTGATTATTCTTAAAAATCATCTCTAAACATCTTTCAAATCTTGTGACTGTACATGAGTTTTCAAACAGAAACCTTGCTGAAGTACATATGAGCTATTAAAGTCCAGGTGCCGATAAATTAATTAATTAGAGTAATTCATCATACAGTTGTCAGAGCCGAGAGGCCAAACCAGGTGAATGAACCCAATAGCAGAGATAGACAGAGGCACTGATAAATATGACAACAAAACTTTATTTACAAGCTGTGGAACAACACTTGAAAAGTCAAACATGTACTGTGAGCTAAAATGTAACGATGAGCAATAAAGTAACTTGAAGCACAACTAAATACTGTGAAGCAGTGAAACTATAAACTTTGTGACATGAGGGCAAAGAGGCAGATAGACTGATGGGTCGGACAGGGAGACTTAGAGTCACTGTAATGAGAGGAGACAGGTTCAGAAGGGGTTCCAGTTCAATATCTTACTTGTCGAAGGTGGCGTAACGGCATGGAGGGGTAGGTGGTCGGGGTGAGTGAATGTAAATCCAGATGGAGGTGATCCACGTAATCCAATAGTCGAGGCAGGGAGGCAGGCAGGTGAGTGAAGTGGAACAAGAGCCGTAGCTGTGAAGCTGAGGTGAGTAGAAATAATTCACTATGCTAAAATTCACGAGAGCTATGGCAGCCTACAGAGGTTAGCTGAAGATCTGGCGAAGAGTAGTTGAGAGCGCTGGACTTAAATACCGACAGCTTGATTGCCAACAGGTGTGGACAGCACAGTGGAATATGGTGACTCCTCCTGGAGGTGGAAGTAGGGCTGGATATCGTCACTGATTTTTAGCATCGATTCGATTCTGATTCACAAGGTCCCGAATCGATTCGATCCACGATTCAATTCGATTTGAATCGGGGAAATTTTGCCTCAGACAGTAAGAAATATTAACACTTATCAGTACATATCCATATTTTTATATCTATAAAAAGACAGCTGACGCTTGTGAAACTTTATCAGAGGTGGAAGCATCACAGCAGATGCCTTTGTGTCAGAGTAACTGAGGGTAAAACACAGAAAAACATTTTCCTGGCCTGGGTTTTTATAGCAGATAATCTTAAAAATATTGTGCAGTAGAACAAAAACGAAAGAAAACCATTAATCAACATATGAACATTAGCTGATGCTGCTGAAGTGAAGCAGAGCAAAGTTACAGAGGTTTTATTAGAGACACAGCTGAGAGTTTTGCAAAAAACAAACAAACAAAAAGCAGCGGCCGGCAGCGCTGTAAACAACAATAGACAGGTGCATAATAAGCAAGCAAATAATGCAGAAAACAGAGATTTTTGGATGGGAGACTATTCCTGAGAGAGAGAGAGCTGTGCATGAAGTGTGATTTTATCGTGGTGGAAGCAAAACAGCAAAAGTAAGAGGGAATTGAGGACGATGTTTATGTGAAGTTTGGATCTTCTTTTGCTGCTGGTTCAGTCGACATTGTTTGGAGAGAGATAAAACCTGCAGCTTCAGAATCTAGCGCAAAAATATGTAAACGTAAAGAGTGGACCCAGTGAGCTGCTTTCAAAAAACATTATGCTTTCAGCCTGACGGCGTGAGAAAGACGACAGATTACTGATTCTGATGCGTCGGTCCGCGCTATCCGTCTTTGTGCAGAATCCGTGTTCCTGCTCTCATTTACTGTTTTAGCTGTTTGGTGGTTGTTGGAATTTTGTGAGGTTTAACCTGAGATTCTGGCGTTTCGGGCAAAATAAATGTATATTTAAAAATCAATTCAGGATTTTAATGAATCGATATCACATTATCCAAGCCAGGATCGATTTTAATCGATAAATCGATAATCAAAACCCACCACCACCAATACCGGCACTCACCTGGACCATGACAAGAGCAGACACATTCACATTAAAATAAGTTATTTCCCTGAACAAAACAACAGACAACAGAATGTGAATGTATGTTTCAGGAATAATAAATGGGAAAAATGTAAGTAAGTAAAATTTATTTATTAAGTGCTTTTCTTAGACAGGTAGTCACAAAGCGCTGCACACAGAGATTAAAATAAACGATAAATAGCAAAATGCACGATATACACAATATAGAGTTTAAATGTACCCATCTCCATAGAGACTGTGTCTGCTTCCAAAAAGACAAAAAACAAACTAAAAACCAGCAACAAACAACTTAAACATTTACAAAGAAAGAACAATACAGTATCCACATCTGAACCAAAGAGTAAAACAGTGAAATGTGGATTATTAAATATTAGGTCTCTCTCCTCCAAGTCTCTGTTAGTACATGACTTAATAATTGATCAACAAATTGATTTACTCTGCCTTACAGAAACCTGGTTGCAGCAGGATGATTATGTTAGTTTAAATGAATCAACACCCCCGAGTCATTCTAACTACCAGTAATCTCGAAGCACAGGTCGAGGGGGCGGTGTGGCAGCAATTTTTCACACCAGTCTATTAATTAATGAAAGACCAAGACAGACTTTTAATTCATTTGAAAGCCTGATGCTTAACATTGTCCACCCCAGCTGTGAAACTCAGAAACCAGTCTTACTTGTTATCATCTATCGTCCACCTGGGCCTTACACAGAGTTTCTGTCTGATTTCTCAGACTTTATATCTAATTTAGTTCTGAGCTCAGATAAAATAATTATTGTGGGTGATTTTAACATCCATGTTGATGCTAAAAATGACAGCCTCAACATGGCATTTAATCTGTTGTTAGACTCAATTGGTTTCTCTCAAAATGTAAAAGAACCCACCCACCACTTTAATCACACTCTAGATCTTGTTTTAACATATGGCATAGAAACTGAACATTTAACAGTGTTTCCTGAAAACCCTCTCCTGTCTGATAATTTCTTGATAACATTTACATTTACAATAATTGATTACGCAGCAGTGGAGAGTGGACTTTATCAAAGTAGATGTCTTTCTGAAAGCGCTGTAACTAAGTTTAAGAATATAATCCAGCCACTGTTATCATCGTCAATGCCCTGTACCAACACAGAGCAGAGCAGCTATCTGAACGCTACCCCAACAGAGGTCGATTATCTTGTTAATAATTTCACCTCCTCACTACGTACGACTCTGGATACTGTAGCTCCAGTGAAAACTAAGGTCTCTAATCAGAAGTACCTGACCCCGTGGTATAATTCTCAAACACGTACCCTAAAGCAGATGACTCGTAATCTGGAGAGGAAATGGCGTGTCACAAATTTAGAGGATCATCATTTAGCCTGGAGAAATAGTTTGTTGCTTTATAAGAAAGCCCTCCGCAAAGCCAGAACAGCTTACTACTCATCACTGATTGAAGAAAATAAGAACAACCCCAGGTTTCTCTTCAGCACTGTAGCCAGGCTGACAAAAAGTCAGAGCTCTTTTGAGCCAACCATCCCTTTAACGTTAACTAGTGATGACTTCATGAACTTCTTCACAAATAAAATTTTTATCATTAGAGAAAAAATTACCAATAATCATCCCACAGATGTAATATTATCAACAGCTACTCTTAGTTCCATTGATGTTAAGTTAGACTCTTTTTCTCCAATCGATCTTTCTGAGTTAACTTCAATAATTACTTCCTCCAAACCATCAACGTGTCTTTTAGACCCCATTCCTACAAAACTGCTCAAAGAAGTCCTGCCATTGATTAATTCTTCGATCTTATATATGATCAACCTATCTCTAATAATCGGCTATGTACCACAGGCCTTCAAGGTGGCTGCAGTTAAACCTTTACTCAAAAAGCCATCTCTAGACCCAGCAGTCTTAGCTAATTATAGGCCAATCTCCAACCTTCCTTTCATATCAAAAATCCTTGAAAGAGTAGTTGTCAAACAGCTAACAGATCATCTGCAGAGGAATGGTTTATTTGAAGAGTTTCAGTCAGGTTTCAGAGTTCATCACAGCACAGAAACAGCTTTAGTGAAGGTTACAAATGATCTTCTTATGGCCTCTGACAGTGGACTCATCTCTGTGCTTGTCCTTCTTGACCTTAGTGCAGCATTCGATACTGTTGACCATAATATCCTGTTAGAGCGATTAGAACATGCTGTAGGTATTACAGGTATTGCACTGCAGTGGTTTGTATCATATCTATCTAATAGACTCCAATTTGTGCATGTAAATGGAGAGTCCTCTTCACACACTGAGGTTAATTATGGAGTTCCACAGGGTTCAGTGCTAGGACCAATTCTGTTTACATTATACATGCTTCCCCTAGGCAGCATCATTAGAAGACATAGCATACATTTTCACTGCTATGCAGATGACACCCAGCTCTATCTGTCCATAAAGCCAGATAACACACACCAATTAGTTAAACTGCAGGAATGTCTTAAAGACATAAAGACTTGGATGGCCACTAACTTTCTGCTTCTTAACTCAGATAAAACTGAGGTCATTGTACTCGGCGCTGAAAAGCTTAGAAATATGGTATCTAACCAGATTCTTACTCTGGATGGCATTACCTTGGCCTCCAGTAACACTGTGAGGAACCTTGGAGTCATTTTTGACCAGGATATGTCCTTCAACGCACATATTAAACAAATATGTAAGACTGCGTTCTTCCATTTGCGCAACATCTCTAAAATTAGAAATATCCTGTCTCAGAGTGATGCTGAAAAACTAGTTCATGCATTTATTACTTCCAGGCTGGACTACTGCAATTCATTATTATCAGGATGTCCAAAAAACTCACTGAAAAGCCTTCAGCTAATCCAAAATGCTGCAGCAAGAGTACTGACAGGGACTAGAAAGAGAGAGCATATTTCTCCTGTTTTGGCTTCCCTTCATTGGCTTCCTGTTAAATCCAGAATTGAATTCAAAATCCTGCTCCTCACATACAAGGTCTTAAATAATCAGGCCCCATCTTATCTTAATGACCTTGTAGTACCATATCACCCTATTAGAGCACTTCGCTCCCACTCTGCAGGCCTACTTGTTGTTCCTAGAGTATTTAAAAGTAGAATGGGAGGGAGAGCCTTCAGTTTTCAGGCCCCTCTTCTGTGGAACCAGCTTCCAGTTTGGATTCGGGAGACAGACACTATCTCTACTTTTAAGATTAGGCTTCAAACTTTCCTTTTTGCTAAAGCATATAGTTAGGGCTGGACCAGGTGACCCTGAATCCTCCCTTAGTTATGCTGCAATAGATGTAGGCTGCCGGGGGATTCCCATGATGCATTGAGTTTTTCCTTTCCAGTCACCTTTCTCACTCACTATGTGTTAATAGACCTCTCTGTATTGAATCATATCTGTTATTAATCTCTGTCTCTCTTCCACAGCATGTCTTTTATCCTGTCTTCCTTCTCTCACCCCAACCGGTCGCAGCAGATGGCCGCCCCTCCCTGAGCCTGGTTCTGCCGGAGGTTTCTTCCTGTTAAAAGGGAGTTTTTCCTTCCCACTGTCGCCAAAGTGCTTGCTCATAGGGGGTCATATGATTGTTGGGCTTTTCTCTGTACCTATGAAGCGCCTTGAGGCGACATTTGTTGTGATTTGGCGCTATATAAATAAAATTGAATTGAATTGAATTGAATTGAAATGTAAATTAAAAATATAAAAATGTAAAAAGCATTAGTCAACAGAAAGCTTGTTTAAACAGTAAAGTTTTTAACTGTTTTTTAAAGGATTCCACAGAGTCAACCAAACGTAGTTGTTGTAGAGGTAGACTGTTCCACAGCCTTGGTGCCCCCTTTCGTCTTCAGACATGTTCTGGGAGCAACCAACAAACACTGTGAGCGGAGACGGCGAGTAGTAGTGTATTTTGTGAGAACCTTGGATAAATAATCTGGGGCTTGGCCATTTAGTGCTCTGTACGTTAAAACAATAATTTTAAAACGAATTCTAAAATCTATTGGGAGCCAATGTAAAGAACATAAAATAGGAGTGATGTGAGTTAGTAGTCGGGCTGCTGCGTTTTGTATAGCTTGGAGGCGAGAAAGAGATGATTTATCCAAGCTAGTAAACAGGGAATTACAATAATCTAAACGCGATGACACAAATGCATGGACATTTTTTTGCAGTTCAGATGAGGAGGCCATATGTCGCAGTTTAGAAATATTCCTTAAATGAAAGAAACAGGAACGAGACAGAGATTTTACGTGTGAGTCAAGGCTCAAAGAAGAGTCAAATATTACTCCAAGATCTCGAATATTTGGCTTAGCAGAAGAACAGAAAGGGGCAAGAACCTGACTGATTTTAGAATATAGATCAGGAGGAGCTATGATCATGGTCTCTGTCTTGTTCATGTTTCAAATAAGGTAATTGTTAGAAAGCCAATCAGAGATTTGAGTTAAAGCCTGGACTAGGGTGGACAGCCTATCCAGCTGATGAGGCTTAAAGGACATATACAGCTGAATGTCATCGGCATAGAAATGATAAGACAGGTCATTAAAAGACTGAATAATGCCGCTAAGGGAAGCATATAAAAAGAAAAAAATAATGGACCCAAAACTGAACCCTGTGGAACCCCGCAGGTTAGGGCAGCAGTGTTAGAGGAGAACCTATCAGTCCTAACAGAAAAGGTCCTGTCTGATAAGTAGGAAGAAAACCAGTCTAAGACGGTGCCAGATACACCAGCCAGAACCTTCAGCCTGTTGAGTAGGATTTTGTGGTCGATGGTATCGAAGGCTGCGCGAAGATCTAGCAAAATGATCACGGAACAATTTCCTGCATCAGATGCCATTAGTAGATCATTATAGACCCTTAAGAGAGCGGTCTCCGTAGAGTGCTGCTTTTGAAAGCCAGACTGAAAAGGGTCAAAAATCTGCAATCGGCATAGTAAGGACCTGAACTGATTTTCTACAATTTTTCTAGTATGTATGTATAGAACACCAACTATCTGAAAGCAGTACCCCAGCTGTACTCATTCTACTTTGCCTGGTGTTTTCCTTTACATCATTAAGGACATCCTGTGGTTATTGTCCTTGTAGCTGTCGGATTAATACTGAAAACTGGATTTCTTCTGTGCATGTGCAAAAATATACATACTCCCACCACTGCTTTATAAGAGGATAACTTTCTTGCCAGTGTTTGAGTCAATTCACTGTCTGTTTATTATGCTCAAATTCTGTATATTTTTTCCTTAAATGAAGAAAATTTTAAAGAAAAGCTTAAATCAGAGCTACACTTTCAGTACAGCTTTATCTATACATTATTGACTTTAATATTACCACCAACAGAATGATGTTCATGATATTTTTAATTCAGTGATTTGATTCAAACCTTCTTTATTGAAATAGTGTTTCTTTTGTCACTAGTGGACCAGTGTTGTAAAAGTTAAGAAGAAGAAGAAGAAGTCCTTTTCACACATATGTAGAACAAACCGTGTTCCCTTCATTGATTGGATAGTAACAGTCATGAGACCAACATTTATGTAATGCCCCTGGGACATCAACTACATCAGCTAATTATTGTCATCACGGACAACCATGGTGCCACCAATTTACAATTGCAGCTCAAATCCAAGTACTTAATTAGATTAATTATTTTTGAGTTTTTCTGCAGTGATGAGGTTACATTAGCTTGAGCAGGTAAGCCACTGGCTTCTACGGTCTGCGGTCTATGAAGGGAAAGTTAACCTTAGGTTTTCAGGTTTACAAAGTTAATTGACTTCTTTCTAGGGATACATTTGCATGGCAAATTATGCTACACACCGTAATTTAATTTAAGAGATTAACATGTACAAATGCACTGCCTACTTCACCATCTTTCTTTTCTTTATTCATATACAGTCCAGAAAATAAGTGTTACCAATCCTTGGTCTGCAAATGGTAACAAGGTCTCATGAAATAAGTAATTTCACAGTTCCAAAATTACCAACAGCAATGTAATCGCAGGACATGTAAGCCATGCGTCTTGTTGACCTTGTAAAATAAAAAATAAAAAAACAAGCTTACTTATCTTTATAATTTAGTTTCCCTTTTTTGAGTTTCCTTTTTCTTTTGTTTAGGACATTTAACCGAAACAGTCTTGTAACTGATTGGGCTAATTGCTGTTGATTGTTAATTGCTAACGGATGTTAGATTACGATATCCTGCATGTGTTGAATTTGTATATGAAATTGGTGACCTTGGCAAAATAATGACATAATGATAATGCTGGTTTAAGTGCTTTACTGGTAACGCTCCACCAATAACATCTAGTTAAAATCAGGAATTTAAAGCCTGTGCTATGGTAACACAGTTGAGTTACATCAAACCGTGATTGTTGACATTTTCTTGAGCAGTTATTGACAGTATTTGATGGAAACCAGAAGATGGCCCATATTAGACTGAAAAGGAGAAACTTCAGTTGTTCTTTGACTTTTCAATGTTTCTATTTTTTTTTTAATTTTTCAAATTTCAATTTTGTATGGATCAAACTAGAATGATTAGTAATTTGTAAATATTTGTAAAAGGGGATAGTACAAAGCAGGTTCATTAAGGGTCAGGGCCGTGCAGAGATGTTTAAAGGGGCGGGTGCTCAAAGTTAAAAAGGGGCACATTGAACCAGGCTGAATAACAACAACACACATTCATCAAGAATCCAATATGGAATCGCATCATACTATATCACTGTTGTGAGGTGGCGACAAGGCAAAGCAAACGTAGCCGATGTTTTACCTGATGGGTACAATGTTGCTGTTGAGGGGTTCCTGCTGCTCCTGCTGCTGATAGTGCTGGAGGGCTGTGCTGATCTGAGACTGTAGACAGTAAAAAGTCCATAGGAGAGATGGTAGCTGATTAAACAAGTGTCATGAGATAATAACAAAATGCAAAGATTGGTGACAGCGCTTGGAACCATAAGGCAACAAAAAACTGTGAGAAATAATTTAGGCTCTGCCTGTGAATCACTCTTTGCTTCTCTTCTTCCTTCCATCATTTCATATATCACTCTCCACTTGCTGTCTATCTGAGAACAAGGCACAACTTGCTATTGCAATAAACTGTAATATAATTATAATTATAATTATAAACTATAATATAATTATCCACACCTAACAACTCTTGCACTTAATCTATAATAAAATGATGACAGACAAATGTTATAGCCCTGCCTTTAGTAGCCTCACACAGCTCCTACTGTTTCCTCCTCATGTCCTTACCAGACATGTCTGGACAATGTTATATCATGAGTAATAATTTAAAAAAATCCATATACATAAAACAAACACATGCACGCACACACAGTGACATTTTAGACCTTCTTCAGAATACTGTATATACTATGGGCATCATGGTGCTGATCCAGAATCCTTACATTATTATTTATTACTAGAGCTACAATAATAAAGCAATGAGGAGGGGGAAGTAATAAATATGAAATAATGTATTTATGATGATTCCATTTGTTTCACTATCCACTCTGTGCAGGAGCAAAGCTTATTACATTTTAAACTGTAGAGATACAATAATTTTACTGCTGTAAAATCCAAATTTTGTCTTATTTAAAATATAAATCTAATATAATCTGCTTCTTAATGTATGTTCTTTAAAATACAGCGTGTGTTTTTTAAAATATTATAATAATGCATAATTATGTGGACATGCATATTAGATCGTTTTTTAGTGAAATATAATCCCTCCAGAAAGGCAGGAAAACCCGGAAACTTACTTTAAAACTAAATATGTTCCCTAAAACAGTGACAGAGCTACAGACCCATGACAGCCTTACCCAGTAAGCTAGCAGCTATGACCAGCACTACTTGTGCAGTTAATAAAAGGACAGGTAATGTTTGTCGCGCTGTTGCACACACAGCACGCTCGTTTGTTTCAGTTCGTCAGTTGCCACAAGACAGCTTACCAACGTGTACGTAATAAGCTAATACTCCTGTGTATAATAATAATGTGTATGTGTTAGTCCCCATAGGGAAATTGCTCCTCCTGCATTTAACCCATTCACCCAGTGAAGCAGTGGGCAGCCACCAATCCAGCGCCCGGGGAGCAGTGTGTAGGGACGGTACCTTGCTCAGGGGTACCTCAGGGTAGCCGTTCAGTGGAGCCGAACCCCCGACCTTCCGATAATGGGGCCACCACGCTACCTACTGAGCTATCCCTGCCCTGGTTTTTGTTTTTTGTTTTTTTTGTTTTGTTTTTTTTGTATAATGGTGTGCTATACAGTGTACGCTGTACACCTACTTACTGGTTTTGTCGCATCAGTCTGTGTCTCTGAGTTAATTTGTGTTTCTCCTACAGCTCCAGACCACAAAAAATGCGCGTGCTCTTTGTGAGCTCGTTCCCGGCTCGTAACCAGCGCGTTCTGCCGTCAAGGGCGATCATTGGTTAAATGTGATCATGTGACTGATGCAAGCCAGATCCTTTTATTTAGCAAAACTGTGATTAATAGTTAAATACTCCGCACGCCCACACACATAAATAAAAGAAATTAATTTTTTTTTTTTAAAGTTGCCTCAACAAAAGGGCACTTTGGGCACCCATCAGGAAAGGGTCGGGTGCTCAAGCCCCTCCAGCCCCCCCTCTGCACGTGCCTGTTAAGGGTATACAATTTACAGATAACAACGTCAATGACAGTTGTATTTATATAACACATTTCATTACATGAAAAGTAATTGTAGAAAATGAAGACATAATAAACCGAGCTGTCCAGGGTTTACCCTGCCTCTTATCCTAAGACAGCTGGGATAGGCTCCGTTTTGTTCTGGCATTTGGTTTTACGGCTAAAATTAGTCAGGGTAAGGGTCTGAAACTCAGTAGTTATAGATAAAATCAGTGGTAAGACTCCAGTATATTTAGGGTTTTTTTCCTTTTCTGTTTTGTAATGTGTTCAGCTCCACAGCTCTACTCCCACTTTTAATCTTTTGCTTGTTCCAATCATAGCAGAGATGCAAATTGCGTCGCAGTTCCAGGACTTCATTACTTTAGAATCAAAGCCATATTTATTTTTTTTACAGTCAATGCAAGTTAAGTTAAAAGGTTAATCTAAAAATGTTTAGATTTTATTGTATGAAATCCCTGATGACAGGAAAACTAAATCTCAACCTGTGCAGGTTGATGTCAAATATATTTATATGCAGAGGGAAAACCCTCCTGTCATGTCACCTCGACGGAGGGAACCCCGTGGAGCTATCTCAGCTGTCTTGAGTTTGCTGCCAACACAGAATTAGTTTTCCAAATTTTAAACCAGAGATGACAAAAGACAAAGTCTTAAATATGGACATTTTCTGTTGTGGCTAAATTTGGAGAAAGGCAGATTAACCATATGACTTTACAAAGCTGATGAATGCTCTATGAGAAGGTGAGAAGTTTTACAATATATAACTAAAACAATATTTTTTTTAATATTATAAATGAAAGAGGCTCTGTTTCAGGTTAGCTGTTACCTCGGGCTCATTTGAGACAAAAAACAAAACACACTTGGTGTGGTTTTAATAAAAGTTGACGAGGGCAGAAAAATGAGGCCACTAACAAGACAAAGCCCAGTAATCTGCATTAAGCAGGTGTGTGACTCATCAGCCACACATGAACACAGATAGTGACATTAAGTCAAAGGAGGCAGGAGAACAAAAGCTAACAGCCCACATCTGGAAAATGTGTCTAGTGCTGTTTAGATAAGAGCACTACAGTTGGAACAGATGGTGGATGCATGGAAAATGAACTGAAATGTTTCATCACAGAAAGACCAAAAATGTCTCACTGATTTGTTTTAATCAAATAATGTTTGAATGTTTATTTTAGACATTTTTATTTTACATGCTGTTAGGGGATTTGTGGAAAATCCTGACATTGATATGCAGGAGTTATTGGACCGATATCTTTTTTTTTACTATTTGATAAACTAATGTAAGATAAATGAGAAAAAGGAGGGGAAAACAAAATGGAATAGGGAAGCAGCTGGTAGCTGGGGGCATATTCATTAAGGCCAATTTATCCACAGAAAACTTATTTTAAGTTTGTGTTTGATTTTTTTAAAGAATGCTGAAGTTTTCAAGATGAGCCTGATTCTCTCGAGGTATAATGTTTCAGCTGGCTATTTGCAGAGTTGGTGAAAGTACAGACATTCTGTACTTAAGTAGGAGTGTTTACTGATTCGCTTACATTCATGTAAGACCTTAACATTTCAGTCCCTTTTAATGAAAGAGCTTTTGAAGCTATTTGAAGTTAATAAACAGTTTTTAATAAAGTACTACATCACTACATGCTGTTAAACGTGCTTTGACATTCGTTCTTCAAAACTCTGAAAGTCTATAGAAGGGATAAAACACTGTTTTGATGATGGTGGTTGAGATTCCTGTCCCGTTTGGTTCCATCAGAATTATTGTCTAAAGTCGAAGAAAGATGCCCAACGGATTTACTTTACCAAATGGACCATCCCAGCCTTGCCGTAATGGTCTATTTGATTCACCTTTTATTGTTTATTTTATTTTATTTTATTTTCACTTGCTAAATACGGGACAGACTTGAATGAGGAAAAGAAAATGGAGAAAGAAAGAGGGAAAGAAAAACAGGACGGGGATAAAGGGCAAAAAACAAAAACCAACAAAATAAGCAGACAAAAAATACATATATATCAATCACCTGGATCACCTGTTGAGAAATAAAAAAGGAAAAAGTAAATACTAAATATTAAACATTATTGTGCAGCACGTAAGATCGACAGCGCACAGTGTGCTTTGAGGTAGGAGCCAAAAAGGGTGTAGTTTGTGTGTGTGATCACCCGTGTGTACACCTGTGAGCATGGACGCGCTTGTTTTTAAAAGGTTCCTTCATGTAATGATCTGCTAGAGGGTGTGGGGGGCCACAGCCCCGTCCACCAGGGAATGAAGCAGGTATGGAGGAGATCAAGACTCCAGACATCCAGAGGTCCTCAGAACACAAGAGACCAAGGAAGACCAACAGAGGGGCAGCCGCGCCACTGTCCCAGAAAGAGCTGAGGAGAGTCCCAGATGAGGATAGGGGTCACTCAGCAGCCACGGAGCAGAAGCCGGGGGGGTTGCAGTGACGTGCCCGTGAGCTCTGCCGGCAGCCAGCTGTGCCAGAGTGACCGAGCCCCAGGCCGAGAGGCTGAGGGCACCAGACCCAGGTGGTGTTACCCTTTTCCCTGGGGTGGAGAGAAGCAGACCGCCCCGGCTCGGCAGCAGCAGGGAGGCCCCACATTCCAGACCCCGATCAGGCGGCCATCTCCTCCTCCTGGCCCCCCGCTCCAACAGGCTGCAGATAACGGGGGTGTGTGAAGACTACAAACCTCGCTCCGCCCGCTCATATGTAGTGTTGATGCATGTGTGTTCTAAGGTGCATTTAAAACCCAGGAGGGCATGGAGCTACCTGCCAGAGAGCAGCGGGTAAGCGCATAGCCCCTCCTGATAGCCCTCAATGTCTACGTGTATTTAAAATTGAGAGGTGGGCAACGACGCCAGGGGTGAGGTTGTACACCCTGATGGTCTTTTGGATATCGGGTAGCGTGCCCACCCCCAAGGTCCTATATGTATGTGTAATGAGAGTGTGGTGGAGATTCCTAAGATCAAATCATTCATCTTTCAGTGGTTTTAGTACCGTTGTCCCTGTAAAACACATTGTATCTGTGTTTACAAAGCATAAAACAATCATAATTGTAGTAAATCTTAATGTAATAACTGGTTTTTAAAATTTACATCTTACATTTTATCACATTTGCGTCAAAAATAATAATGTATCCAGCTATTTCTCATTTTGATTATGCAAACAATGTGATTATTGACCCGTGTACCTGTGGAGCATGTTCATTTAATAAATAACTGCTCTTTTTTCTTTTCTTCTTGTTCTAATGTGACCTTTTTCTCATTTACATTTGGATTTTCTTTTATTTCTCTATGTTACAGCTATGAGTGTTTAAATTAGCTTGTTTCCTGTCTTCGATCCATCCTGATGAGGATCTAATTGAACTGGAATGTGTCTCTTTTAAACATCATGACATGATGTCTCCAAGTCTCCTGGAAATGGTATTCCTATTTTGTCACAGTTTAAGGCAGGAAACAAAAAAAGTCAGACTAATGGATTGATGTCTCTTCTTTTTCCTCAGTTTGATGAGACGGTAAATAGGCGTTATATAATTTCTCCTGCATGTGTACTGATATCATCTGTTAAGAGGGTGACTTGTTATCAGACGTAAGATCCACACATGAACAAAACCCAGAGCTCTGTTAGAAAAGGAATGTCTGAGTATTGCGCTGTCTTTCTCTGACATCTGACTCCTGTACACATGCCCTGTGATATCCAATCTTCACTGTAATAACAGTTCCACTATAATAACAACCCTGTAGAGAAAACCAGCAGGCTGTGGAATGGATGGAAGATCTGCAGAATTATTTCTAACAATGTGCTTCCCATCTGTCTGCCTACAGGTTTCTAGTTCTGTCTGCACTGAAAAAAAAACATTCTCTGTATTTTCCTGTAGGACAGGGGTCGGCAACCCTAGGCACGCGTGCCAGCTGTGGCACGCGAAGGGTTAACTAATGGCACGGCCATAGCTGGACTGGACATCAGGCATACCGGGCATTTGCTCGGTGGCCCGGTGACTTTTTTTTCCCGTAATGGTATAAACAGTGAAAGGTGGTGGATTGGTCAGATGCTGGCCGGTGTGTAAAAATAACTTGTTTGGTGGTGGCTATGGCGGAGCTTCCACAGATTCAGTAACATTAGCAAGTGGTGGAGGCAACAGGTGGATGAAGGAAAGGGGAGGCAAGAGGAGAGACCCGAGGCAGCCGCCGGTCCGACTGTCAGGTGAACTGAACTTCAGGTAAGAAGTTATGACCTGCAGTCTATCTGGTCAGATATAAACCAAGTTTAGGTGGAGTTTATTTTCGTTGTGCTGACTTTTTACAGTCAGTTACAATAACTCGTACTGCGTACTAGCTAGCATGACGGAGGTTATATACAGCTGGGAGGGTGCTATGATGTTACTGATAGTGAACTTTATTCATAAGGGTAGTTAGTAAAGTTTCCAACTGTCCTGTAAAAAAACAGAATCGTCCCACATTCAGAGAAAATATTACGCGTTTCGTATTGAGCTGAAAAGGAACAGTTTGTCCCGGACTTCAGCTAGGATGGAAAAAGACACAAAGCTGGATTTATTCCGTCGTTACGCTGCACAGCTGCCTCTTCTTCTCTCATTCTCTCCCCCTCCCTCTCCTGTTGCTACTTCAATTATGAAACTGATCAATGATCACCTGATCGGCTTTTCTCTCTTGTTTGTTTATCTCCCACTTTGCGCCAGGAAGAGGAAACCAGCGGATGTCGTGCTAAACAACAGCAGCACGTTTAAGCTTGATCAGCTGTTGTT
The DNA here is from genome assembly GCF_056152115.1 of Neolamprologus brichardi. Classification (NCBI taxonomy): domain Eukaryota; kingdom Metazoa; phylum Chordata; class Actinopteri; order Cichliformes; family Cichlidae; genus Neolamprologus; species Neolamprologus brichardi. The sequence goes on from NC_142112.1 coordinate 5,504,286, forward strand.
AGAATTTATTTAATATTAATTTCTAGTATCAGCTGATGTTTGCTGGAGCCACAGCTGTAAAGCTGCTGGTCATGATGTCGGTTTGGATATGTGGTGAGAGGGAAACATGCAGATGAAACCAGGAGATGTCCTTACTGAATCATCAGAGCTGAGCAGGTGATGGAGAAACAGGTTTACCTTTTAGGTGACATGAATGAGTTGAAGGGAAGTTATGAACTGTTTCTGAGAGACAAATAACACCAGGATCCTTTTCTAAGTAGCTGACAGCTGGTAATTGTGCAGGGGCAGGTCTAGCAAAGCTTTTGCCAGGGGGCACGTAGGGCATTAACAGGGAGAGGGGGGCACAAAGAAATACTTTCTTATTTTCATTTAAAATGTCTAGCTGTTATTAAATAATTATCTGAATCTTACAACCAAAGTTTTTATCTGACATAAAATGTATAGAAATTAGTGATGGGTCGTTCGCGAACGAAATGGCTCTTAGAGCCGGCTCTTTGAAGTGAACGACGCGAGCCGGCTCCTTATTGGGAACCGTGAGGTTTTGTTTTTTTTTCTTTCTCTCACCCTCTCTCTCGCCCTTTTTTCCGCTAAACTCCGCACGCGCGGCCTGTACTTTACGCTGGGCAGAGGGGGGAGGGGCGTTAGTTACACTCGCAGTAGCACAGGAACAGAGCCAGAGAGAAAGAGAGCCAGGGACAACAACATCACATTAGAAAGGTATAGTAATCATCCACTATTTTCAGTTGCAGATGATAAAGGATTCAGAAAGTTTATTCATGCAGGCCCATATGACAGAGAATATGCATCTTCTTTTTGTTTTAATATTTTAATTTATATTTAATTGTGTTGTGGTTTGCAGTGTTTTGTGTTGTTTCACGTTAAATTTGTTTAAAAGGAAAAAGCTGAAAATTTAAAAATTTAAAATGTAAATAGTTGTTTTTTGTATTATATGATTTATTTATTACATTTTATGTGGAGTGAATAAATAAAGTATATTTATGGTGGCCCTTAGAGTCAAAGCATGTACAAACTCCAAAACACGTAAAAACTCCAAAACACGTAAAAACTCAGAAGCACGTACAAAAGTGCTCCAGGATGCTAGGGCGCAGTGTTGAGCTTTTGTTTCCTAGTGGCTACACAAGCCAGGAAGTATCAACAACCGGATTTGGTGTGTGGTAGTAACAGGTAAATGAACTTTTTTTTTTTTAATTATTTGAATAAATATGAGTGCTTGTCTATAAATACACAAACAATACACACATGCTTTCAATTGTGTAATTTAAGTGATCTGGGTAGCTCTGTTTTGGAAGTTCAGTAAACACTAGAAATGTGTTTTGGAGTTTGTGCGTGCTTTTTGGAGTTTGTATATGCTTTAGAGTTTGTACGTGCTTTGTCTCTAGGGGCCATATATAAACATATATAAATAAAACCACTTTTTTTTAACATTAGTAATTCCTTTTCTGCATAATTTTATATTATTGTTAATGATTAAATAATTAAAGCAACAAAACAACCTGAAGAGCCGGTTCGGAGCCGAAAGAGCCGGCTCTTTTTAGTGAGCCGAGCCGAAAGAGCCGGATCTCTAAAAAGAGCCGGAAATCCCATCACTAATAGAAATCACACATATACCAACAAGACTGTACATCACGGTCACAACAGCGTTTGTTTTCATTCAAAGGCTTTATGGCTTTAATACCTGGGGGGCCGGTCTCTAGTCAAAATGGTCGGGCTGATTTTTTTGTCCCAGTCCAGCCCTGGGCACGACACGCAGTGAGTTAATCTGAGAGGGTGCATTAAAAAATAAAAGGCCGGGCCAGCGGTGCACATCGCACATTAGCTCACATAGACACATTAGTTGTGCCGCTGTCTTAGCTAACAAACCTAACAATCAGATTCAACTTGTAATTGGCTAAAAATAACTTAGCCTACTGGTGAGATGGACGTTGTTAGCGTTCCACATTCCGACACTTCAAAAGCTTCAGGAGCTCTCCGCTCAGCACAGCATCAGCACCACGGAAATACACGGATATATCCGTAGACTCGAGACAATGCATTTTTGGGACTTTCAGGTGTATGGACCAATGTTTTCTTTTCTGATCAAACCAGAAAGCTTTAATAAGCAGCTAGATTTGTCTCGCATTAACTGGCTGAGATAATGCCAGTTAATGCAACATCGAAGCAGCTGGAATCCACAGCTGTGCGTGTTCATGGAGCTGCATTTTCACCTGCTAGACATCACTACCTGACAAGTTTAACTGTCCTCAGAACATTGCAGAGGCCTTATTGACAGTATTTGGCTCTACATGTCTGTGTGAGCAGATTTTCTCTCACATGAGTCCTCAGGTCTGAATGCTGGACACTGGGAGACCTGTGTCTCTGAGGTGGAGACCAGAGATCACATTAACATGTGTGTCTCTGTATCAACAAACATACCATATTGACCCAGTTTATTTTTCTTATCATTGTTGTGAGGAGACCATAATTAACATTTGCATCTTCTGTTGTACAGTTCATTTGCTGTTATGGATAAAAAGTCTTTTTTTGTTTCAAAATAGCTGATAACTATTCGCTGACAGCTGCCAACATCTGCAAACAAATATAATTCTATAAAGTGTCTCTATATAGTGTGTAACTGTTAATATTGAGAGTAATTAAATTTATTGCTAATGCAATCATATGGCACACTGACTTCTGAGGAAATTTTAGATGGCACTCATCATCAGAAAGGTTGCCGACTCCTGCTGATTATTTATGTTTGTAATAAGTGCTAATATTTGTTCTGGAAATATAAATTATTCACTGTAAAACACATCAAAAATGGAGCAAGTTCTCTTGCTGCTTTGTTGCAAGTAAAGACTGTATTGAGCACTTAGATCAATGGAGACTTTAAGGATGTTGTAGGTTTTGTTTTTATTTTGTTTTTTAACAGATTTCTCAGGAAATAGGATGTTTGGACGTTTTTCTGTCTTTCCTCTACACCACTGACAGACCTTATAATCAAATTTTAAAAATACTTTGAGGGTTTGATAGTCTAAATAATTGTGAAATCATTATACAAATACATAATACCCATAATTTAATGTTCACCGAATGACAGTTGTTTTTCTGAATACCATTATTATGTCTGTACAATTACTTGCTCTTTGGATGGTTGCTTTTACTAAAATGAGAAGTCCTTCTTGAGACTGAAAACTGAAACTAATTTGATAAGTTTGGGTAAAGTTCATGGTTTGAGTTTAATAAAAACTGTTATGAAATCTGGGATATAAAAAAAGATATTTAAGATTATAGAGATCACACGATTTAAAGGTTCAAATAGCTATTGGTTATACATGTATACATCAAAAGTTTAAGACCACTTGAGAAAAAAATCATATTTTGCATGTTTGGAGCTTCACAAGGTTCCAAGTAGAGCTTCAACATGAAACAAGAAGAAATGGGAGTGAGACAAAATATTTGTTGAGCATGCAATTTATTGAAAACAACACTTAAACTGAAACAGGCTCTTTTACCACTGATCAAAAGTTTAGGGCCACACCTCCAAAAACCCTGTAAACCCCCCAAAACTGAAGTCAAAAGTCCAAACAAACTCAGTAATGAGTAGCTCCACCGTTATTGTTGATAACTCACCTCATGTGTTTCCATGAGGTGAGTGGGAACATTTCTCCAAGTGGTGAAGACAGCTGCACGAAGAGCATCTACTGTCTGGAACAGTTTTGGAAACTTCCCTTGCCATCCATCCCCAAATGTTCTCAATTGGATTTAGATCAGGAAAACACGCAGGATGGTCCAAAAGAGTGATGTTATTCTCCTGGAAGAAGTCCCTTGTCCTTTGTGTACTGTAGCATTGTGCTTTTGAAAAACCCAGTCGTTACCACACAGACGAGGGCCCTCAGTCATGAGGGATGCTCTCTGTAACATCTGGACATAGCCAGTGGCCATTTGATGCCCCTGCACCTCCTGAAGCTCCATTGTTCCACCGAACGAAAAAGCACCCAGACCATTATGGCTCCACCGTGGCGTATAGAAAACATCTCAGGTGGGATCTGCTTGTCATGCCAGTAACGTTGGAAACCATCAGGACCATCAAGACTTTCTTCTGCCTTTCAGTGTCCCATGGTTGATGCTCTCTTGCAAAGTCCAAACAGTCAGTTCTGTGGCGTTCAAGGAGACGAGGCCTTTGAAGACGTTTTTCATTTTTCAAGCCTTTGAGTCTCAGATGCCGTCTGATGGTTATAGGGCTGCAGTCGACACAAGTAACAGCCTTAATTTGGGTCGATCGGCCAGCCGCTCACTTTGTTCCATGGGCCGCCACGCCTGGTGGCAGCGCCGCACATATTGCTCAACGGGCTCTGCGGTGCTGGTCCAGACCAACACTGGGTGCTCACTTCCCTCCAACCAATGTTGCCACTCTTCTAAGGCCAGCTTTATAGCCAGACCATGATCTACTATTTTTCTTTAATTAAACAGTTCCTGATTGAGCTGCTTCGTTTAAGTGTGCAAGGAAAACAGCCTGGTTTAGCGATACAAACATTGTGACAGTTTATCAACCAGCAAGTGTTGCATTTGCTATTCACAAATTTACTGTTTTTTCACACATAAAAACGAATAAACCTGGCTGCAAATGCAGGCCTTTTAGACACAAAAGTTGTTAAAATTAAAATGGGCTTAAAGGTTCTCTGTCTCTCTCCTAGTTTTATTCATTGAAACATGTATATAACCAACATGTAACACGAAAGCTTTAAATGCTAAAAGATTAATGCACTGTCCCCACTGTGTATGAATTCAAGACGTCTCAGGGTCTTCAATAATCCCCATCATGACTCACATGTTGAAATCTACAAATAACTATCTCCAAAGTGAAGAAAACATTATGCCAGGAACTTACTTCAAAACTGTCAACATTTTACAGATTATCTCTTCAGTGATTTCAGTAATCATGCTTTTGTCCCTTTCTTTTGGCACTACTGCACAGACATTCACACACATATATCCTTCAAGAGCTCAGTGGAGCTGAATTGCCATAGCAACACAGTACTAAAGAGATTTCCAAGTATCAGTGCCATGGCAAGAATTCAGAGAGGAAATGTTTATAAATGCAAACATCTCTGGAGAGGGCAAATCAAATGGTAAATAAGGTCACAGAAGGTTTCAACTCAAGACAAAAAAGAAACTAGCTGAGCTAATGACAATATGTATATATATATATATTTTTTTATTAGCTTCATGTTTATTTCCATTTTACTGCATCACTATAAAATTGGATTTTCAAATTATGTTTTCCATAGACAAAAAAAATAGTTAGTTACTTCTATCTCATGAAGTTTCCTCCTCCAATTTCCCTCTTGTACCTGTTGGTGAGGTGGTCTGCCTGCAAGGTCAGCTTGGACAGCACGCCAAACAGTCCTCTGAGGTGATAATGAAACTGATGCTGCAGGTCAGCGTTGTCATCCACGTGTATGTCTCCCTTCACCACCTGCTGCTCTTCCTGCTTCACCGCCATCTCCAGGAAGCTGGCACCGCTGCTCACCTCCCTCTTCAGCAGACCCCACTCCATGTCGTTCTTTATGGACTTGAGCAGCAGGTAATGCTCGTACATGTCCCTCTGCTTGTTGCTGCACGGCGGTTCATTGTTGTTGTTAGCCTGCTGCTCGTCCAGCGGCATGTCTCGCAGCAGGCTCGGCACCATGATGGTCTCGTCCATGTTGTTGGTGGCCGCTATGAAGCGGTGCATGACGTTAATGAGGGAGTGCTTGTTGCCGACGGAGTCGCTGCTGATCTGCATCATTTTGAAGGCTGTAAGCAGACGGGTGGATCTTTAAAGGCAGAGCTGTTTGGCTTTTTTTTTGGTGACCTGGAAACCTGAGGGAAAAGCTTTACTGGTGTCCTGGTTGGTTAACTCAAGTTTTCTCAGGCAGCGTACAGCACCCGCTGGGAAGAAAAATAGGAATTTCTTCGACAATATGTATATAAATGTATATGACAGAATGTATGTATATATATATATATATATATATATATATATGTGTGTGTGTGTGTGTGTGTGTGCGTGTATATATGTGTGTGTGTATATATATATATATATATATATATATATATATATATATATATATTAGGGGTGCAACGATACTCGTATCGATATTGAACCGTTCGATACAGTGCTTTCGGTTCGGTACGCATATGTATCGAACAATACAATTTTTTTTATTAATTTTATCAACTTTTCTTATGACGATGCTGTCTGTGTTGAGCGCTCAGTGGATCTGTGTTCGACTACTCTGCCTAGGCTGCACTGTTGAGCGCAGATCCACTGAGCGCAGCGCAAGCTAGCAAGACAGAAGCTAAGCTCGTTGCAACATGGCAAATTGAACCTCCCCCACCCTCATTCAGATCTGGCGTTTGGAACTATTTTGGTTTTCATGTGAAGTATGACCCTGAAGGTAAGCGCATCATGGACTAAAGTAAAACAGTATGTTGGATGTGCCACGCAATGCTCAATTACATGGGTGGGAACTAGTGCGTTAGCGCGGTTAGCTCGTTAACGTGTTGACGCCATCCAGCCCCACGCACGGGGCGATCCGCGGTAGCTCATTAACGGAGATTTGCCGTGTTGTGGCGTTAACGTCATTTCAGATTAGCGCTGACAGCACTAGTGGGAACACAACGAATATGACTGCACATTTACTCCGACACCATCCTAGTGCAAAGACAAGTGGAAGCAGACAAAAACAACAAGCACGCATGCTACAAACTTCACCCGAGTCATTTAGACAGCCGTTAGCACATGATTCAGGGACCTGATATGTTTAATATGCTGCTGAGAATATAGCCCAGAAGAAGCGTATAGTATAGCTTTTATTTTGGAAAGAGCCATTTCTCTGTAATAAACTCTCTTTTCCAAAGATGAGTGATTTCTCCATCAGATAGATTTATTTTTTTATTACTTTGTTGTTTCAGCAACATTAAATTTAAAAACTGTACTTTTGAGTTAAAATATATATTTATAATTTTAATAAATGACATTAAAAAAGCATGAACATTTTTTTGTATCAAAAAAATATCGAACCGTGACACCAAAGTATCGAACCGAACCGAACCGTGAATTTTGTGTATCGTTGCATCCCTAATATATAAAAAAAACCTTGCCCCTGCGGGCGGTTTATCCTTCAAGCTCGGGTCCTCTACCAGAGGCCTGGGAGCTTGAGGGTCCTGCGCAGTATCTTAGCTGTTCCCAGGACTGCGCTCTTCTGGACAGAGATCTCCGCTGTTGTTCCCGGGATCTGCTGGAGCCACTTGCCTAGCTTGAGAGTAGTGCTCTGATTACCACGGGGACCACCGTTACCTTCACCCTCCACATCTTCTCGAGCTCTTCTCTGAGCCCTTGGTATTTCTCGAGGTTCTCGTGTTCCTTCTTCCTGATATTGCTGTCATTCGGAACCGCTACATCGATCACTACTGCCGTCTTCATGTTTGTCTACCACCACTATGTCCGGTTGGTTAGCCACCACCATTTTGTCCGTCTGTATCTGGAAGTCCCACAGGATCTTAGCTCGGTCATTCTCCACCACCCTTGGGGGCATCTCCCATTTTGACCTCGGCACTTCCAGGCCATATTCGGCACAGATGTTTCTGTATACTATGTCGGCCACTTGGTTATGGCGTTCCATGTATGCCCTGCCTGCTAGCATCTTGCACCCTGCTGTTATGTGCTGGATTGTCTCTGGAGCATCTTTACACAGCCTGCACCTGGGGTCTTGCCTGGTGTGATAGACCCCAGCCTCTATGGATCTTGTACTCAGAGCTTGTTCTTGTGCTGCCATGATTAGTGCCTCTGTGCTATCTTTCAGTCCAGCTTTGTCCAGCCACTGGTAGGATTTCTGGATATCAGCCACCTCCTCTATCTGCCGGTGGTACATACCGTGCAGGGGCTTGTCCTTCCATGATGGTTCCTCGTCTCCCTCCTCTTTCTTGGGTTTCTGCTGCCTGAGGTATTCACTGAGCACTCGGTCAGTTGGGGCCATCTTCGTGATGTATTCCTGGATGTTCCTTGTCTCATCCTGGACTGTGGTGCTGACACTCACCAGTCCCCGGCCCCCTTCCTTCCACTTACCGTACAGCCTCAGGGTGCTGGACTTGGGGTGAAACCCTCCATGCATGGTAAGGAGCTTTCTTGTCTTTATGTCAGTGGCTTCTATCTCCTCCTTTGGCCAGCCTATTACCCCAGCAGGGTACCTGATCACGGGCAGGGCGTAGGTGTTGATAGCCCGGATCTTGTTCTTACCGTTCAGCTGACTCCTCAGGACTTGCTTGGATTGGGTTTATATAGCGCCTTTCAAGGCACCCAAAGCACTTTACAATGCCACTATTCATTCACTCACTGGTGGAGGCAAGCTACAGTTGTAGCAAGTCTGCCCTGGGGCAGACTGACAGAAGCGAGGCTGCCATATCACGCCATCGGCCCCTCTGGCCATCACCAGTAGGCGAGAGGGTAAAGAGTCTTCCCCAAGGACACAACGACCAGGACAGAGAGCCCGGGGATCGAACCAGCGACCTTTCGGTTACAGATGCGCTTCCCAACCTCCTGAGCCAAAACAAAGGGGACAAGTGAAACCAAACCACATCCCCACAACAAATCAAATATATGATTATTACTCATCACTTTTTCCTATACAAAGAATTATGTCTGACTGTTATATTTATTATTTATTTATTTAATTAATGTATTTTTTTTGGGGGGGGGGGGGGAGGTGCACTAACTCTTTAAAAGGTTCAAAGTTCAAAGTCAAATTCAACCATGTAAACACAATCAGTATGTAGTAGTTTCATATCTGAACAGAATGATAAGCCTACATCAGAAGGCTCTAGCATTGACTGTTTTGATGAAAGAGATAATATTTGACAGCAGGCACTTTCTTCCATCTTCACAGGACAAAATTTAAAATACATCTGAAGTGATAAGAAATACAAAATATTTATATCATCCATTTATTCAAAAATCAATAAAATGTGATCTGAAATTAAAATCTTCCAGTGCCTCAAAAGATTTGAACTTGATTGTGATCACTGTCATGAAGCATGAGACAAGAGCATTTCCTAACTGGTTACTTTAATGTATATTGATCCCAAGTATTCATCTTTCCAGGTGGTGCATTCAGTTGGGGGTAAGCATTAATCACAATCTTTTTAAAGGATTATAGGAGCTGGCATACTGACAGGCAAGTCCATCAATACACATCAAAACATTGTAGAAGCTGCACATATGCTCAGGCTCTCATCCAAACACACACACACGCACACACACACACACACACTACTGTATGCTTACAGCCTACTGTGTAATTTTTCACTTTGATCCAAAGGTGAAAAGTCAGTTTTAAAGCTGATGCAAATCCTTTGAATTCATCATGAAGAGGGCAGTAGAATCACAAGAGAAAGGTGGAAGTGTTTGGAATAATGAAGCACTTTGAATGCAACCTCACATTGAAACATTTTCATTTAGTTAATGAGTACTAATACCAGCACATACTGTACATCCATTGTTTGTTTCTTTTGTCCACTTCCACATTTATGTGACAGAAAACTATACAAATTTGTGCTGCTCTTGGGGGAATGTGCTCATCATTTCTGAATTCAAAAAGCTGCATCTGTAGTAAAAAAAAAAATGAATACATGGTTAAATCCTCCACAGAAATTTTCAAATTCAATTACAACTGTTGTGATTACGCCCTCATGCTTATGTCCATCTGCTCTGGCTGAATTTTGGTATAAATAATCTTTTCCGTTTATCAAATCCCAGACAGTCCAAACCTTGTTTTATTAAAATAAGGCATTATGAAGTTTAACTTCTTCTAAATTGAATGAGTATTCAATTGATCAATAAATTATTAGTGACCATTAATTTGCTTCAACTAGTGTTAACATTGTTCTCATTAAAAAAGAAAAAAACATCATGAGCCAGAATGCCAGTACGTACGGGTGGACCCAAAAGCAGACTCAATGGACGAAACAAGCTGATTGTTCACAGATTACTTGCAGATGGTATATGAGAGGCTTCAGGGAGGGTAGCTGAGTGAGTGTCTGGCTGAAGGGTGGCTCCAGGAGTGACGGCAGAGTCGAGACAACTAGGGTCACAGGGAGATGATAGTAAGTACAAGGCAAAAAAATAAAACACGAGCAACAAGGAGGCCAAGTAACCACCACGAGGTAGCTGATGAACTGCCAAAGAGTGGAGGACTAAGCTGGCTGTAAGAGTCACTCTGCTAGACGCCGGTTTAGCAGTTGGATGAGCAGGCGACCATATGCCACATGGCTTATGGTTTCCCTTCCCTAGTTCCTTCTATAATCTTGAAAGTAGTAAAGCAGGCACGGTCGTCCTTGTTTCCAGTATGCCAGAGTGTCCCCATGTGCCTGTACAAAGCGCATCAAAAATGTTTTTTTTCTTTCCTTACTAACTGGGCCGATTGATTTGCCGTCCTGCAACTTCATCGAGTTCCCAAAAATGGAAAGTTTAGTTGAAAGATTTGAACACTACAGAGGACATCCAGCCCACATCACAGTTCACACGTACAAGAAAGCATAATAGAAGAAATGTAAAAAGAAACAGCATCACTATGAACTATTTGGACACACCAAAGAAGATGATAGTGAACAGGTTAAAAGTTGAAATCTTCAGTTAGTAAGTTGGGTCTTTTTTATGTATTTTTTATTTTATGAGCCAATTCTCAGAACTTTTTTAGAATCACACCTCATATGTGTTGCAGGACATAAAGTTGGATTTACACTGCTTTATATGTGTTTCCAGTCTCTTTCAGATACACTGTTAGATATCTAAACTCTTCCACAGAATGTAAAGCAGGCTGAATATCATTTGTGTCAACATCACCCACACACATGCACACATACACTAAAGCAAGATGTAATTAAGATATATTAAGTCCCTACAGCTCCCGAGACCAGGAGGATCTTCTAGATATTCCTCTCCAAGTGAGTTTGACTGCAGGGCTTATTTAAATTAAGCCATCAACTAGCGGAAACTTATGTACATTAAGTATTACAGAAATTTGGGCTCCTAAATAAATTATGAAACAAATCATTTAACAGTTTAGTAGTTTTTCTAAGCATCCATCAGTAGATAAAAAACAACTTTCTGATTTTCACAAGACTTTTATGAAACATGCAGAACTGAAATTTCTGTACCTGCTTTACTAAGAAAAAGGATGGACGCCCCTGATATAAATATGCATTTTAACTCAAAACAAACATATGTATTTACATATTTGTGCAAATGACTTGTAAAAGTAGACCTATTAAGCATTTCCCTACCTTCTGTCAGGAAATTAAAATCTCATTTTCAAGTGAGATCTGGCAAGGAGGCACACCAATAGATGGTCCTCCAGTGGGCGGTGCTCATACTATGGAGGGGTAGCGTGGTCACCCCATGATCAGAAGGTCAGGGGTTCGAATCCATTGAACAGCTACCCTAAGATACCTCTGAGCAAGGTACCGTCCCTACACACTGCTCCCCGGGCGCTGGATTGGTGGCTGCCCACTGCTTCACTGAGTAAATGAAGAGAGAATAATTTCCCCACGGGGATCAATAAAGTATGCATTATTATTATATGTGGCCAAAGTAGGGAATAGTTTTTATGCAGCAGTTTATAATTGTTTTTGGTTTAGGAAAGCACATCTGTTCAACTCAACTCATGTTGCAACTGTTCAACTCAATGAATTAATTTATTATAATCAGTGTATAACCCCATGTTACAAAATCTTTGTGGTGTTGAGTAACTTGACAGCTTGCTGTTCTTCATGGATATCCTTGCTTCCACTCTCAGACATACATGTGGAACTGTCATACTCCATACATCCAACTTAGAAGCTTGTGTAAAACTGCCAGCAGTAAATTGCATGATGAAATTATAGACTGTATGTAAATGATGGACGTAATTAAGTCAGTGCAGAGGTGAATGCAGAGCAGAAGCAAAAAGTCAGACATATCAGACAAGTGATGATAAACCAGCGTTGAAAACATGATATGAACTGTTTAGCCATGTTTAGGCTTAATTAGCATATATGAACACTACTATCCATTTTTAATATACATTGCTATTCCTTGATAAACAATGCTGCGATTGTCATGGTAAAGATTAGATAAGGCTAGATTCAACTTTGGTTTTGTAGCAGCACCTTTGACAGAGACAACAAAGGGTGTTAACCTGCAGGTATTGCAAAGTACAAGCTTTCCAAATAGCAACATTCAGAGATAAATATCAAAACTTGCAGACTTCAATTTTAAAATGTCCACCTTTAGCCATAAAAATAACATGATTACAACCTGGTTAAAAACTGTTTTGATCGCTATCTCAAGTTTTAAAATAGCTTTACATTTGGCGAATTAAGACATTTGAAGTCTTCTAGCCAAAATGTTAATACTATAAAACTAGTATTGTTATTATTCTGTTATTTAGCAATAATAAACACGTCTATATTTCTGTGTTGCACCAACCAAGGTACATAGCACTGACTGATAATTAGTACTCGACCCCTTAATTTGACTTCAAATTAACAGCAGCCAGCAAGTTAAGACTATGAAATGTGGAGTCTGGAAACCAAATGGCGATGTCAAGTTGGCTACATCCATCTTTTATATACAGTCTGTGATCCTCCCACAGCTACTAGAAAAGGTCTAGGCTCTTGGTCCCATACAAGCCAGTAAATATGGGGCTCCAAACTGCTACCCTACGAACTCATAAAAAATAGGACACCCAAAAACTCCAACAGTGCCTTTTATAGAAAGTAATTGACTTGAAATATGTAGTTTAATTGTCAGCTGACATTGAATGTATATCCTTCTTCTGATTTTTTTTTATCTTGATATAAATATACTAGAGATGGCACGATACCACTTTTTTATGTCCGATACCGATACCGATATCATAAATTTGCATATCTGCCGATGCCGATATGAATCTGATATAGTGTGTTTTTTAATCAATAAAACTGTTTTTTTAATATCTTGCTGCTTTTTGTATAAGTTCATACTCAAGTTAAAAAACAACAACAACACTAAAGCTATTCTGTTATACCTGTATGTAAAAAAACACACTGCACCCAAAATATTTCATAGATCAGCAAAACTGATCAATCTAATAAAGTTAAACCTGCTCCATCCTCCCTATTCTGGTATTTTAAAGAGTACTTAGCAGAAATATTAAGCAACCTAACTAATAGGGTTGCAAACTCCCAGCAAAAGAAAATAGGGAACCACCCTCTTCCTCATGATGCTTAATCAATGTAATCAACTTTAATTTGATGCAGGGTGAAAAAAATTCACAGAAATAAATTATTTTTCAAGAATAATTAAATAGTTTCAACATCTTTCTTCAACAGAATTGCAGAATTCACAGATGGTACTTTCCCAAAGGAAAAAGTACTACAGCTTACTTGATCAGTTTCACGATTGAAGTAGCAGCAGAAGAGAGAGAGGCAGTCGCTCCATATATCTGTTGTTAAGCTTAACGCGGGAATGCTTTACAAACATTCAGAGATGAACTTACACACTTGCTTTACTTCTCTCTGAGATAACTTTCTCAGAGATGAAATGTTTGCTAGCAGGCTACAAATACACAAAGCCGCTCTATCACGTGACCACACTGCTCCGACATGCTACGGTTATGAGCCGAGTTACGCCATGTCGCAAGTTTTGTGAGGTGCTTTTTTGATATTTAATGGATCGGATTACATTTTTTATTTCTCTCCGATATCGACCGATACCGATACGTAATATCGGATCGGTCCATCTCTAATATATACCCAATCATCATACCAATCTTTGAATCCAATCATCCTGTACGCCAAAGTACATCTATAGCATGTGCCATCTGCTTCTGGGTGACAACTTAAACTAAAACCAGCTAGTAACAATACAGACCATCCAAACTACTTTTTTCACTTCAATCCTGATTACCACTCCAGTATTATTTAGAATTCTTCTTGGAGGAAATAAATAATTCCCACTGGTGTTTATTCAATCCATGCAAGAAGAACATTGATGAATGTGCATTGCTCCAATCAAATATACATAATTAAGCCTGGTAAAACCTATGAGAAAGCTGCAGTGCACTGAATGAGTTAGCCTTCACTATGTTTTATATCTCCTTCCATGCCAAAGCACAATGACATTTTACAAGAACTGGCAAAGCTTTCAATAAATTACCTTCTAAATAATGAGATGTGTACACTGAACAGTCTGCTAAGGCCTTTTTCTAACCAATGCTTTTCAACATCAGGTTGCAGCTTGATGTTTTTTATATTAATAAAGGGCAGGGATAGGGACATGTCTATATTTGCTCAGACAGAGCATACCAGACACCCATATTTAATCACAGAACCACTGCACTCTGTTTGCTCATCTTGCCGAAGCAGAAGCAATTTGTCATACTTTGCAGGAGATAGGTCTCAGTCCGAGCTTCAAACAGAGACAATGAGAAGTCTGACCTGGGCTTTTTAGTATTTCACAGCACCATTTCATGAAGCTCTGGGTTCAAAGGTCCAATCTCTCCACCGAGGGAGGTTTCTCCACAATGTGACAGTACAATCTATTTTATGAAGATGGTGAAGTTTGCAAAAGTTTTGATTCTGACCTCTGAAATGTTTTGTTTCATGAACTGAAGGAAAGTAAAAATAAATAGATCTTGTTGCATATTACTAAAGGGCCAACATTTCGTAGTAGTTCTGTGAGTCATCCTTCTTTGTTTATGGTGCTGACAGGAAATCTAATGATGCGTGTAAAGGAATTAGTGTTTAGAAGGTAGAGTTAACTCCAAATAGCAGACTTTCTTCTTCCTCCAACTTCCAGTGCAATGATGGAGCCAAGAACAGAAGGAAAAATAGAAACAACTAGGAATGCAACAATACCAATTTTTTCAAACCGATACGATACCGATACTTGGATCTGAGTACTTGCCGATACAGAGTACAAAAACCGATACTTCTATCACACACACACACACAAATGCAATGAATTGGAAGACAGGTTTTATTTTATTCTCTGCTGATAATAAATAAAATCTTAATAAAAATGACCACAAAAAAATTTCAAGTGAAAAATAAGCACTTCTGTTAAATTATTGCAGAGTCTCCACATTGTAATTTAACAAAATATCACTGAACTGAACAAATTAGGTTTGAGAATAAAATAAACTTTTAAATTGTTACAGAGTGTCCATACTGTAAACAAACAAACAAAATAACAAAAGTATTTGGTTTAACTCCTCATCTGCCCGTGGATCATCAGTCCACTGTGCCGTTAAACCAAGTACTGACATCACGCACACACTGCTTGTCTTTACCTCTTTAGAAAGTTTTGGCACCATTATCACAATTTCATATCGCAGCTCGAGTATGCTGAGAAGACAGTGCAATCCTATGTTTTCCACGACTGGCATTGGCTGGTCATCCAGAGCGATAAAATGAGTCGAGCCTCTGTTATTTAAACTGCCCGTGGATTTTCTCTTGACATTTTTCATCGCTTTTCCAAACCTGAGTTAAAGTTGGCTGTTCCACACTGCTGACATTTTGTTTAGCCTAGCTACAGCAGCCTCCAGTTTCTCTTTTTTATCTGGAGCCGCCAGTCTCACTCGCCTAACCCTGTGCCTGTTTAGCGCGGGATGTCCCCCTAGTGGGCAATCTAAAAAACTACAACAAAAATGACAAGCCAGCCTCTGATTAATGAAATAAGTTAGTATCGGTTCATGGTATCGGTTAACTTTTACGAGTATGAGGACACACACATTTTACAGTATCGGCCCCGATACCAGTATCGGTATCGGTGCATCCCTAGAAACAACCACAACAAAAACAATATTACCACCAAGAAGGCCTCATTAGCCTTTACAACGTTTTTTTTTTTTGTCCAAAAATTTGTGATCCTTCCCTTAAGGAATTTTTGTTTTTGCATACCCACCTAGCCAAACGTAACCAATAATGTCTTGTGGTGTGAATGATGCAACTAACCACAGCTTTTTTCTTTTGTTGGGGGGGTGCTGAATTGCACTAAACCCTGTCCTTGTGCTATCATCGCAAATGGTGGATCTGCTTGCTCCTGGAAAGTTTTGGAAGGCAAAGAGAAAGAGGTTTTGGGAGGCCAGCTGTCAGCCATGAGAAGGCTTCTGCTCTGTGTTTTGTGAGCGTTGAGAATTGTGGTTCTGTCGGCAGAGTAAATAACATGTCGTCTTTTTTTTCTGTCAAAGTTTCACTTCTCTGGCACTGTACACAAGCACAGTTCACTGCCAAACTAAGCTTGGCTAATTGGTGATTCTAGACTGGGGATTATTGAGGAAGCACAATTCATCACAGCAAACACATGGTAAACAGCGAATGTTTTCCAAGCCTTGGAGATAAAGCAAATAGTGTTGGGTTCCATCATGGCCATTGTCAAGCAGTGTTGCTTTTGTGAAAGGTTTGGGAATGGTTTTGTAAGGGAGGGAATGGCAATTAATTCTTTTTTTAGTTTGGCTTTGTATTTGATCGGTTAAAAATCTTTCAGATGTCACTGGAGATACAGCTACAGTTCTCTCATCAAGCGCAGCCCTAAATGAACTCCCCTAAGAACTGCTTTTCTGCCTTCGTCAGGGCAGCACGAACAACAGTGTTTATGAACATATTTGGCTCACTGCTGCTCTCATCCCCAATCAACTTGAGTAACAATTTTCAAGTCAAGACGTTTCTTTTTCAGCGGGCACCATGCAGAACAAAACCCAACTTCAATTAGCTAAGCTCACTGGTTCCCAGTTGGTGTGCCTTAAAGGCAAAAGCTTGACATTACTTTTGAGTTCTTTTTCCTTTCTCAAATTCATTACAAGCCCCTGTGATCACAAAACATGTTGCACAAGCTAATGATTTGCTTTTATCTGATGATAAAGGGCACAATGCACGGAAGAGATGAAAATTTCACATTAGAGAATGTGCAAGTAATATTTTTTGCCTGCAGTAATCTAGGCTATCATTAAAAATGCAGAGGTGAACTCACTCTGTTGTTTGCAAGTATAAACTTCTGGAGATTATGTGCTTTCTCGGGCTATAAAGCTCACATTTACAGGAGGTTGTCATGCAGGTTTATCAGGACTACACATCTCGGGTGCTGTAATATTTCATCTTTGTCTAGAAGACTTCAGATGATATATTTTTCAGTCATATCGGTTTAGTTCCTTAGAATTGTCAGTCAACTTGCCTATCGATTCCACTTACCAGTTCCACCTACACTATGCTACAATCAGCTGATTTCAATTCAGCTAACGCGTGGAGGAGTAGGGAAATAGTGGTCTACAGCATGAATATGGACATTTTTCTTTTTTTTCTTTTTTGTTTTTTGCATAAATGGACGAGGCCGCGATGGTAAAGTGCAAACTGCATCCAGGACAGAAACAACTGCATTATGCTGCTAACACAACTTTGGCTCTTTGCAAGAACCTGCACAGACAGCATGTTAACGCTTAGCTAGCTAACAGCCCAGAGTGTTGTTAAAGATGAGTGAATGCTGACCCCAGTCCAGCAGACAGACCCTGAACTTCAGCGGGTAACAAAGGCAGCGATGAAGAATCGGATGCTTTCTACCCTGTCTTGTTTCTAAAGTACAGTCAGTGTGGTGATCACTTTTAAAGTCTATTTGTCCTGTCAGCTTTGTGTTCATAACTAAATACTGAGAAAAAGATCATATGTTGTTATAGGGGTTAGTGTGTGGGCCTGTAGCCTATAAGTTTATACTCTTAAATGGTAATTATGAGACAATGCATTTCTTGTCATTTTTCAGAGAAATGAGAAAGTAATGTAATGTACAGTGTTACTTAAAGGAAAAGTGTCCTGTGTTATATGTGTAATAATTACTTTTTTAAGTAATGACCCCAAAACTGATCACAAAAAATAGTTGAAGTACCTCCAACATGCCTAAACATTTGACCACATAGCATGCAGCATGTGTTTGATATGCTGCTTAGTGTGGAGCAAATGAGAACCCAATGAGAGTTGATAAGGAACTGAATCAATAAAAGATGGAAACTCTTGGTAAGATGTTCTTTTTATGAAAAACTGTATTAGCTTTATGTTTCATTGGTCTACAGAATATTTCCTTAAAAGCGTCAGTATCATCGGGATGTTTTTGGCAGGTGTTAGACAAAACTTTGTGTTATTTTTGGTCGGCAGTTGTTTTTAAATTGGTACTTTTCCATGGACAACATTTTTACCAAGTCTCTTTCTTAGTGTTGAATCATTAACTTAGCTGAGACAAGGGAGGCCTGCAGTTCTTCAGATGTTCTTCTGGAATCTTCTGTGATTTCCTCGATGAGCCGTGGACAGTGTTGGGGAGTAACAGAATACATGTACCGCCGTTACGTATTTAAAATACAAAATATGAGTAACTGTATTCCGTTACAGTTACCGTTTAAAAAGGTGGTATTTAGAATACAGTTACTTTGTTGAAATAAATGGATTACACGGCGGTACTTCCCTGTTTCATATTGTGGCGGATCAGGACTGTTTGGGTTTTGTTTGACAGCTACGTTCTGTTGTTCCAGGCGGCAGCGTTACGGTTGCCATGGTTACAGGGTGACGCTCTCTCTCTGTGTGTTTCCTGGGTGAGAGAGGCCTTTTTGTTGTTGTTGTGCTAAGCTAATAGGCAGAATGCTACAGGTATAGCTCTAAAGAATGTAGCATCATAGGCAGTGTAGTCCGTGCTGCAGGGAGAATGGACTGCCATACCCGTTATGTGTCTGTGAGCGAGGGAGGGAGAAAAAGGAAAAGTACGAGCTGTCATCGAGCAAAAACGGGAGCTGGAAGCATGTAAATATAATAATAACCACTGCAGCCGAGAAGAGAGCCTGACGAGCCCAGTTGTAAGTCAGCTATTAAGACTCGACTGTACACCGTGTTCGTGTTTTCCTCTGAAACAATAAGCTCCGTTGGAGCAGCCTTTCAACGCCTCTCTCTGACTCTCGCTAGCAAAGTTGACCCAGACAACAAAGTAAAGCTAGTTTTCGGCTACAAGCCCGACACAGAACCCACCGTATTATCCAGAGGTCCCTTTACTACGGTTCAGAGCCGCGGACCTTCAGTAACAGTAATAAATCACAGCAATAGTACATTCATGTAGTTGTAAACAGCATGATAATATATTAAGTAATCCAAAGTATTCAGAATACGTTACTCTCATTGAGTAACGTAACGGAATACGTTACAGAATACATTTTGGGGCATGTATTCTGTAATCTGTAATGGAATACATTTTAAAAGTAACCTTCCCAACACTGCTCGTGAATGTGCTCTTGGAGTAATTTAGGTAGGTTAGCCAGCGAAGTCACTATTGGACGTTTTCTCCACTTTTGGATAATGGCTCTAGAATGTCATTAGAAGTGGCTTTCAAGACAGATATATATTGATTACTTTGTTTTTCAGTTGGTTTTTTAGATAGTGGGTGATGAGTTGCTTTTGGGATCTTTTATTTCATATTTTATATTTATGTGATTTCTTGATTTAAAGGACTGTCATGTCTGAAACATGTAAGTGTGACAAAAATACTTTTTCACAGCACTGTATATCTTCGAACACCCAAAATATAATCGATCAATATCAATATCAATATAATTACAGAGTCCTGATGACTAATTCAAAGTGTTGAACTTTTTAAAACACAAAAATACAACAAAAAACCCTGAAATTTAAAATCCCAGCTGAATTCCTACAATATCTACACATACCAAATATGTCAGGATGAATTTTATGTGTGCATCCTCCACATATTAATATTTCTTTTTGAAGTAACGGTGTAACCATAAAATAACAAGTGAGCTCAGGCTGGAATATTTCACCCAGTGTAAGCATCGTATGATTTCAATCAAGAGTTCAAACAGAATTTACTTCACTTATGATATTATTATACATTGTGGATCCTTTATTATTTGATCTGAAGACTAAATATAAATAGAATTACACAAAACTCTTGCACTGTTAATTTTACTGCTAATTTTCCTTTAGTTTTAGTCATCTCTATAATATAAAGTGTAAAGAGTTTGTTGTGTTTTTATTGTCCTTCAAATAAAAAGCTAAGTGTGTCCATGTCTTTATTCTTGTCCTCCTCCCAAATGTGTTGAGATTTTATCACGTTTTCAAAGACAAACATGTGGGAGCTTCCACCCTGTTTGTCAGCAGCAGATCAAATGTGCACATCTAACCTTTCTGCACAAGGAGATTACTTCTGATTGGATCATTTCCATACTCGTTTCACCCTTTTACATAACGTAATTAGTTCTGATTGGATCTCGTGTCTCCAGAAGATTTTCATTTCATTTTTATTTGTTAACGAAAGTCTCAATACATTTTTTCATAGTTTTCTCCTCTTGCGTTAGTTTTTATTTGGTTATCATTTTGTTTCCATCAGAAAAAACGGTTGTTGATGAAAACTATGACGATAATGATTGGTCAACAAAATTAGCTCTTTTCTGTTCCCATGCACTAAATTACCAGTAGGCAATATCAGAGGTGCAGTAACACATCACATTAAACCTCATCAATCATTCGTGCATGTCTCCTTGTGTCATAGGTAATGAACCTAATAGTGAACGTTAGTCAAAAGCAAACCCATCAAAGCATAAAAAAAAGTCCAAATAAAACAACAATTTAAAAACATACTGTAAAACACATATAATTAAGATACTGACCATGGCTAGAAACACAGGCAGTGCAGAACCAAGACAGACAAACACAGACCAAATGGCAAAAGCAGAAACTGAAGACATATATGAAGGGCAGAAACTCACAAGACAGGTAATAACAAAAGGACAGGAAATACATGAAAAACATTAATTCAATTCAATTCAATTCAATTTTATTTATATAGCGCCAAATCACAACAAAAGTCGCCTCAAGGCGCTTCATAGATACAGAGAAAAACCAAACAATCATATGACCCCCTGTGAGCAGCACTTTGGTGACAGTGGGAAGGAAAAACTCCCTTTTAACAGGAAGAAACCTCCAGCAGAACCAGGCTCAGGGAGGGGCGGGGCCATCTGCTGCGACCGGTTGGGGTGAGAGAAGGAAGACAGGATAAAGACATGCTGTGGAAGAGAGACAGAGGTTAATAACAGATATGATTCAATGCAGAGAGGTCTGTTAATACATAGTGAGTGAGAAAGGTGACTGGAAAGGAAAAACTCAATGCATCATGGGAATCCCCCGGCAGCCTACGTCTATTGCAGCATAACTAAGGGAGGATTCAGGGTCACCTGGTCCAGCCCTAACTATATGCTTTAGCAAAAAGGAAAGTTTTAAGCCTAATCTTGAAAGTAGAGATAGTGTCTGTCTCCCGAATCCATGCACCATTAAAGTGTCTGTTTGTTTGTTTGCTTGTTTTCCAGAGACATTCAGGCACAACTCAGATCTTGGAACTCTCATTTCATTGTCTAAATGTAACCAAGTACTGTTGGTTCCTAATCTTAACTGAGTCGTTTTTGACCTTAAACCTAACCTGCCTAACCTAAACCTAACCTAACGTCACAGCACTAAAAACCTAAAGGAAAAAATGTGGTAAAGATCTGCTTTGCAAGGGACACAAACTGTTGATTGAGGGGGCAAAATGTCTTACTCCACTATAAATTCCTCCAAACCTTTTGTGGAAAAATGTCATTTCGTGTCCACGGACATGAATCACTAGATGGGTCTAAAGGAAACTGAAATTCATGTGAACAAAAAACTGGAAGTAAAAGGGGTCATTTTCAGGAACACAATTTCGTGAGTATTTTTTTAGACTGCCATGGAAATGTGTTGCAAATGCAGCCATATTACAGTGTGCAGGGAGGAATTAAACACACAAGTGAGGGACAGACAATCACAAGATGTGGAAAAAAATTAACACCAGAAAAACAAAAACATGCAAGGAATCGAAATCTCTGTGAAGCTGTTCTTATTTTTATTTTAAAGGCATCCATATTAGTCTTAGTGCTCAGTGAAAGTGATTCATAAGAAACGTTTTTGAGTAAAATATTCAAAGTAGAAGTTTAAAAAGAAATCTTTAAAACCTGATATCTCTGACCTGCACTTGACCGAGAAAATCTCTTCTAATTTCAAGCTGACAGTAACGTCAGTGTTTACCCATTTGCAAGCCTCACAGTCTGTCTTGCTATCACAACATGTTCCCTAACACACTCCTGAAGCTGATGCAAATAAAGCAATTTTTGTGTTATGGGCACTTCAACCAGGCATTGCTGGACTGTGTGGGATTTGTTTCCAACTGCAAAGTTAACTTGTTGGAGTTCGCGGTGTGTCCCCCTTTTTTTCAATGAATTATAATCCTGTCAACAGCATCCCATATGCGAGGAGCAAGGGTTGCTGCCTTCCATGTGAGCCTCAACAGCATATACAGCCACAGCTGGCAAGTGAGGGAAGTGTGGGCCGGATACGCTCCCCTTCACTGGCAGGCAAAGGCTGCATTATGCTAATGTAACAACCAGAGGAAAAGAAGAGTGGGGAGAGAAAGAGAGAGAGAGACTGCGGGGGGAAAGTGAACAAAAAAGAGAGTGTGAAGAAGAAAAGGAGAAGGCTGTGGTGTGAAAGTGAGCGAGAGAAGTCACATAGTCTTTACATGCGGGGGTGAACAAGTTGTCATCTCCTGCATGTAAATGCCCCCCACCCCCATCGCTTGCTCTTATCCACACACAATTTAAATTGGTTTAGACAAGTGTTGGAGAACCAGTTCAAATGCATTTGCAGAGATGCTGAAATCCTCTCATCCTTTTTGTAGCTAATATCTCAGGTTGCAAGGCTCAGCGTATTTAAATCTAAACATTGGTCATTTTTAAACTAGCATAATGTATACACCTTCCTCTTCATTCATTTTGACCTCTGCCCAGATACCATACAGCTGCCGATGAAGCTGGGGAAGTGAATAGACTCTGAATTCAATAATGGCACCATGAGGCGCAGCGGGTTGCAGATTGCTACTGTAAATGCCTTTTATATTTTTGCTCTATTTTTCCCTGAGATTAAAGCATGGAAGCATTTTACGGCACTATCTAGCGCCGGCTTAATGGCATGGCGCACAGAAAAAAAGAAGAATGCAAAGTGAGCACATTGTGAGAAATATGTCAGTGCCGACTGCAAAAGCAAATGAAAAAGCTGGTGCTCTCAGCAGAAAAGGGAACATTTCAAGCTGCAAACACAGAGAGACAAAGTAGCGCCTTTCAAAGCTTCGCGTTTTTTTCTGCTGCCTAAGGAAATGCCCACATTGCACTGCAGGTTTGCTGCTTTCAAAACATATTCCATCAAAGAGCCAGTTGCCAATTCAATTTTGTGATACACATCAGGCCATTCTGCAAAGCATTTTAAATACTTTAGTAAAAACGTTTGCGAGTAATATTTGAAGGCAGCCTGAGCCACAGGAAAAGTAAGCTGCTAAGCTGTTTGGGACTCTCCAAATATTCAATTACAAAAAAGCCGTCTTTTTAACTCAAATTTTAATCTTTCCAAACTAAAACAAAATTAATCAGTACTTTTTTGTGTTCAAACTTAACGTTGAAAAATAGCTTTCTTTCTCTATAAATGACAGAAAAGTGTGTTTATGGTTGCTGGGCGATTATTCAGATTTTAATTTCAGTGATTACAAAAGATAATTGAGATAAAATAATTGGCTGACTAAATACTTGTTTGCCCCACTGTAGTTAGTATCCAAATATCCAAGGATATTTGACATGCAGCCAGGAGGCAGCCTGGGATCGAACCACGACCTTCTGATTAGTGGCTGACCTGCTCTGCCACCTGAGCTACAGCCACTTAATGAATTTTAATTAATGAATTATTGTCCCTTTACCTTTAAATAGAAAGGTGCTTCAGGTGGATGTTGTTGTGAACTGGGGATTTACAAATATGAAATCATCTGAAATTGAATCGACTGGAACTTGCCTAGTGTTGTAAATCAAGTGCGCCCCTTCCTAAAAAACGAAAGTCAGTCAGCGAGTTTTTAACTAGAGCCAAGATAAGAGAAAAAGAGTAAAATCTGTGGAAAGAACATAAAGTAGAAATGGCAGCCACCATTGTTTCCACATCTTCAAGGATCTATGCTTAAATGGTTAGTTAATGGTTACGTTAGCCAGTGTTGGCCGATTGAAGGTATCATTGTCCCAAACAACAGCTTTATGTCCTCTACTTTTTCCACCCATTTATTTATTTTTCAATAGCACATGGTTAAACTTTAAAGTTCATTGATAAAAATGTATTGTACATGCTTATTAGGTTAAATAATTAAGAACGAAACTCTAAATAAACAGTCACACTCATGTTTATGTTAATTATATAGTCAAATGTTTTGTCCATTATATATACCATTATATTTCAGCCTCCCTGTCATGGCTACTTATTGATTTACTGCTTTTTACAAATACAGAAACTCATTCCTTTAATTCTGGTAATCCTGGGTCGGGTCCCAGTTGTAGCAGGTTAAGCAGACAGTTTTTCCCAGTATTTTCTGGAACCTTCCTAAGGCATTCCCCAGCCAGATGCAATATATACAGTAATCTCCCCAGTGAGTTCTGAGTCTAACCTGGGGTCTCCTCCAGTTGGGTGTATCCAGAAATCCTCCAAAGTGATGCACCCAGGATCCGGACCAGATGCCTAAACCACCTGAGTTGGACTTCTTTCAACTTGAATAAGCAGCAGCTCATTACATCAACATCCCAGGAGTCTACAGGACTCCTGCAACAACATCACACTAATGGACTCTGTTCTGGGCCGTTCTCTTCAGCTGGGTCCACGTTATTCCGGCGGTCTTTACTTTGCTCTTCTCCACGTCTCTTTGGTTCTCCCCACTTTCCTTTTTCCTTGTGCATTGCTGCTTGTCTTGACTTGAGTGAATTAGATGTAGAAGCAAATACATCATAGTTCATCTTGTGTAAGGCTGTTGCTCAGAAGGTAGAGCAGGTCATCTGCTAAACAAAAGGTTGGCCATTCGATCCCTGACTGCTCTACTTTACCAAGATACTTAACCCCAAGTTGCTCCTGATGCATTCATCAGAGTGTAAGAAAGAAGTGCTTGTGTGAATGAAGCCTTTTGTATAAAGTGCTCTGAGTGGTTATGTAAACTAGAAAAATGGGTGAATGTGTCTCTCCTTCCAGGGCTAATCTTCGAGATGCCTCCTAGTGTTCAGTATCCCGACCCCCATACCAAAGTCTGGGGTCTGCTCACTGTGCTCTTCTTTTTAATTGCACTATAGTCATTATGGTTTACATTATGGTTTACATATCACTATATCACACACAGAGTGTTCACCTCAGTGCTGCTGTGTGCCCCTCAGTTTTATTTACATCTTAGACATTGAGGGTTTTGAGCGGAAGGTGTGGAGAAAAAGTCTGGTTCTCATGCCACAGTTGCTCCCTCATTTTAATAGCATGCAGGTTTTCACACAGTCATTTTAATCCTTTATGCACACATAGACCAACAAATATCAACTCTCACACAGAGAAGTCAGGCAGGTGGCTCATCCTGCTCACTGTTGCTCCCTGCCTGAGGTGAGGTCGCAGAGGTCACCTTGTTTGGCTGCTTGCATACTACCATCACCTCTGGTTACGTGCAAATTTTTGTATTTTTGCCACACTCATTCACACAAGATTTCTATGCATTAGACAGCAACTTGTGGATGGGGTATTCTGGGCAGACTAGCTGCCCTAGTCTCATCTTGGAACATCTTATTCTTGACAATCAAAACCAGTTCTGTCAAACAGACTGGTGAAAAACACCACTGCTCTCTCTCCTTTCTCCATACTGCTTTAGACATGTCGCCTGGATCATATCATCTATTTTACTGAACCAGATTTGTTTTTGTTTTGCCATCTTTAAGGCTTTCCTTGCAAACCTGCTGAAATAGTTATTAAAACGTTTTTCAAGTGTACTCACTTTTGTATATTTTAATTTATGTGTCTTTTTAAATTTGACAGTCATTATTTTCCTGAGGAAAGTGTCCTGAAGGAATTCTCTAGTGCAGTCTGGGAGTGTTAATGTCCTAACACTAAGCCCTCGGCTACTTCTTTAAACTTCCAGATAGAATAAAAACATAACCACATGCATTTGGGACCTAAACACTTTACTCAACTGCAGTCTTCCATAAATTTCTTCCCATATATGAAGCTTGTGTGATACCCACTAATGTGTGATCACGTTTATGTGAATTAATTTAAGTCATTTCACTTTCAATGTAAGTGATATTTCCATTTGGGAATGCCCTAAATAACTACAGTAATTTTAACAGGAAACTTGGTAACTACCCTGGGATATTTGTAGCGGACGCTCCATTTTTGTACCAGTAGGTGGCAGTGTGAGACCATGGTTTGGCCTGTTGTTAGCAGCCTGAAGCGCATGCTCCGTGCTGTTTTCTCATAATGGCGGAGTATTCAGGAAACGGCAAGCCACGTCTCCCTGTCTGATCATTTCTTTCCTGTTTACAGGTTCCTATCGTGGCCGAAATAGAATATAATAGCAATCACATCCATTGTATAGCATAGATTAACCATTACGGTTGGAAAGTGAAAGCGTACAACATTGTGTAGTACAATAAATTAGACTTTTGTAAGTATTTGTTTACGGCTTTAGCAGCATGCTATGGTTAGCATGTTAGTTTGGGTCGCACACCTCCTATGCTCTGTGATGTTAGTGATCGGCTCCACCGTTATTCTGTATTGTTTTAGTATCTTGTTTTCTGCCATAAAGTGTTTCCGTGAATTCAGTGCACATGTCAAGATGGTGTTGATTTCACCATTCTTTCAAACTATTTGAGATTTTTAGATTTGTCTTGTTGGAATTCATTTTGAACCAAGTCTCACAAGAAAATTGGTCATGTTTATGACATTGGAATGTGTTAATTCCCTTTAGTCTAGTTGGTAACAGTTGGTAACACATATGGAGAATGTGTGAGCTATGTTAAGAATAAGTAAATACACAGTTGTAATACTGTAAAAGTAATAAAAGGAGTGCATAATTGTGAATTTGAATAAATAATGGCGGAGTATTCAGGAAACGGCAAGCCACGTCTCCCTGTCTGATCATTTCTTTCCTGTTTACAGAACACATATATAGCTGTCTACAGGTGCTGCCACCCGGTACCTGTAACACTTGCCCCCTTCCCCGCATGTCTGTTTTTTTGTGTCTTATTGGTTTATATTTCATTGTGTGACCCAGTTCCTAAAATCATCTCAAACAAAAGAGAAGAAAAAGTAAAACATTTAAATTTAAACATTGTTCATTGTTCCTGTTCTTACTGTCCTTGCTTAATGAAAGTGAAACGAGATCAAAATACCTATTTAAATGAAAAAGGGACACAGATTTATATATATGCTCTGGTCAAACAAGGGTTAAGTTCTCCTAGGGTTGATGAGCTCTGATGAGAGCCTATTGTTTTACTCCACTGCTCGCATGTCAGCCAATCGGTGAAGCTCTAGGCAGCTCTTGTCCCTCCTTAGTACCAGCTCCCAAGTTTTCAGTCTCTTGCTTCTACAGCCAGACAGAGCAGGCGGATTAAAACTTTGTTATCGAGGACAGAGCGAAACTGGAAGGTTTACTGAGCTGTGGCTTCACGTAAACGCTGAGCATCCACTCGACGGCGGTCAGGTTTTTATATGGGACGAATCCAGAGACCAGGTCAGCGATTCCAGAACAGAGAGGGTTCCAGTGTTCACTGGATGGCGAGCCAACCCAAGATCCTAGGAGACGATATACATATACACGCACACTCATTTGCACATTGATGGACTACAATCCTCTACTGTACAAGTAGGACAGACAATCACACACACTCCTCATCGGACGAACTCTATTGCAATACACCCGTTTGTCATGGGCCCCACCGGTACCATTTGGACTAAAAAAAGACTAATTCTTTTACTTGTGCACAATTTTATTTTATTCTATTTTTTTGCTACTTTGGGGGAAATTTTTATACTTGAAGTTCTGTGTTGTGGAAGTTTTCCATTAAATAAAGCCTGCAGACGAGCGGTGAGCGGTAGCTAACATTCGTTAACCCTTTAAAGCCGATCGGAGCGGCACGCTCCGTTTTGCGCAACTATTTTTAAATCCCTGTAGAACCGGAACCGCGTAAGCTAGCGCAATAATTTTTTTTGCATATGAAACCGGAGGAGTTGTACTTGCATCTTATGCCATCAGCTTGTCCTAGGTCACAGTTTCCTTCCACGTATAGCTTTGCAAAAATTGCATAAAAAGCGCTTGCAGGAACAAAAACATAATATTCCAGAAACACACTTTGCCGATCCGATCAGCTGTTCGTAACACTTCCCACATTGAAACAGACATCAGCGGAACTATCGCATGTCCGCCATTACCTGCCCGAAACCGGAAGCTTGTAGGCCTTAAAAGGCTATACTGGTGTTTTTAAAAGTCATGTTTGACTTTATGCTTTTCTGAATAGTTTCTGGGATGCTTAGAACTCAAACTGCACTGCTTAAAATAGTTTATTTTGATGCACGTGCTGTTTTCTTTGCAAATTTGCATCATAGGATTGTTTTTCGTTTTTCCTGCAGTATATAAAAATTAGTGTATCTCAAAAATAAAACTATGAAGACACTCAAAATAAGATTCCTGTTGTTGTAAACTATTTTTTGCAACTTTTTTGTTTTTAATGTTTTGAAGGATAAGCCTCTAAAATTTCTCCAAGTAGAAATATATGTAAAAAAACAAAAAAACAAAACGATTTTAAAATTTTTTGTAGTTTATTGCAGTTTTTTTGCAATTTATGTAATTACTATGCACTTAATGCATAAGTGCATAGCCCATATATTAAAATATGGGCTATAACAGTTGTATTGATGTATAGCAACTTGAAATGCTCCCAAAAATAGCTCCACAGCATGTAAAAATATAAAGTAAGCTCAGGCGGCATCCAAACACACAAAGAACAGAAAACCAAGCTTGTGGAGAGCCTGCATGACCGCGGGGCAGACGGTCAGCAGAGTCTCCCCAGCCTAACATGGCTCTCAGTTAAATACCTTCTCCAGGAACAAAAGGCAGTACACAGCTGTTTCACACCTTAATGTTCACACTCCCTTGCTACCTCCCAGAGTCCTCGAAGAGACAAAAGACTCTTCCTGTGGACCTGTCTGCTTCCCCCAACTTCCTTACTGGACCCCCACCATTTGTCTAACTGTATGAGTGTGAGACATGTTTAAATCCAGTGGCACCAAGGCATCATACAATAAAATAATGTGATTAATACATAAGTAAAATAAATTCCTATACATCTGTTAAACCTGTTGTAATACTGTGTGGTTACAAAATTCTTTTAAAAGGCTTAACATCACTAAAGTACTTTTAAGCCACACAACTGTGTTTGTCTGGTTCCTCTGCCATTCATGCACCAGAGCTCTAAGAGTCGTTCTTAATCTTCTGATACCAGCCCGAATTACTCATTACCTTGGTAATTATCCATTGGTACTGTGTATAACTCCACGTAAGTGCTACAATTGCCTCTCAGTACACCTGACACTTTGTGCTGTTCAGTTCCTTTGCAGTGCTTTGTTTATTGTCCTAACAGGTTTGGTGTTGTTGAAGCTGATGGATGTGTCCTGCTGGAGTCTCATCCTCAGGAACAGCACATCGACACACACCACTGCGACAACAAGGGCAGCTTGACTGATTCATTTCCGTGCTGTTTCCTTCATTTGTAATTACTGTTATATTTTTATGTCTTTACCACAACCAGCTTCCCCACAGGCTGGTGGATAATTCATCTCTATCCACTCTTACTGGGCTTAATTGTGTCTCTGTAATGCAAATGCACTGAGTTTATTAAAGGCTGAGTTTCCAGAGAGCGATAAAAGGCTGCCTCCACTCTGTTTTATGAGTGTTAGGAATATGGATTAGAGTATATCAGCTCCATGTGACATTATTGCTCTTCTTTACTTTCACTGACTTTGTCCTCAATACGCTATCACAATGGAATATCTATAAATCAATTTAGTCTGTGGAGGACTAAGAAAGCTATAGTCAGACGAAATGGCAGTGTTTTTAAGCAATAAACATAGGTTGCTTCCTCAGACTCAGGAGTTAGGTTAATGTGATGTTTTCCAAGTAACAGAATGCAAGACAGAGTATTGATTAGCTCCCATTCTTCTGATAACATATGCTGATATTAACAAAACACACAAACAAAACAAGGAACGGTACATAACCTTTGTGATACCATGTAGCACCAATAACTCAAACGACTATGACAAACACAGAGAAGATCATCATTCAGATGGGCAGACTGAACACACAACCAGGTACAAGTGTACAACACAACACAGAGCAAAGAAAACACTTAAATACACACTGGAGCAATCACGCATTGGGAGACAGGAGGGAAACACCGCTGGGACAAATCACACCTAATGGGACAAGGGAAGCAAAACCAGACACACTTCATACAGGGCAGGCACTATCAAAATAAAAC
This sequence comes from Neolamprologus brichardi, assembly GCF_056152115.1. NCBI lineage: Eukaryota > Metazoa > Chordata > Actinopteri > Cichliformes > Cichlidae > Neolamprologus > Neolamprologus brichardi. The sequence continues at coordinate 5,534,759 of NC_142112.1, forward strand.
AGGAAACACACAACAGGCACAGAGGCATGGACTTGACACTGAACAAAGGGAACACCGAAAACCCAAGGACTAGAAATCACAGAACAAAGAACTACTAGAGGTAGAAATACAGAACCATCAACCAAAAGACTAGTAATGATAAACCACGATGAAATCAAAGCTCAATAATCACCGACCCAGGACCATGACAGCCACACTGGACACACACTGGACATGATTTGTTAGAGTTCATGCCAAATCATCTCAATCACATTTCTTCACTTGACCATTACACTGCATCATGTCCAATGCATTGCAAAACGTTTTAGCATTTCTCAAAATTCCACTGAATATTTTACCAACAATCCTGGGGATGACCAAGATTGCTGATAATCCCCAAGATTGTTACATTAGCCAAAGATGTTTTTGGCAAATGCAAAAACAGCCATTTATTTTCTTTTTGATAAGCAGTGGTTTTCACCTTGGAACTCTTCCATTTTTGCCCAGTCGCAGTTGAATCATAAATACTGACCTTAACATGTGAGGCCTACAGCTATAGATGTTGTTCCAGATCCTTTGGACACCTCCTGAGTCGTCAATGCTCTCTTTGAGTAATGTTGCTAGGTCAGACACTCTTAGGAAGGTTTGCCACTGTTTCAAATTGTATTCATTTGAATTCTTACAGTGTTTCAGTAAATCCCAAACCCTTAAATGGCTTTCTGAGCATTTCCAGACTAACAGATGTCAGTGATTTTGTGTCTCAGCTATTCCCTTAGGTTATATATACACGACAGACTTTATAACCTCAAATGTAACTATTTTGCTGCTGCTAAGATAAGCTGCTACTGATCTTTGATTTATCTTGCTAAATTCTGAAGCAATTTGAAGTAGACTTTATGCCAAAAATAGTGTCTATACATCTGTACATTAAGTTCATCGTCCCTTTTGCTGCAGCATGAAAACAGACATTGGTTTTATTGCAGAGTCGACACTAAAGGTGTGACTTTCCAAAGCAATGAATCAGAGAATGATTGCTACGATCAGCCTATTGATTCTCTGCTGATGTATTCTAGTCATTTTTTATCCATGGAAAAGTACAAATCTGCTTCTCAAAACTTTTTTAATCTTTTGGCCTTGTGTTGCCACTTCTCCCATCTTCCCTCCTAATCCAATTCTCCAATTTTTTAAAAGTATCCCTGTGGTCCATCCACCTCATTTCCACTTGCTCTACGCCTTGGCAAGACAGATGAGCAGCATCTGATTTACGATCCTGCTGTTGAGAGAACAGCCAAGAAAACTCTGACTTAGCTGAAGCAGAATCTAACGGAACAGACAGTGCCAGGCCCCTTGCTCTACTCTGTAGGCTCACGTAGGGGGGAACATCACTCCTAAATCTGCCACGGTCCTAAAGACTGATGTTCACCTTTTAGTCTTTTATTCTACGCGACCTGTTAACAAAGACAAGGTCAATCTGGCTTGTCAGGCCCCCCTCTTGGCTCCAGATTGCTCTTCTAACCACTTGAGGATCACAGAGAAGCTGGATGATGCTGTACACCCTCGAATGCATCACGGCTCTCCACTTTCTCTGCCCCTGTGACAGCACAATGTTAGTTTCCATGTGTGTTTGTCCGAGTGATAAAGGATGATGCACCCTTGTGTGTGTGTGCATGCTGGTGTGTAATTACCAGGAACAAAAGGCCACTAATTTGTGCACTTGAGCAGCCACTTGCTCAGCCCAGCAGCTTCTTAAAAAGCCCCAGTTTTCATTTTGACCTAGACCCTCAAGTCAATGTCTTCCCACCTCTGTCTTTGTGAATAATTAATTCATGCTCACTTGTGTATTCAGTCACAAAATACTTGAATTCTTTGCTGTCTTTGCATGTTGGACCCTCAATGAAGTATTTTATAAAACACTGTCATAGTTTCTCACATTAGCAGGGATTAAACTGGGATTTGACAGGTGAGGAAACACTTACATTCAGAATAATTTCTTTTTCTTTATGATTATGAAGGTAAATATGGTGCAGAATGTGAGAGCTTGTACACAAAATGTTGTCAGTTGACCTGTGTTGCTGCTCACTGCTCTCTGTGGATGTAGAAAGTTGAATTCAACAAAATTATATACAATGATACAATGTATACAACCTTCCAAGCTATATAGTGCTGTCTCAGCTGCAGTGGTGAGTAGTGGACTCATCATCGCCACATGGTTGTTGCAGACATTAACTGACACTTCTGCCGGACTCAAGTAATGCAGAATTTTTTATATTTTCAGATCTGGCGAAGAAGGCCTCTGCTTATATTGATAATATTGTTAAAATGTATTCAAACTGAATATAGAATAAAATCCATATTTGTGAGTTTGGATCTCAGCTATTTGTATGTGGATTTCCAGAAGTCAAACTCCTGCAAAAATCAATATGTTACTGTTTATCAAAGATGTGAATGCTGAGGAAAATGCCTTTTTTGTTTTTCTGCAGAAACGATTCCATTCAATATGTCAAACTCTTTTTACTTTTATGTCACTTTCTTCAGTTTTTGAGAGGGTCTTGCTTCCTGATATACAAATATTTGTTTTTTCAAATGAAATTCAAATTTATTTTTTTATGTCTTGGATTCTCTGAGAGTTAAACATAAGGAGTAAGCAGAGCAAATCCATCTTGAAATACATAGTTTCCATTTTAGTTAGCAGCATTTTTTCAAACAATAGAAACAATTTACCTCTTTGAAACCAATCATTCAGTAACATTTTACATTTATCAAAGTATTTCAGATGTTCAGGACAGCACGACGGTGCGGTGGTTAGCAGTGTTGTCTCACAACAAGAAGGTCCTGAATTCGGCTCTACCATCTGGCAGGGCCTTTCTGTGTTTGCTCCGCCTTCTCGCAGGGTACTCGGGCTTCCCCCCACAGTCCAAATGCATTCAGTGGGGTTAATTGGTGATTCTAAATTGCTCATGGGTGTGAATGTGAATGGTTGCCTGTCATCTGTCTGGTTGTCAAACTGCAACCAGGACAGAAACAACTACATTATGCTGGTAACACAACTTCAGCTCTTTGTAAACATCTGCACGTTAGCATGCTAAACTACACTAATAACACTAAACTAGTCTAGAACCCAAAGTGATGTTAAAGTTGAGTGAATGCTGAGCCCAGCAGACCCTGAACTTCAACAACTGCTCAGCAGTGGTGGTGACTCTCAAAGTGGTGCCAATGAGCAGTGTTGGGTGTAATGCATTACTAAGTAACTAAATGTAATTAAATTGCTTTTCCACTGAAAAAGTAGAGTAACTGATTACTGTTCATTTTTAGGTATTTTAATTACAGTTACTTACAATGTACTTGCGTTAAACTGTAAAATAATTAAACTCGCTGAATATCATTATTTAACCTGCCATCCACATATGTGGACATCACATTTTGGGTTATTTAGACCAAAATACTACATTTTTCTCAACAATGGCCTGATATCCACTTTGGAGGACATTATACTGCTACTGTTCTATCGAAATATTAAACAAATATCCTCATATGTGGCTCTTATTTTTCTTAGAAAGAAAAATCAGCTAAAAAAAAATCAGGTAATTCTTTGTTTTTACATTCATCAGGTCCCAGTATGTCCAGATATCAAAGAGAAATTAAAAATGCATGCCATGGAAGAGTTTGGGTCTTAGGAGGTTAATTTCATTAATTTATCTTCTAAAGGTAAAAGTAAGCTCTGCTGCTTTAACATTGGTGTAGTGCAGCTGCACGTCATTTTGCGCCAATTTGCTGCACAGTCGTATTCTGAAGTGAAACATGTCGGACTCGGCTGAAGCGAGGGGCTGTTTTATGAAATGGACATATTCCCGTCTCTTCACTTTTCTGAAACAAGCAGACAAGAACATTACAGTAATATGTAAGCTATGTCCTGGGGAGAAAAAACTGTTGCTGTTTAGGGATGGGTACCGGTATCCGGTGCCATGATGGCACCGGTTCTGTCATAAACAGTAGTAACCAGACCGAAAAGCAGCGCACATTTCGGTGCTTTATTTCGGTGCTTTTTTTTCCTGAGACGTCATACACTTTGGATTCTAGCCAATCATTTTACCTTTCCGATACCTTTCCATTTGATAGCTTGCTGCGAGACCTCACACCGAGCACATCTACTGCGGGTGTGGTGCCTGTTAACGGACCCGGAGTTAGCAACATCCCCCAAAAACCCGAAGAGGAGAGTCCTGGCCCCTAGCCCTGCCAGTGTAGCAGAAATGATGAGGATGATGGCAGCAGCAGCCGTTCTTCTCTGCGTGAGTAGCTTAATGTTGTTCATGTGTAATTTACGTTGAGTAGGCTAACCACGTTATTACATTAATGCATGTAAGGTGAACTAGCAAACATCATCATAGCTACATGCGGCTGTCTTCTTGTTTGATGGCAGATACTCCCTTCACCCTGGCCAAAAAGGCTAAAATGACCAAAGAAAAAGTGGAAACAGTCAAACATGAGAGGTTTTTGGACAAAGTTTGTGTTTTTTCCATTGTTTAAGCTGCTTCCAGCCAAGAGTGATACCATATATGCCCCATAGCTGCAGAAAAGGCTAACATTGTTATCTTTTTACAAAAAAACAGCTGAACATGAGAGGTTTTTGGACCAATTTTGTGTTCTCCATTCTTTAAGCACCGGTTTGAGCACCGTTTAAGCACCAGCACCGTTTCAAAAGTACCGGGTTGGTACCGGTATCGGATAAAACCTAAACGATACCCATCCCTACCGCTGTTAATAGCACAAGTAATCTACTGAAGCGCCTGACACGGCAGCATAGACAAACACTTGATCCTTGTTCATCATCCACTGACGTATTGGTTCTTTTACTAGTTAGCTAACATAAAATAATGGAAGTTTATTGATCACAGCCAACTAACCAAGTCAGTGATGTTAGAAGATGATGCTAAACATGTTCTAAACACTTTAAGCACCTACTTCTCAAATCCAGCTACACAGACAGAGTTACATCTATATCAGTTTTTCAGAGCAGGGCTCCATGGTTACATTAGCCTTTATACATGTAGTGTTCATGTCCACCTTCAGCTTTAAGAAATTAAATTCTATAATTCATGCAGTGGCTATGATTTATTTGGTGTACTCTACTCTGACTGAATCAGCCATAAAGACTGATGCAACATTTGCAGGCAGTGCAATAATGATATGTAGGTTGTATGTTTTGTCATAACTGATGCAATTAATCTTCTACAACTTCACTTTATTACTATGCTTTAGAGGGCCAGTAGCCTTATTTTTCGCAGGGAATTAATCTCTTAATGTAGCACAGTATGCACCCATCTCATAAAATATGGGGCAATTCAAGATTTAAGTTTTACAACCTTACAAAAGCTAAACAATATTTATCCCTATAGTGTATGCGCCCACAGGCTACCAGAGTAATCCATTTACAAGCTCGATGCTTCATGCTTTTATCGTTTTATATTCGGATAATAAACTGTAACTGACGATTTTTTTTTCTCTGCAATTTTTGTAACCTGGTGCATTGTGCAGCTGCCACCACAGATGGGTTGAAAACATTTCAGTACATAAGAGATTCACGGATCGTACAGAGTGAGATGTTGGAAAAGATTAGTCTTTCTGGAAAAAACGTTTTCTCTTCCTATATCAGTGCTGATGTAGCGGTGTTCTCTGACACCTCGTACAAAAGAATACTGCAGCAGCGCTGTAATGGCAAACATAAGCAGAAGTGGCCATTTGATTATGTTACCAGCATCGCGTGAAGCAACTGGCATTGTGGATACACTGAGGCCTTCAATGGATGACTCAACTGAAATAGAGCAGCAACAAGCCAATGGATACTGCAAATGTTATCCCAAAAGATCCAGTATTAACTAACAGGTCACAGATGGGTTGAGTTTTAATAAAAATATGTTCTCAAGAGACATAATTGCTCCACCATGGGTGTACCCCGTGCTGTCCTTCTGGATGGACATGCCTGAAGTCAAATGGCAGCTTTTATTGCAGAGGAGTTATGTTCTGAACCCCTTTGAAATGACCGTGCTGCTTGCACTAAGTCTGTGAGACATCCTTTAAAAGAAAGCCAATTTCGTCTCTTGTATTTGTTATCTCCTTCTTTTGGTCACTAGCTATAGTTCAGGGAAGGAAAGAAGCTGCTTTCACATTCAGCTCTCTCTTCAGCCCCACAGACAAGTGTAGCTCCTCATAACACCACACTAGTTCATTTCTCGATCTCTGTGGAAAGACAAATGTCCAAACAGGATCCTAACCGCTGCTTCCTGACGATAAATCTCACACCCTTGCCATCCGCTCAATGCAGACTGCAGATCTAGAAAAAAGGAATGTTAACTGTGGGCAGCTATTACTGGAGCAGCAGTATATTGCACACAGATGCCAGATACATGAGGCAGACTGACATGTTTTAGATCATCAAATAATTTTTTAGACAATAAGCAAATTAAAAAAACAAACATAAAACTTTTAAAAATTTACTTTTTAAATGCTCAGTTAAAATATTAATTGTCATGGTCCGGGCAGGTACCTGCAGGTCTCCTACAGCGACTCCTCCTCTTGTAGGCAGAGATCTGTTGCTCCTCCCTGGCTGACCACCTGTGGGCAATTATGCCGGCAGCATATAAGACCTGCGCACTCAACCGATCATCGCCTGAGTATCTGCTATCCCATGTTAGTCTAGTGGAGTGTGATTGTTTTGTCCAGAACCCGTGAGACGATTACCTGTTTTATTGTCCCCAGAGGTAGCTGGAGTGGAGGTCTCGCCTCCCTCATCCCTGCTTTCCTGGACCTGGGCCACCTGCTGCTGGTACGACGTTGCCAACTGGCCCGCCACTCACTTGCCTGCCTCCCCCTCACCTCAACCGCCCCACCTGTCTTCCCCACCTGAAACCAAGTAAGGCAACTCAGCACTTTGAGTGCTCAGAAGAGTAGAAAAGCGCTATATAAGAACCAGTCCATTTACCATTTACCAGTTTAATTGTGGAGGATCACTGATCATCTGCTGGATCCCGTTGACTGTGCTCTCCTCTCATTACAGTGCCCGGCCACTTCATAGTCAGCCTCCACCTCCCCTCACCTCCTGCCTCAGCTGTTTAGCGACATCCTAGAGTTGTCTAGGCCAGCGGTCTCCAACCTTTTTTGCGCCACGGACCGGTTTATGCCCGACAATATTTTCACGGACCGGCCTTTAAGGTGTTGCAGATAAATACAACAAAATAAAACTAGTACTGGTACAGAAAAAAAGAAGATTTATTCATAACACACATGAAAAGACCCAGGAAAACCGAGTTAACGATAAAAACGATAACAAAATAACGCTGAAAACCGATAAAAACCCTGAAAAATATACATTTCACACCTGAGCCTCAACTCTCGCGGCCCGGTACCAAACGACTCATGGACCGGTACCGGTCCGAGGCCCGGGGGTTGGGGACCGCTGGTCTAGGTCACCCTTAGTTAACATAGTTTATACTGCGCGCCTCTAGTGTGGTGGCGTCGTTTTGTTTTTTGCTTGTGTTTATTGTGGGGGGAAATAAACCTTTTGTTAATTTACTGTCTCGCTTCCGGTTTGGTTTCTGCACTTGTGTCCATCTCAGTTTCCTCGTGCCGCTGGGCCGTGATAATTAATGACAAAAACATATACAAACCCACCTGACCCTGTATGAACAACTAATTATCCCCCACTTCTTAAAGCTTGAATTAACTGTGATCGATCATATTTTTTAGAAAGAAAAAAAAACCTTAAATACAACAACAAAGTGTGAGAAACGGAAAGATCCAAAAAAGCAACACATCATGCCACAATCTAAAGAAACCCAAGAAGACATGAGAAGAAAATTCACTAATATTTATTAGTCTTAAAGGGTTACAAAACAATTTCTTACTCATGTAAACCACAGATAAAGCCACTCTCCAGGAGAGGGTGACGGACCAAAATTACTCCAACATCACATTAACGAATAGAGGAGGTCACAAAAGACCCAAACAAGATCCAAAGAACTCCAGCCCTCACTTGTTTTAGTTAAGGTTACTAGTCATGAGTCAATAATAGGAAATCAACTGAGAACAAATAGCATCCGTCCATGGGAGAATTCCCAGCTCACCTAAATGAACACAAAGGCTCCTCTCACATTTCATTTATCTTGATGATACTCAAGACTTTTGGGAAAATATTCTGTGGGCTGGCTGGCATGATATGTTTTGAGATCTTTTGAGTTTGTGTTATTAAGGTTTTTGTAAGTCTGTATACACCAAACAAAAATATAAACGCAACACTTTTGTTTTTGCTCCCATTTTTCATGAGCTTAACTTAAAGATCTGAAATATTTTCTACATACACAAAGGACCCATTACTCTCAAATATTGTTCACAAATCTGTCTAAATCTGTGTTAGTGAAAACTTCTCCTTTGCTGAGATAATCCATCCCACCTCACAGGTGTGGCATGTCAAGGTGCTGATTAGACAGCATGATTATTGCACAGGTGTGCCTTAGGCTGCCCACAATAACAGGCCACTCTGAAATATGCAGTTTGATCACACAGCACAATGCTACAGATGTCGCAGCTTTTGAGGGAGCGTGCAGTTGGCATGCTGACAGCAGGAATGTCTACCAGAACTGTTGCCTGTGAAATGAATGTTCATTTCTCTGCCATAAACCATCTTCAAAGGCATTTCAGAGAATTTGGCTGTACATCCAACTGGCCTCACCATCGCAGACCACATGTAACCACACCAGCCCAGGACCTCCACATCCAGCATGTTCACCTCCAGGATGGTCGACCAGGTGGAGACCAGCCACCTGGACAGCTGCAGCAACAATCGGTTTGCATAACCAAAGAATTTCTGCAAAAACTGTCAGAAACCGTCTCAGGGAAGCTTATCTGCATGATCGTGGTCCTCATCCGGGTCTGGACCTGCCGTTCGTCGTCGTAACCAACTTGAGTGGGCAAATGCTCACGCTTGATGGCGTCTGCCACGTTGGAGAGGTGTTCTGTTGACAGATGTTTTTACTGTTCAGGACAGATGGTAGACAGCTTGTGTGGGTGAGCGGTTTGCTGACGTCAACGTTGTGGATTGAGTGGTTCATGGTGGCGGTGGGGTTATGGAGATGAGTGCATTTTATTGTTGGCATTTTGAATGCACAGAGATACAGTTTTTGAGATCCTGAGGACCATCGTTGTGCCATTTATCCATGACCATAACCTCATGTTACAGTATGATAATGCACGGCCCCATATTGCAAGGATCTGTACACCTGGAAGCTGAAAACATCCCAGTTCTTGCATGGCCGGCATACTCACCGGACATGTTACCCATTGAGTAGGGCTGCACGATTTTGCATAAAATGATAATCACGATTTTTTTGATTAGAATTGAGATCACGATTCTCTCACAATTTTCTTTTCCAATATAAATATTTCTTGCACTTATTAACTGCACATCAACTTCGTAACAGTTGAGACTGAACATAAACTCGACACTGCGTGTATAGAGCAGGTAGTGCAACAATAGAAAAAGTGCAGGACGGCACTGTGTAGCGTTTGTCTAGGGTGTTGATCATTTTCCTAAATCCCTCGTTTTGCACAGTGTTGATGGAGCCATATCTTTGGTCAGGTGATAAGTGATAGCCTCCGTAATTTCTTTGTGCTGCGGGAGTTCGACGTGTATAGGGAAGCGCTGTATAAGGTTCCCGTTATTGATGTTTGGGTGGTTGACCGGGACGGATTTTCTCCTGTCACTTTCTCGTCATCCCTGACGTGCTCTCCGTTGTTTTTTCCCTGCCAATTTTAGCAGCCAGCTTCTGTATCACGTGGTATAAGGCTCCGCCCTTGTCATTTGTTGAGCAGGAAGAGTGAGCGCTTGTTTTCATGCAGATTACGTCCCGGATCAAAATGCGGTACAATCGTTGTCGTCTTTTTTCTTTTTTAAATCGTTGTCATTTGGAAATGAGATCGCACATAAGTATGAATCGAGATTGCGATTTTCTAACGATTAATCGTGCAGCTCTACCATTGAGCATGTTTGGGACGCTTGGTGTATATGACAGTGTGTTCCACTTCCTGCCAATATTCAGGAACTTTGCACAGCTATTGAAGAGGAGTGGACCAGCATTCCACAGCCCACAATCAACAACCTGATCAACTCTATGCAATGGAGATGTGTTGCACTGCGTGAGGCAAATGGCGGCCACACCAGATACTCACTGGTTTTGCAACATCTGTAGCATTGTGCTGTGTGATCAAACTGCATATTTCAGAGTGGTCTTTTATTGTGGGCAGTCTAACCTGTGCAATATTCAGCACCTTGACATGCCACACCTGTGAGGTGGGATGGATTATCTCGGCAAAGGAGAAGTTTTCACTAACACCGATTTAGACAGATTTGTGAACAATATTTGAGAGTAATGGGTCCTTTGTGTAAGTAGATCTTCAGATCTTTAAGTGTCTGTGAAGGTTCTCAGTCATCCAGGTCATCGTAGTCAAAGGAGCTTGCAAAGAAAAGCGTCTGGACTTCTTTAAGTTGCTTGAAGACGTTTCACCTCTCATCCGAGAAGCTTCTTCAGTTCTACGGTCAAATGGTGGGGAGTCCCAGATATAAACCTAGTGGGAGTGTCCCCCCACGGAGGGACAAAAGGACCCCCTGATGATCCTCTAATCGCCTGAGCCAAGGTGTGAAACTGGGCGTGGGTCCCAATCAGCCAGAGTTTCGGGTGAGTAACTCACCCGAAAGTCCAGACGCTTTTCTTTGCAAGCTCCTTTGACTTCAGATCTTTAAGTTCATCTCTTGAAAAATGGGAGCAAAAACAAAAGTGTTGCGTTTACATTTTTGTTTGGTGTATTTTGAATGTTTTTCAGGTATAATATCCTAGCTCATATCATAGTTCACTGGGTGCAGTTGTAAAGAAATCTAGAGTTCTGTTCAGTTCAGCTCAACAGACATTATTGCAAACTAAACTCTAATTACATTTCAGTTCAGTTGGCTGTTGGATTTTTCTCAGTGCACTATTCAGTCTTTGACCACTTCATTAGTAGCACCTGTCTAGAAAAGCAAACAGCCTGCATCTTCAAACATCACATTATGTGGCTGCGGCTCAACACAACCAGCAACCACACAGAGTGAAGAGGTTCATTTACTGTTTTACTCAAAAAGAGCCAGATGTCTCATCTATTGGACTTTGAATAGCATATGATTGCTAGAGTCAAATAGAGGGGCTTTTAATGTCATAAAAACACTGAATCTTCTGGAATTTTCATCCCTGTATGCTCAGCTTCTGGGAAATTATGTGGTATACAAAAACAAATAAGCAAGCAGTTGTTTATGTGGCCAAAACTCTTTGTCCAAAGGAGGTCAGGGCATACTGGCCATGGAAACATCAAGGGCCAGCAGCACCCACTAAAGCAGTTAATTTCAAGTGTTCACTGGGGAACACGAAACTCTACAGTGAACGCACCAAACATGACAAAATCACAGTTGGCAGGTGAGTGCTACAGGTAGATTAGAAGGTCTATCTATCCATCCAGGTCTGGGGTCAGGTCATGGGGTAGTTCTTTTCCCTCCTGAGTAACCTGATGGTTTACCAGAATTACTTAGAAGCTGACCAGAGGTCATAGATCAATGAGCAATTTGTAAGCTTATTATCAGATTTGTGGCCATATGTTCTGGATACTCAGGTAAAGAGACGAGCTACGCTGTCAGCTGATCAGTGGTGGTGAGTTGGGCCAGGTGTCGGGGGATTCTGCAAAGGCCTGATGTGCCCACAGAGTCTGGAAAAGATCCCATCGTATCTTCAATTCAACAGCATTCAGAGGAACGCTGGGGAAATCGAGTTTGAATGGACGTACATTTTACACTTTCTTAAAGTGGCTGCACGGAGTGGCATCAGCAAGGTGCTTGATACCTGCTGTACTGGTAAGGTACCAGCAGGCCGAGCAGAGAACAGCTGTACCTGAAGCAAAAACTCATGTGTGGGTGGAGTTCAGTGAGTCTATGGAAGAAGACTTTCAGCCAACATTAGAAGTTCAAACTGGCCTAACATCATTAAGCCCTAACATTTAGATTACACTTTTACAAGTCCAATCTCAAATGTAACAAATAGGTTTAGTCGCAATAAAACATAGAAAACATGAAATGTTTAAACTGAGACATTTATTACTTTATGAACTTTTTACAGCTAATTTCATTAACTAGTAACAGGCCTATAACATGATGGGTATAAATAGATCTTTTTAGAGTGGCAGAGTTTCTCAGCAGTAAAGATGGGTTCACCAATCTGCCAAAAAAAAACTGTATTGGTGGTTGCACTGGTTAATGGTTAAACTATGTACATTTATTCAACCAAATTATTTCTGGAAGATACTAATCTGAAAATACTGGCTAAGCTTGCGTGATTTCAACTTGCCTACTTTATCAAACCAGACACTGAGGAGTTGACCTTCCTTCTCAATATCAGGGATTTCTTTGCTACATGTAGCATGTACCGCCGTTACGTATTTAAAATACAAAATATGAGTAACTGTATTACGTTACAATTATCATTTAAAAAGGTGGTATTTAGAATACAGTTACTTTGTTGAAATGAATGAACTACACGGCAGTATTTTCCTTTGTCATAAGGCTATGCCCTCTCTATTTTTGGTTTCCACGCTGGTTTGGTTTGGTTTGGTTTCCATGTTTGGACACCCAAACAAAACACGCATTAAGAGGCTCTAATGTCTGTGTCCCAATCTTGTGGCTCATGTCACCCCTACTTGCAGCCGCATAATGACGTGAAGAAATATTTTTAACAATTATTCACAAAAATGATTTAATATGAAGGCAATAGACAGAGTGTTACAGACATAGCTCTAAAGAATGTAGCATCATAGGCAGTGTAGTCCGTGTTGCAGGGAGAATGGACTGCCATACCCGTTATGTGTCTGTCCTATGTTTGCCTACTGGTGGTGGTCAGAGGGCCCGGTGGCGCCAGTGTCCGGCAGCCTCGCCTCTGTCAGTGCGCCCCAGGGCAGCTGTGGCTACAATGTAGCTTGCCATTGCCAGTGTGTGAATGTAGTGTGAAGCGCTTTGGGGTCCTTAGGGACTAGAAAAGCGCTGTACAAATGCAGGCCATTTCTGTGAGCGAGGGAGGGAGAAAAAGGAGAGTGGAAAGTACGAGTTATCACCGAGGAGAAACGGGAGCTGGAAGCATGTAAATATAATAATAACCACTGCAGCCAAGAAGAGAGCCTGACGAGCCCAGCTGTAAGTAAGCTATTAAGACTCGACTGTACGCTGTGTTCGTGTTTTCCTCTGAAATAATAAGTTCCTCTCTCTGTCTCTCGCTAACAAAGTTGACCCAGACAAAAAGTAAAGCTAGTTTTCAGCTACGAGCCCGACACGAACCCAACGTATTAGCCAGAGGTCCCTTTACAACGGTTCGGAGCCACGGACCTGTTTTATATTCACGCGGAATAGTTTTCTATATGAGATCGCTGCAAAAAGTGCAGCCTTACCTAATGTCCACCTACTGTTACTCATTTATATTAAGATTTAAAGATCTAGTTGGTATTGCTATGGCAAATAACCTTCTGTAAAAGTAATAAATCACACAGCAATAGTACATTCATGTAGTTGTAAAAAGCATGATAATATATTAAGTAATCCGAATACGTTTCTCTCACTGAGTAACGTAATGGAATACGTTACAAAATACATTTTGGGGCATGTATTCTGTAATCTGTAGTGGAATACATTTTAAAAGTAACCTTCCCAACACTGCATATTTCTGTATGGTGATAAATCACGAGCCTTATCTACTTACTAACGCTCAGTGTCCACACAAAGTAGTAACTGGTTTCAGGGCAGTGAACCCAGAGGCAGAGGCAACTTGCCAAGCATGCAAATTTCTCAGCAGTCTCCTGTTTTATTTCTTGTTTATTCATTTTGCATTTGCATAAACAAGCAGAAAAATCCTGCTGGTCTGTCAGCTTGTCAAGATCAAGCCTTTGTTAACGGGACATGGATATACACTGAGATTACTCGAGATTATTGACTTTTACTTTGGTTTTAACTCGTGTCTATTTTTAGGTTTCAGTAGGCAAGCACTGCTTGGCATTTTCATCACCTTTACAGACTATATTTAACACAAACCACAACATTGTACCTTAATGAAACAGATTATCACCCCTCTAAAATATCAGCCTGATTGGCCAGCAATCCTTTCATCCCACAGAAGATCTACTTGCCTTTTGTCTCAGCAGTCTTCTTGTCCTGCCTGCAGAACTCACTTCACATGAAGACATTCGCAGCATATAGCTGATTTCCAGCTGAGAAGTACAAATTCTACCCTTTCTCTGTCTCTACATGACCTGTTTATGTGTTTATTTCTTTATCACTACAGGCTCCATATCTAACGGAGCCTAATAAAAATCACTCAGGCCAAATATGTTGTATTTATGACCAGTCTGCAGTATGACAGTCAAAATGACTTTAACCAACCCGGAAACAAGAGGTGGTTTAACATCCTCATGTAAGCATCATTATAAACATCATTATCGCCCCATCATTACTATCTCCATCCATTAATATCAAGAAAAATTGCAGCTACTGCTGTGTACTCATAATATGTCAAAACTAATCACTGCTCATTTACTATCTCATGCAGTCAATTTCGATTTATTTTGAATTTCTGAATTCTAAGTGACTCCAGTATGTAGCAAATACCCTTACACAAGATTCCACAATGGGAAAACAGCAGTGTCCCTAGGAGTATTTCCTCTGTTAGGGAGCAGCCCTTATACTTACCTCAGCTGTAGAAGTGACTGCAAGCCTGCATTAGAGGATGGCCTTAAATGCTCTAATGTTTGACAAGAATCAATTGTTATCTACATGTAAATTACAAGATCAATGGAAGTGAAAGAAGAAGCCATAATATGTCAATAGATACTCTTTATCTCATGAGAGGGCTTTTGTTGTGAAATATTTACAGGCATTTATTTTGTGACTCCTGTTTATTTGAGGATATGAAACCATTTTTGTTTGCAGTTACATTAAAATAAGCACAATCCTCTTTAACTATCAGATTTGCACAAACAACATAAGTGCAAAGTCATCTGGGTCTGACTAGGTTCTAAGATTATTTAAGTTAAACCTCAGGTGAAGAACACGGCATAACACTGTGTCATTATTTATTAAACACAAATTAATTGAAATGGTAGAAGCAGAGTGTGAAAAAGCAGGTACATCCATGATTGAACAGCTGAGCACCCAAAGCACAACTTGCCTGATTCACACAAGCACTTTTTCCTATGATTTTTCTGTTTAAGTGCTTTCTATCTAACATTCACACGCACTCCGATCAATGCATTGGAGAGCAACTTGGGCCCAGTATTTTGCCCAAGGCTACTTGGCATGCCAGCCAACCAACAGCCTTTTAATACGTAGATGGCCTAAAGTATTAAATAGAACAAGAGTATTAAAATTAGCTGTATGTAATGATACATACAACTAATTTTATGTGAGATGGTTATGAATATTTTTTTCACTAATGGTTAAAATGGGTTTGTTTTTTTTAAGAAATTCATAAAGTCATTACTAGTTAAGGTTAAAGGAATGCTCGGCTCAGCAGAGCTCTAACTCTTAAGAAGCCTGGCTACATTGCTGAAGAGAACACTGGGGGTTGTTCTCTTTGTAATCCTTTATAAGAAGCCATACTTGTTTACTCTTTTTCTATTTGTACTGTCATTCAATTCAATTCGATTTTATTTATATAGCGCCAAATCACAACAACAGTCGCCTCAAGGTGCTTTATATTGTACAGTAAATTGTACAATAATAGATACAGAGAAAAATCCAACAATCATATGACCCCCTATGAGCAAGCACTTTGGTGACAGTGGGAAGGAAAAACTCCCTTTTAACAGGAAGAAACCTCCAGTTGTTTTTCCGACCTGTCCTTGCCTTGGTGACATTGTGAACATAACTGAACGGGACTTGGTGAGTTCAGAAATTGTATTTTATTTCATGCAAGAAATGTTTTGTTGTATTATATTGCTCATTTCATGCAAATGGAGAGCCAAGGTAGCATATTTATGTTGTTTTATGTTAAAGACGATGGATTGGTGCTTAACTGACACACAGGCTGCAGTTCAAAGGCCTTTGACGGTGTTTCAGCGCGCCATATTGGCGTCACCTCATTTATGGCTAAATAAGCTGGAAAAAACTGACTTTTACTGTTATTTAAGGGCTAACCGTGTGTTATTTTCGTATGTTTATGCACTTTATTTTGTTGTTATGGTAGGCCATTAAGGTTTGGATCGGGAAATGCCGAGCTAGAATCGGAGTTTGATCCGCTCAGCGAGAAACAAGATGGCGAGCCACCCACGGACCCATTGAACTGTACCGAGCAGGAAAAGGGAAAACGCCCCCTGCTGGACGTTGAGCTTTTTCGCTGAAAAAACTGGAAGGATTAATCCATACACCTCTGCAAAAGAGCAGCAGACTTTCAAAGCACTGGATAATCATTCAGAGTAATTCCAGGATTAATAGTTAAAGGACACAGAGACAACTTTCTTTTGTTTGTTTGTTTAAGGGATTTATTCAGCCTTTTGCTGAGTTGTTTTCAGTTTTACATTTATTTATTTATTTTTGTAATTTATTTTGGTCAACCTTACATTTTAATGCTGTAATGGTGTTGATGGAAATGTAAATAATTTTGTTGGGTTAAAACAAAATAAGTACTGGTTGAAATTTAAAGGTGAACCTAGACCAAGATTAAATTAAATCTTGGGCCTAAAGAAATGAACTTGATTTAAAATAACACAGTGTTAATGCAAATAGATCAAAGGATAAACTTGAACTTAGAACTTGAAATAAATAAAACAATAACCTAGGTTGAAAATCACATCCTTCTAAAGTCAAACAAAAGGTTTTGAGATAAATAGGATAAACTAACAGAACATACTGAACAAAAAGGGGAAAGAAAATATCTTGTTTTCCTTAAATGTGTGATGTCAAATGTTTTATGTAATGTGTGTTAACTGTCTATTCTCTGTCTTCACTAAATAATAAGCCGGCAATTTAAACGTATTTTCTGGTCTGTGGTCTTTATCACACGCTACACTCATTACTACTCTAGAAGTCGAACCTAACTGGTCCTAGTATACTGTAACGACTCCAGAAGTGTTACACTTTGGCATGACCTTAAACAGAACATTCATACTGAGTTAAATAAATTCTACAAAGAAAAATGGGCCAAATTTCCTCTACACCGATGTGAAAGACTGATGTGAGTTATTGCAACATGCTTGATTGTACTTCTTATTGTTAAAGACGGCATAGCCAGGTATTAGGTTCAGGGGGAAACCTTTTTACACAGGGCCAGAAAGAGTTGACCTTTTGTCCATTAATCAGTGAAATTATCAGTTAAAACTCACCTGCTCTTCAGCAACATACACTTTTATCATGGCCAATGCAAAACATGCATAAACCTTCACTGAGTACATCCATGACAAAACACCTAACTCTATACACATATGTTTTCTATTAATTTCCACTGATATCGAAGAAAATAGATGTATTAACCCAAATTAGCCCAACATGTGGTCTTTATTGGGAGCAATAAAAGGTACAATGCTGGTTTTTCTCAACTAACAAACAAACAAACAAACATAAATCAGGGCTCTAGAGTGCGACCAATTTGGTCGCAAATGCAACCAAATTTTTCAGTGGTGCGACTAAAAAAAAATAGTTGGTCGCAACTGTTCGGGTAACAAACAAAAAAATCTCTGCAACTCTCCGTGGGGTCAACAACAGACACACATTATGCCCCTATCGTGGACTAAACCAATCAGAGATAGTCAGGGGCGGGACCTCTCTGATTGGCCGTGGTCCAGTTGAAAGTGCAGGTGGAAGAGAGAGGTGAGTAGCTTGAATAAAGCGATATCAATTCATTAACAGATTCCACACAAAGAAGTAAACACAGAGCGGACCCGACGCATCAGAATCAGCTTTGTCTTTCTCGGCTTTCTCACCCGAACACGGACACGCTGTCGGAGCTTAGCGATTCTGATGCGTCGGGTCCGCGCTGTGTTTACGTCTTTTTTGCGCTGATTCTGAGCTGCAGGTTTTGTCTCTCCAACCAAAATTCGCCGAGCCAGCAGCAAAAGAAGCAGCAAACTGCGCTTCACATTTGATCAATGTCGTCATGAATTCCCTCTGACTTTTGCTGTTTTGCTTCCACCACGATAAAAATCACACTTCCTGCACAGCTCTCTCTCTCTGTACTTCAGGAACAGTTTCCCGTCTCAAATCTCTGTTTTCTGCATTATTCATTCGCTTATTACCCCCCAGTCTACCGTTGTTTACAGCGCTGTCTTTCTCTTTTTTCACCTAAATGACCTCCGACAAGAAAGCCTAATTTTTGCTGTTCAATACTGAAGAAATGTAAACTTCTTAAAATTATGCAAAATTGCAGAATATTGCAGAATGTTTTTAAGGTTATCTGCTGTAAAAAGCCAGACCAGGAAAATCTCCTTCATGGTTTTCTGTTTTATTCTCAGTTACTTTCACACAAAGGCATCTGCTGTGATGTTCACAATTCTGATGAAGTCTCACATGTATCAGTACTGATAAATGATCAGAATTATAATATTTCTGACTGTCTGAGGCTAAATTGAATCAAATCAGGACTTTGAGAACCGGAATCGAATGGATTATAGAAATCAGTGATGATACCCAGCCCTAGTGAGCAGCCTAGGCCTGAGAGAAGTGGATGTAGCTGTGGGTAATAAGAAAAGATGAAAAGAACTATTGATAACCTTTTTGTTAAGTTAAGGCCTGAACCGTCTGAAATTCATAGCCAGCTCTGACACGGTGCCATCAATCTTTGAATGCTGAAAAAGCAGCAGTGTATCCAGGAAACACATTATATGCTGCAATAAATGCACTGCCCAAGTGTCCCCTCTCCCCACTGCCTTTCAGCAACAGACAGCAGCAAACAAGTTGTCAGAGGAGCCGAGATGATGATTAAGTTTAACATTTTCTACAATATTGACAAAGCACTTTAAGCACAAGTTTGTTAGTTAATAATTTAGAAATGAATATTGTCTGTATGGACTTCCCCCCCCAAAGAAGGTGCACATGTAAAACTGCGGTGTTAAGCGATGCGGTTGAAAAATTTGAGTGCGCCTAACTTTTGTGCCGGTACACCTAAATTTTTAAAGTTAGGCGTACCGGTGCGCCCATGTCAAAAAGTTAGTCTAGAGCCCTGTAAATATATAATGTAAGGAAGTAGCAGCTTACAAGCTTACATATATATAGAAGGCTTTTTTATCATGTATGCGCAAGGCCTACATCAGCCAAGACTGAGTGCAAAGAACTTCCAAAGCATTGGTTCAGCTTTGCTGATATTGCCAAAGGGCGTCCTTGACAACTGCAGGCAAGGCAAAGAGCTATGGACAGATAGCTGACACTCTGGTGAAGAGCTACAAGAGCTTTCTGAAGCCAGAAAAAAAGAAAAGCAAAACAAAAGAAAACAGAGGGTGCAGTGTTAAGTTATTAGCTAGTTTTAGTTGCATTGGTTAGAAAGCTGCTTCCATAAATTGTAAAGATGTAATGGTAAAAACAGTCAGTAAGTGCTAAGTAATAAAATACTAGCCCTTCACTCACCAAAGCTTTGTTGGACAGTCTGTCCCAAAAAGTACAGGTGTGTCAGAAAACTCATTTAACAATAATCCAAGCAGAACGAACTGCAAAGAAATGTAGGGTGATCTTGTCAAAAGGCTTCCTATATATTGCTACGTAAACAGGCAAAATACCCAAGAGTTAATGTATCTTTGTGTCTCTTGTGCAATCACACATTTTGCTCACTCCTCTCAAAGCACATTCACTATTGCTGACTA
Source organism: Neolamprologus brichardi (assembly GCF_056152115.1). Lineage (NCBI taxonomy): Eukaryota > Metazoa > Chordata > Actinopteri > Cichliformes > Cichlidae > Neolamprologus > Neolamprologus brichardi. The sequence goes on from NC_142112.1 coordinate 5,554,628, forward strand.
ATGTTGATAAGCGGCCCAGCTGACACTGCTTGTTTGGCTCCTGCCTCTAATTAAAAAACATCTGTGTGTCTGATTTCATTCTGCTTTTTCCCCAACTAGCTGATCCATACTGAACTCCTCCAAGATTAAAAATGTTAAGTGGCTGGCTTGAGGTTGCCCTCATCACTTCTAGTGGTGTGGTTTCATATAAGTAATTCACTTATTGATTCACCAATCAAAGGTGATATGTGTTGGACACCTGGGAGTTGGCAAGGTTGATCTATAGATGAGGTAAAGCTAAAATAGACACAAGTGGCAGAAAAAAATGAGATGAGAAAAAGGAAGTTTGAATAACGGAGTCACATTGGCCTTGTTATGGTGGTGACATGACACAAAAAGAAAGATGGCATCTCCTTTAACATGAATATCTAATCATTTTTGCAGTTGCAGCGACACGCAACCTTATGCCTCAGATTTCAGATTTGGCAGTGTTGTTTTGGGTTAAAATAAATCAATAATAATAAGTCATTTTACCTCAAATGAACTGTGCAAATGAATGTTGCCTGCAAAGAGTCGGTAAAAATCCTGATAAAAGTGGGTCAACTGCAGGTTTGTATAAGAAACAGCTAAAAATAAAGAAAGCAAATCACATTTAACACACTCGTGTATTTTAGTGTTTGCCACTAAAGAAAGTGGCGAGACAGTGAAGTGCGCTCCCTGCATGTGATGGACCGTAAACAGCAGCACAGCTCAGTTCACATGGTAAGTCCTGGCAGCGGTGCAAACTGTTCAGTTCACTATTACCAACAACAACACAGACAGCAATGTTCATATAGCAAACCAATTTACTGTATGGGAGATTGTCACAGTGCTGTAAATATACTTTTTTCTTGGCTTTATTCAAGAAAAAAAGAGACTTTTACACGTTGATGATGAAAGTTTTAACTTTAATTTTACCATTAAAACGTGGAAGAATATCAGCTTGAACAACTAAAACAGCATCAAGTCATAACTGTTTCTTCCTACCTCAGTTCTTATATTTCCCCCGTGCTACATATAAACAGTTACGAATGACTGCATGGTTTGTTGCTACACACGCAAACATATATTAAATCATTCATCTCTTAATCAAATATTTTTAGCATGGGAATTAGAGTTATAATGCAAGAAAGAGGAGTGTCTACAACCAAGAAGAAAAATAAAAACAAACTAATTTTCATGATATGTGTGAATAACATGATATGACAGTTTAATTTCAAAGCTATATGAAGCCAGACTTTTAAAATTTATGCCATTTCTGACTTTTCATAATAGGAAAATTATCATACACATGCCTATGCAACATCACAAACACAACCCCGCACGACCAAATCTTGAGCTTTAAAAGAGTAATGGTGCCTCTTACTACAGTTGTTATACTGTCCAGTGCCCATCCGTGTCCACCCTTGACAGCTGTCATCCCTCTGTCATTGATTAGGCTGTCGTTTGCTCTGCACCAGGAGCCTGCAGATCGTTATTCACCACGTCGAACCTGGAAATCGACGGAATCATCAGCCCAGCTTCTCATTCCTGGAAGTGTCCATCACGAACTAGTTTTCAAAGATGTCTCAGCGAGACTGATCCCTGCAGAGTGAGTTCGGACAGAGGACCAAAAAATAACTGTTTTTATTACATGGAGATCTGAGGTTTTTATATTTCACATTGGCGTTAATATACTGGAAACACTTTATTGAAGTGCATTGCGTCCATGTTGCTCATTGTTGTCTGCACAGTGAGGGCCCGTGTGCATTATTTGTAGGAATTGTTGTAAGGCGCAGTTCTTATTGTTGGGATTGGTCTACAGCAGGGGTCTGCAACCTTTAGCACCCAAAGAGCCATTTGGACGCGATTTCCACGCAAAAGAAAACACTGGGAGCCGCAAATACTTTTTGACATCTAAAATGAAGATGTCAAAGACTTTTTTTTACCTTTATGTTTTGTGTGAACAACTAAGGTGTGTTGCTTATGAACTCCATGAAGTGCTACAGAGAAAATTGCATTTTATTTATGTAATTAACACATTTTGAACTCTTAAAGAAATATAACAAAAGGAAAGCTGAACTAAAATGATCCAGCAAACAAAAACTGTTGTGAGCCGCCACCCTTATATCGCCTTTGGGCTTTTGGAGCCTTGACCTGACTTTTAAAAAATAACTGGAAAAAAGCACTATGCTGCTAAAAGATGAAAAATAGATATTTGCAAAATTCTGCCTAATATGTATTTTACCTGGTTAATGTGTGTGGTGGGGCGTGGTCTGCAGCGCCGCTGCAGGGGAGTCGGACGCACCTGAGCGGCACCCGCAATCACGCCTCACCGCCTTAACGTCTATGCTGTTGTGTTGGTGTGTGTCGGGCTGTGAGCTTTAACACCGGCTGTATGCGTACAGCAACCGTGCGTGAAAAGTGGTCAATAAAGAGAAGCTGTAAAGCATGTTCATGGAAACATCGTCGGGTCTGCTGTGATATGTTTACAATGGGACTTCTGCTCCTGAACCTCTGCGCACAGCGTCTGCAAATCGGGGCTGTACAAAGTCACTTTCATCTTTACGCAGGACTGTAAGCTGTCGTCTGTGAGGCGCGAGCGGTGTTTGTCTTTAACATAGTTCACGGTGGAGAACAGCTGCTGACATAATGTGGATCCGAAGATCGATAATTAGCCTACCTGGGGTTGAAAGTCTAAATAAATGCACGGCGTTTTGGCGGGTATATCGGCTTCCGTGAGTGTGACGCTTATTTTGAGCGATGAAAAAATCTTCCAATTTAGAACTACAAGTTAAAAAAGAACTAACATAAATAAAATACACTTCAGCTTATTACTTAAAAAAAAATTTCTTTTCCCAAACCACGCGGAGCCGCACTAAAAGGACTAAAGAGCCACATGCGGCTCCGGAGCTGTAGGTTGCCGACCCCTGGTCTACAGCAAAGTTTTGTAGGGTGATAATAATGAACATAAATAAATAAAACACAATCAGAAAAAAAATATGTCAACTTCTGACAGCAACCTTGCAATTGCCACCAATTACACCAATTACGCCTGTGAGTGCACTAGGAAAAATTCACTACACTGTAAAATGTAATATTGTGTTTAATTAAAAATATTAAATAGGCTGAACTCAGTTTTTATCAATTTGTTATCAGAACTCGATTTAAATAAGTTACTAGTACTTTTTATGGAAAAATGCTGATAAACTCAATTTATTTGAGTTGTCTCAACTTAGAGAAACTAAGTAAGCTGGAAGTTTTGCTTCTCAGTGCAGAAGGATGAAAGATGTGTTTTGAAAATGCCACGTCACTACCATCCTCCTCCCTCTCGGATCAGTCCGCATGTTCATGGTGCCAGCATTTGTTATGGAATATGTTGAGCAAACCTGGAAAAGCGTCAGCTCAGGATATTATTGTTTTCATTGCTGTGAATCTTTATCTGATACACTGACTTGGTGAGTAAATGTTTATTCTTATTCAAACTGATTTTGTGGCTTCTCTTAGTTTAGCACCAGGTTTATAATCTTGCTAGCTAGTTAGTGTTAGCCTAGCGTTGCTGCTGCCGCTGGGCTCGTGTTAGTTAAAAATTAATACCACAGCCTTAAAAACCTTACATAAAACTATGTCTGTGAAATTTTCTGTTGATTGTTTGAAATAAAAAAGTGAAATAAGAGCCCAGACAAAATTCTTCGGGAGGTGCAACCGCTAGGGGTGGGGTGTGGGGGGGTATTTTCAATCCATAGCCATAACTACCTAACTAAGTAATTATATATATATCATGTTTAACCTGAGTAGCAAAAGACCGCAGGGGGTTGAAAACAATAAGCAAGGAGTTAGCTGTGCTCGCGGACTCTATCGAGCCTTGACCTCCCGGTCAGCTATCGTGCTGGTGGATAACAGAGCTCTCCGAAAACGTGGAAGCACTTTTGCAAATATGTGATATTTTGATAAATTAAGTAGATATTTGAGCATTACACAGCTACATTCTCGCCTGAACATATCTTAAAAGGTTATTTTGTGACCCAGAAAGGGTAGTCTGGGGAAAAGGAGGATTGCATTTGTCGGAGCTTGTGCATACTTGTAAGCACGGCGATGGCGGAGGAGTGCGGCTAAAAACGTATTACTTTTTCTGGGTCACAAAATAAACTTTTAAGATATTTTCAGGCGACAATGTAGCTGTGTAAAGTTCAAATATCTGCTCAATTTATCAGGACATCACATATTTGCAAAAATGCTCCAACGTTTTCAGAGACGTCCATTTTTGTTTTTGTGGCAGCTTTTGAACATCTGTGGCATTTATTAATGTCAAATCTAGACTTCCCTCAGAGCTACCTGGTGCCATTTTTTATCCACAGCGTTTTTTAATATTAAGCCATTTTCACTGTGTTGAATAGAATATAGCCAAACTTTCCAAAATTTTTTTTTTTACTTTAGAATTGCAGTCTGAGTTCATTAGATTAGCTTAAAGTGGCTAAGCTACAAAATTCCATCCACTTTAGGCCCTAGAGCCAAAAAACGCCCCATTGAAACCCATTATAAACGCTATTTTTCACTGCCCAATCATTACCATCAAATTAAATATCATCTTTCCACTTTCACTGAGACTTTGAAGTAGGGGCCTTAGAATTGTAATTTTTTCATTTGTCCACCAGGTGGCGCCCTTGTTTCATATTTCACCATTGAACGAACTCCAGCCAAAAACAGTCAGATTTTGAACGTCTCTTTCTGCTTTAGAAAGTGAAAAAAGAATGGTGTTCTATTCAATTCAATTCAATTCAATTTTATTTATATAGCGCCAAATCACAACAAAAGTCACCTCAAGACGCTTCATAGATACAGAGAAAAGCCCAACAATCATATGACCCCCTATGAGCAAGCACTTTGGCGACAGTGGGAAGGAAAAACTCCCTTTTAACAGGAAGAAACCTCCGGCAGAACCAGGCTCAGGGAGGGGCGGCCATCTGCTGCGACCGGTTGGGGTGAGAGAAGGAAGACAGGATAAAAGACATGCTGTGGAAGAGAGACAGAGATTAATAACAGATATGATTCAATACAGAGAGGTCTATTAACACATAGTGAGTGAGAAAGGTGACTGGAAAGGAAAAACTCAATGCATCATGGGAATCCCCCGGCAGCCTACATCTATTGCAGCATAACTAAGGGAGGATTCAGGGTCACCTGGTCCAGCCCTAACTATATGCTTTAGCAAAAAGGAAAGTTTTAAGCCTAATCTTAAAAGTAGAGATAGTGTCTGTCTCCCGAATCCAAACTGGAAGCTGGTTCCACAGAAGAGGGGCCTGAAAACTGAAGGCTCTGCCTCCCATTCTACTTTTAAATACTCAAGGAACAACAAGTAGGCTTGCAGAGTGGGAGCGAAGTGCTCTAATAGGGTGATATGGTACTACAAGGTCATTAAGATAAGATGGGGCCTGAGGTTCTGTGTCACTATCAATGACCCTTATATTTTTTAAAAAAAATAAAGGTCTTTTTGCCTAAAAAAAAAAAAGAAAAAAAATGTGTCTGTGTCTGTTTCTAACTTTAGATAAAAGTATGTTTATGTCTAAAATCAGAAGCCGTCCCTCTTTGAAGTCCACCCCGCAACGCAAACAAATCTAACATGAACACAAGAACAAAAACCAAATTAGACTTTTTTTTGTCTTCAAGCTCAGCTTGTTTATGCAGACGCACTGCAGCAGAGGTTATAAGAATAAGCCGTAACACGGGAGTAGGCATTTTCACGATGGCACGGCATTACAAGACCCAGGAAGTAGTGGACATCCCGATGCGCTCCGACAGCAAGGATCTCTCCTCTTCACCCGCCCAGAGTGACTCTGATTCCGGGGATGACACGGAGGAGTCGTCTCTCCACACCGATTAGCAGGAGTCGTCTTCTGATTTTTCTACTGGAGATGAGAACGAGGGGGAGACGCACGAGGAAGCAGTTGCGTGGACCGCCAAAAATGGCAAGAAATGGTCCCCGACAAACACCGAGACGCTGCGCTACGTCGCAGCACCTACGGGGCTTATTCCGGGACCGACCCACTACGCCGTCGCCCGAATTTTGGACCCACTCTCCAGCTTCAGGTTGTTCCTAACCGATGAGATTATTCAGCATATTGTTTCAATGACAAACCTTCATGGCAGACGAGCGATCTCAGGATGGAGAGATTTGGACCGAGACGAAATGCTGGCTTATGTGGGGCTGCTAATTTTGTGTATACCGGTCAAAACACGAGCCAATCAAAAGTCTTTGGAGTGAGAAAACGGGAAGGAAGATTTTCCGGGCCGCGATGTCCCAGAAAAGATGTTCACACATCTGCAGGGCCCTCAGATTTGATGACAAACTCTCCCGACCTGCACGCCGTACCGACAAATTGGCTCCCATTCGGCAGGTATGGGACATGTGGGCACACCGCCTGCCGATGTTGTTTAGTCCAGACCGGGACATTACGGTGGACGAGCAGCTGGTGCTGTTCAAGGGAAGGTGCGGTGTCTGCCAGTACATCCCCAAAAAGCCTGCTAAATACGGCATAAAGGTCTGGGCAGCATGCGACGTCAAAACATCTTACGCCTGGCGGCTGCAGGTTTACACCAGGCGAGCAGCGGGCAAACCGGCCGAAGTAAATCAGGGGATGAGAGTCGTCCTGCAGATGACCGATGGGCTCCAGGGGCACGTTGTCACATGCGACAACTTTTTTACCTCATTTGAACTGGCAGAGGAACTCCTCAAGAATAAAATTGCTCTGGTCGGCACAATTCGCCAGAACAAAACAGAAATTCCACCCGTTTTGCGCCAGACGAGAGGGAGAGCCGTCTATGCCTCCACCTTTGCCTTTTCATTGAAACACACCCTAGTGTCCTACATTCCCCGACGGGGCAGGAATGTGCTTTTGTTGAGCACCAAACATCGCAGGCCTGAGGTCAGCGATGGACAGAGAAAAAAGCCAGTGATCATTGAGGACTACAATCGATGCAAAGGAGGTGTCGACAACCTTGATAAGGTGGGTGTCATTACGCATCAGTTACGCACACCTTTATTCATTTTTGCTCATATATTCTTGTGTAAAATATACAGAGGTTTTATGTTTGTTTTTTTTGTTTTGTTGTTTTTGCTTTTGTTAGGTTGTCGGCACCTACTCCTGCAGGAGAAGGACCAATAGATGGCCAATGGCTCTCTTTCATAACATCATTGATATCTCCCTGTACAACGCCTTCGTCCTGTGGACCTCCGTAGATCAGGCCTGGCATTCCCAACAACAATATACATGTTCTTGTTCATCGTTGAAAAATAAATGTTTATTTGTTTCAAACTGATCTTGTATTTTTATTTACATAATGCTTTTTATTTTATTTTAGAAGGCAACAAGGTAATATGCATTTAATAGGGCAAGAGTGAAAAACCGTTCTCCTGCAGAAAAACTAACGGCCAATATCTTTGGACCATCCAAAGGCCTAATTATAATTACAATAAATTGTTACTTCAAATGTATTTTATGGAAAATATTCAAGTTTTTTGTTTTTTTCTGCTAAAAAAGCAGTGCGCTCATGTGACGAAACCGGGATATAAAGGGTTAAAATCCGCGAAATATAATTAAAACTTTATATGAATATTTCAAGGAGAAGTAGTTTTAAAAGACTGGCTAATTTAAAGTGGAAAAAAATATTAATATATAATAATTTTATAGCACTTTTTATGGCGTGGTCGATTTTTGGCTCTAGGGCGTCGGAAGGGAGTCTTTTTTTACATGAGTTCCTGCAGAAAAACTAACGGCCAATCAAAATGAATGTCAGTGGTAATTTTTGGACCATCCAAAGGCCTAATTATAATTACAATAAAATATTACTTCAAATGTATTTTATGGAAAATATTCAAGTTTTTTGTTTTTTTCGCCTAAAAAAGCAGTGCGCTCATGTGATGAAACCGGGATATAAGGGGTTAAAATCCGCGAAATATAATTAAAACTTTATATGAATATTTCAAGGAGAAGTAGTTTTAAAAGATTGGCTAATTTAAAGTGGAAAAAAATATTAATACATAATAATTTTATAGCACTTTTTATGGCGTGGTCGATTTTTGGCTCTAGGGCGTCGAAAGGGAGTCTTTTTCTAAGGTGCTCCAAGGTTATTAACAACATAAGCAAACTCTATGTTACAATGATTGCACAGCCATTAAGGATCAAATCAGTTTCTGAAAAATGCTCTGCTTTTTCTCCCTTTGCTTGCTTCTTACTGTCTTTGAGGCTCGGGACCAGCACTCCTGCTGTTGGACAGAAAGACATCAACTCAGTGGTAAGTATTTTGGTTTTCCAATATATTAGCAACTGTCAGTTATATTTATATTAATCAGGCTGAACTTTAATCATACTTTAGATCGGCCTGTTTTACTTATTGTTTTATTTGTGCTTTGGTTTGGGGAAGTTGTTTCTTTACTGATCTTTTCCTGTCTTCTGTTATTAGACTTGAGATATGACTGCACTATGCTGTTGCTGGTGACTCCAGTTAATTCTACAAGACATGATGTAAGTAAACAAACAACAACAGTTTGTCTGCATTTCTTGAAAGATCACATCCCCAAAACTTAGTTTAGAGGGTCTACACTGTATATAGTGAAGTCTGCAAGTTTTCTAACAGCAAAATTTGTTTTGTGCCCAAATCATTTTGCACATCATCAGAATGAAAGTTATTGGTCATGTTTGCATAGCCCTTTTTAAAATGATGCTTTCATGACATTATTGTGTGTTGGGTGGTGGTCACGGCTATCCAGACTGACAAGTGGGACATTGAATGTCACCTCTCTGGTGGGGAGGGAGCCTGAGATTGTGTAAATTGGAGTCTGTTTTATACCAAATGCAGAAAAAAATGTTTTAAGAAAGCAATTAAGTTCATGTTCCAAAAAATATGATTGTTTGCTTGCAGGACACCAGGAGAGATGAGTCCTCCGTCACAGATGGTGTGGTCAGTGAAGATGGTCGCCTGCAGGTTCCAGCTCATTGCATCTCCAACCCACATCCACTGCCACTGTACTTAAGGGAAGTTAAAGACTTTGTCTGCACCTACATTTGGATCACCAGAAACACGCTTGGCTGATCCGATCAGCTGTTTGTAACACTTCCTACGTCCATCAGCGCGAACTATCGCATGTCCGCCATGACCTGCCCGAACCGGAAGTGACGTCATTTTCGCGGAAATGTAGTTTTTTTACCATCAGGGCCTCATGAGCCTATACTTGTGTTTTTAAAAGTTATGTTTGACTTTATGACTTTCTGTGTCGTTTCTGGGATGCTTAGGACTCATATTGCACTGCTGGAAATAATTTATTTTGATGCATATGCTGCTTTTTTGCAAATTTGCATTATAATATTTATTTTTGTTTTTCCTGCAGTGTATAAAAATTGGTGTATTTCAAAAATAAAACTATGAAGACACTCAAAATAAATTTCCTGTGGTGGGAAACTATTTTGTGCAACTTTTTTGTATTTACAGTTTTGAGGGATAAGCCTCTTAAATTTCTCTAACTACAAATATATGTTAAAAAACAAAAACGATTTTCAATTTTTTTGTAGTTTATTGCACTTTTTTGCAATTTATGTAATTATTATGCACTTAATGCAGACATATTATAAAATTTGGGCTATAATGGTTGTATTGATGTATAGCAACTTGAAATGCTCCCAAAAATGGCTCCACAGCATGTAAAAATATAATATAAGCTCTGGCGGACTTGGTTCTATGGTAGGTCTTAAAGGGTTAAATCAGAGACTGCACTTGTGACAGAACAACAAATATTTTATTTTGATTATATAAGTAAGTACAAAACAAACTTGTGGTAGGCCTAAACTTATTTTCAGAATAATTACATCTGAGACTTTGTTTCATTGTGAGATTATAACCGTGATGGCAATATAATTGTTTGTTGTTCAGCAGAACAGTGTCCAGTATGTTGGCTGTTATACTTTGTTGTGTTTGAAAATAAAAGTTGGGCTGATTTTAACATCATTACAAAAAGTGTTGTTTAGGGATGCAACGATACCAATTTTTCCAAACCGATACGATACCGATACTTGGATCTGAGTACTTGCCGATACAGAGTACAAAAACCGATACTTCTACCACACACACACACACACACACACACAAATGCAATGAATTGGAAGACAGGTTTTATTTTATTCGCTGCCGATAAAAAATCAAATCTTAATAAAAATGACCACAAAAAAATTTCAAGTGAAAAATAAGCACTTCTGTTAAATTATTGCAGAGTCTCCACATTGTAATTTAACAAAATATCACTGAACTATTGGCACTGTCTCGAGCTTTCAGAATAATAAATAAACACTTCTGTTTGGAATAAAATAAATACAAATTAGGTTTGAGAATAAAATAAACTTTTAAATTGTTGCAGAGTGTCCATATTGTAAACAAACAAACAAAATAACGAAAGTATTTGACATTGACGAACTCCCCATCTGCCCGTGGATCATCAGTCCACTGCACCGTTAAACCAAGGACTGACATCGCACACACTGCTTGTCTTTACCTCTTCAGACAGTTTTGGCACCATTATCTCCCTGATGTATAGGCGGTTGGGAATTTCATATCGCAGCTCGAGTATGCTGAGAAGACGGTGCAATCCTATGTTTTCCACGACCGGCATTGGCTGGTCATCCAGAGCGATAAAATGAGTCAGAGCCTCTGTTATTTAAACTGCCAGTGGATTTTCTCTTGACATTTTTCTTTGCTTTTCCAAAACCTGAGTTAAAGTTGGCTGTTCCACACTGCTGACATTTTGTTTAGCCTAGCTACAGCAGCCAGTTTCTCTTTTTTATCTGGAGCCGCCAGTCTCACTCGTCTAACCCTGTGCCTGTTTAGCGCGGGATGTCCCCCTAGTGGCCAATCTAAAAAACTACAACAGAAATGACAAGCCACCCTCTGATTAATGAAATAAGTTAGTATCGGTTCATGGTATCGGTTAACTTTTATGAGTATGAGTACACGCACATTTTACAGTATCGGCCCCGATACCCGATACCAGTATCGGTATCGGTGCATCCCTAGTGTTGTTAATTATTTTTAATCACATTCAGGTTACCACAAATTGTTTTTTCATTTAGTTGAACTTGAAATGTTTGTCAGTAAGTAAACAATTAGTATTGTACAGTCAGAAATATCAAGTTATTCTTAATATTGCAGACTTGCAGTGATGGCTGTTGTCCTAACAGTCATCTTAAGTAAGCTTTACTTAATTTCTTGGAACTAACAAGGCCGTACAGTGTACTCAAAATGAGTAAGTTGCCCTAACTTGGTCATCTTACATAAACTTGATCCAATTTGTTTGAGTTCTGGGAACAAATGAGCTTGTACATAGTACTCAAAATAAATAAGTTATCCTAATTTAGTCATTTTTAGCTAAGCTTTACTCAATTTTTTTGAGGCAACGAGTTTCCTCAATTTTTTTGAGTTCTGGGAACTAATTAGATTTTACAGTGTAGGAAAACGTCAATGACAGCATGTACAAATGCACAAAGCAGATATATAAAATGATTACAATGTGATATACAATGAGTTCAAACTTAAACTAAAATATCAAAAGTAAAAGTAACAAAAGTATCAAAAACATACATTTTCGATGAGACTGGTTATGGCTACATCAGTGAATAACAGATTATGGATGTTTTTTGGACTGAGCTGGTCTCTTTCCTTCAATATCGTCCAATATTGTTAACAACACTGGTTCATACTGCCTGCTTTGCTAAAAGACAAAGAGAGACAGATAGAAATGCTGTGCATGTTTATGAGGATCTTTGTGCACCTGCACCCCATGGAGACTGCAGAGATAGAGTCAATCAGTGGCAGAGAGAATCACAGCTTATTTCAGGATTTTGTGGGGTCCATAAACTGCTTGCAGATTAAGTTGAATGTTCACAGCGGACCAAAATAACCCTGAAGCTACTGGGAAATGTCCCAGTGCTCCCAATCGTCAGCCTGCCCTGTCCGTGGAAACGTCCCTACTGTGTGGTAATTCATTTAGTGCGGGAAGTGGCAATAACTGTGAGCTGCATGGATGGCAAGAGGACGATCAACTGAAAGAATAGCTCAGACTACCACAGGCACAAAAGGAAACCAAAATGAACAGAAACTAGCTCAGGTACAGGACCATGAACTGTTTCGATTTCTAAACTGTAAATAATTAATGTGAGCCAGCTCATTTTAATCTGTTTGACTTTAACATTGAGCTCGTTCTTGCTATGTCTGTTCACATCTCCTGTGGCTTTATAAACTAGCTTAGTTTGCTAGTTTGCTTTTTGATAAATTGATTGTGTGTGTGTGTGTGTGTGGGAGGGGGGTCATTTTTGTCAGTTTTCATCACAGATGGCTGCCTTGGCCTGAGCCTGGTTCTGCCATGGGTCTTTTCTGTTAAGAGAGCTCTTTTTCTTCCTACTGCTTCTCAGTGTTTGCTCACAGGACTTTGTCTTATTCTGTCTCTAATATGGTACTGTAGGACCCACAACAATCTTGGACAGGAAACACAATGCACAAGCAGAGATACTGCTTGTAGCTTCGATGTGGGGGCAAATTTACTCTATACAACTGCTGAGCTGCAAATTTACACCAGCTCATTAATTCATTAATCCAGTGTTTCTGCAACAAAAGCCTGTCCAGCCCCGGACCAGCAGTGTCACTGCTTATATTGTTAGCCTGTAGCCACAGTGGAATTGGTGGTAAACACAAAGCGCAGCTTCACAAGAAAATAAACAAATAAAAAATTACATTCCTCGAAAGAAAATTTACATTTTTCAGACAAGGCCTTCCAAGAGCACTCCTGGCACTGTATTTATGAAATGGCACGTGAGACTGTGCTGCTGGCATCTCCATTGTTTTTCAGTGACTCGCTTCTTCTCCAGGAGAGGAGGACAGATCAACGAGGAGAAAAGATCCTGGTGCGACATCAGATTGAATCTGATTATATGCTCTGGGAGATCAAATGACAAATTATGGGTACAAATTAGCATAATTATCTGGCTGTGTATATAAAAGCGGGATCCAAGGAAGAGCTTTTCCCAATCTTTCCCTCTTAAAGCCTATCGGTTAATCTTTTTTGAATAATGATTCTCAGTGTTCTTAAAAAATGGCCAATTTCGTTTGCATTACACAATGTTTTAAGAACCAGAAAAAACCCTCACTGTGTTCACTGCATGAACTCACAAAAACACAAGAAGCATTGTCAGTAATATTGATACATACATAGTTTACATGCACTCATCATATATATATAAATTTCATGTTAAATTTGGGTTTTAAAAGATTTCTTTAAATTGTGCTTTTTCCAGGGGGAAATGATTGTGCAGCATACATCGTTAATTACTACATAAAGAATTGGATGCACAAGTGTGAATCTACTGGCCGAGTGCTGATCAGCTCTTCATTCCAGAAAGTTATTGTTGCCTCTGCCTTTGTGATGTTCACTGCTTCTTGCTGTAGGACATAGGTGTCAAACTCTGGCCCGCGGGCCAAATGTAACTAGGCTGCGGGCCAAATTTGGCGAAGCCATATAAAATTACTATTCGAGCTGGCCTACTGGTATATAGTGCATGTACTGCTAATACTACAATTCCCAGAATGCTCTGTTGGTGTTTTGGCACGTCAGTCATGACAGGACCCATTAGCACCCTCTGCTCTGTTGACCATAGTCATAGCAACCATGCAAATACTGCCATGCTACCCATCCCAAAATGGCAAAAAGAAAGGCAGAAAACAGGAGCTTTCTGGACAGGTGGGAGAATATGATGAAAATTTGATAAATGATAAAATGATAAAATTTAATTCAGAAGGCTGCAAATACAATTTTTATTTAAGAAATGAATTTCACTGATGTGTTATTTAATTGGAATTTTGATTATGCATGTGTGCAATATTAAGTTATATATACATTTATATAAGTTATATATATTGTTTAGTATTAAGCTTTGCTTGTTCCATACTCAGTTTTTCAGCAAAACTTGTTTGAGTCCATAAGAAAAGATTCATTCTTATATCTGGAGGAAGATTTTTTTTCAATAAATGTTAACGTTAGCCCGCGACTTTGATTTAGTTTTGACTTTTGGCCCACTGTGTATTTGAGTTCGACACCCCTGCTGTAGGAGGTTGCTGGAGCTGACTCATTATTTCCATACTGGCACCAGCTTTGATAGCAGCCATCTTTTACTGAAGCTTCTGCACAATCAGCTGCTTCTTGGTCAGTGTGGATATTGGCTTTTTACTCATTTATAATTCCCACATGTATTAGTAGGATTGCAGCAGTTCCATATTGTCAGTCTTCGTATGCCAGTGGCCTACTCTGTGTGTATCAGTAACACAGTGTTTATTGAGACTAAGTAATTTATGGGTTTGAAGGTAAGCGATAGAGCTCTGGCAAGTTCAAAGAGGTCCTGCCAGAGGTGAGGATATGTTATTGTCCATTCCAGGAGGTGAGAAAAGTGTAAGTCGAGTGACCTTACTTTTTTTTCAGCATGTGCCCTGAATGAGGAACGAGCACTGGGTCGGCAAAGTTCCAGAGGTTCCCTGGAGGAAAGCAGACGGGGAGTTTTAGGGCAGGTATAAGAGAGTTCTTAATGAGACGATGAAGCCAGAGAGGAGCAGAGCAGCAAGAGTCGTCTGTAGAAAAACAAAAAACAATGCTTCATATTAGAGCAGCTACAACAGACTCGTGATCCTTCATTAGAGAAGAATAGTCATTTCTTTCTCATTTGAATCAAGTTCTGAGTGCTGTTAGAGTACAGTGGCACAGGAGCTAACACTTTAATATTTGATTTGATTTCAAAAAGACTTCAAACTATAACACCAGCTCTGCACCTCCAGACTCTGTTTCTCATAGGAAGAATTTTCTTTTTGCCTACACTTCCGATAAGATTGATCCTCTTCTGTGTGTGACTGACATCCAAACATGAGTCGGATTTCTGTGTTGGGATTATTGATCCTGTATGTCTGATAAGGAGTGGTCAGGATTTGGTTTCATGGCTCAGCACTGCCCAGCTGCTCAGCAAATGTCCAATAATGTGTGACTGCAAAGAGATTTCTGAAGGATTTTAGGTAGTAGCAGCATTTTCAGCAGATGCAACGTTTAGTCCTTGGAGAATGTTTTGAACTTTCAAACAGCATTTTTATACCATTTCTGCTACAAAAACCTGGTATGCAAAAATAAAAAATAGAATTAGCATAGAGTGAAAAAACACCACCACTTCTGTATGTACTGTTGTGGAAGTTTTCCTATAAATAAAGCTGCAGACGAGCGGTGAGCGGTAGCTAACATTCCTTAATCAAAACAAAGAACAGAAAACCAAGCTTGGTGGAGAGCCTGCATGACCGCGGGGCAGACGGTCAGCAGAGTCTCCCTGACACTGCATGGCTCTCAGTTAAATACCTTCTCCAGGAACAAAAGGCAGTACACAGCTGTTTCACACCTTAAAGGTCACACCCTTGCTACCTCCCGGAGTCCTCGGAGAGACAAAAGACTCTTCCTTTGCAGTTGTCTGCTTCCCCCCAACTTCCTTACCAGACCCCCACCATCTGTCTAACTGCATGAGTGTGAGACATGCTAAAATCCAGTGGCACTAAGGCATCATACATTAAAATAATGTGATTAATACACAAATAAAAGAAATTCTTATACAGTACTTTAAAAAAGTGTTTTGCTCAACCTCATGTCACTCAAAGCCAACATGCTGGTCGCCCAACAGTGCTGTCGTATCCTGTTGTGTTCTTTGCACTCCCAAAGAAAAAATATTGGAATAATTAGGGCAATTATTTTGTTCCCATAGGGCCGGGTCAGCTTGGATGCCCTTAATAAATAAAACCATCATTTAAAAACAGTATTCAGTTAGGTTATCTTTGATTGTGATTGATCAAAGGAGCTTGCAAAGAAAAGCGTCTGGACTTCTTTAAGTTGCTTGAAGACGTTTCACCTCTCATCCGAGAAGCTTCTTCAGTTCTAAGGTCAAATGGTGGAGAGTCCCAGATATAAACCTAGTGGGAGTATCCCCCCACAGAGGGACAAAAGGACCCCCTCATGATGCTCTAATCGCCTGAGCCAAGGTGTGGAACTGGGTGTGGGTCCCAATCAGCCAGAGTTTCGGGTGAGTTCATTGTGAAACCTGGCCCCACCTTATCATGTGAATTCCTGAGGTCAGATGGCCCAGGATGTGAGTGGGTGTTAAGGCGTCTGGAGAGGAACTCAAAACTGGATTATAGATGGCAGAGAGTTGGTGTCGTAAACCACCGCCTCTGTTCAAAGATGGTCGCTCACAGTGGACATAGATGCTTCTTTCACTCCTCTTTCAAACCATCTGTCCTCTCTGTCCAAAACGTGAACATTGGCATCCTCGAAAGAGTGACCTTTATCCTTAAGATGCAGGTCCAGACGCTTTTCTTTGCAAGCTCCTTTGACTACGATGACCTGGATGACTGAGAACCTTCACAGACATATTTGATTGTGATTAAAATTAATTTGATTAATTAATTTGATTAATTTCAGAAATGTGACAAATATAAAAAAAATAAATCAAGAAGTGATGAAAACTTCTTCATAGCACTTTACATGGAGGAGCAGTTTGTGGCATCTCCTCTCTGAATAAATCCTGTGCGTCACCTGAGTGTCTCTAGGGCCTTACCTACACTCCCCAGCAATTTCTAACAAGAGTTCACCCTCATATCATAGACATATTGATTCTTCTGGAGCCTCCTGTCATTTATCTCTTTGTTTGTTTATAAATGTATAAATTATAAATTTGCAGAGTGTGTAGTTGAGAGAGTTGAGCCTGACGTGTGGATTCGGTGAGGTCCGCTGACAGCGAGTCCACCCCTGGTTTCTAGGTAGCACAGGACCTCTGATGTAGCTGCATCACAAACAGATTCCAAGCAAATGCAAACTCGAGCCAGTTGAGTTGAAAACTAAGAGGAGACCGACTCGATCTTGTTGTCATTTTGACCCTGTTTTATTGCTGTCTCGATGCAGTTGGTGCTCCCTCCTACAAGCATTAACACAACTCTGCAGCAGCTGTCCTAACAACCCACCTACAAGAATTTTATTAATGTTATCTCTAAAGTCTTTTGGGCAACAGTCACACTGGAGCTCAAAATGGCCCAGTTCTCAATCCCCTCACATGTGACACAGATCGGATGTTTTTTATTCCATCTTGACCACACAGATATGTAACACATGGTGCTAAGAGTAATCCCCAGTCAAGTGACCTACATGCAACTTGCAGTCGGAAAACTCAAAACATAATTTGTCAGTGTTACCATGACGATAAGTAATTATTACATCATTCACTCGAGGCACCTGGCACATTTTGACAGCTTGACTGAGCGAGCGTTAAGGACGAGGAGACAAATCAGAGGAAAAAGCAAATACATACAAGAGGCTGCCTTTTCCAGACACACCCCCATTCATGTTGAAAATATTACTTACATTTTTCAAACATGAAGTGCCTATTATGTTTACCTGCATACAGAGCACCCTTTAGAGGCTTTTTCACCCTGACAGGAATACTAATTCTTGGGGAAATACTGGTGCAGTGATGGCATCTGTGAGCAGGACGACTTGTGTGTATGACCATATGTGTCTACAATACAACCAATGTAAGGCAGGCAGCCAAGCTGGGGCAGTGCTCAGCCCACAGCAGCTGTTTGGCAAAAAGGCAAAATGCCACCATGAAGCAAATAAATAATCCATGCCTTTAATTAGCACCCCTACCACCGCCGCCGCCTCCTCTTGGTCTCTTGCCTCTTTTTTGATGTCGAGGGCCGGGAACAGGATTTAGTTTCAAAGAGAATATGAGAGCTGCCACCTCAAGAGTTCAAGGGTGAGCATAACCCAAAGCGCTTAGCGTGTTTGCATCCAACATGGAAGGAAAAAGTGTTGAGGACTGTCAAGTGTTGCAGAGGCAAAGTAGCAAGAGACAACAGCCTGAGGAGAAACGCATTGTAAATAATTTCATCTGACAGCCTTGTGACAAATGATGGTGTTAACATTTTTATAGCCACAATGACACTGCTGCTGTGTGTTTGGGACTGAAAATCAGACCTAGTTTCATGGTTGTCAGTAAAAGCAAAAAACAACACAAGAAGAAATATTATTGAGGAGAGACATACAATCTTTGAGTTGAAATAGAATGTATTGAATTTTTTAGTAGTGGTCATGAGAACGAGTTACATTTATTTTCTATGTCAAGCAGAGACGGGCAGTAACTAGTGATGTGTCGGTCGCTAAGTTTTTAAAATGCATATAAACATGTGCAAACACACTTGATTTACTGAGCTTTTTCTTTTCTTATCTTTCTTCTTTTTCATGATTGCAAACCACTTGTGACAGATGGCTGCCCCTCCTTGAGCCTGGTTCTTCCTGTTAGAAGATAGTTTTTCCTTCCCACTGCCACACAGTGTTTCCTCATGAGGGTTGTGAATTGGCATTATATACATTAACCTGAATTTAAATGGAATTAAATTAAAAATAGTTGACAAAAAATATGCCAATTCAAAATATGAATGTTCTGAATACATATTAACATATCAATGGTGGCTATAAAGCAACTGAAAAGAGAGTGTTTGTTATTTTCAGCATAACACACTTGGAGAGACTGAACATTTTTTTGCAGTAATTCACAGTAAAGTATAAAAAGGATTTGATTAACAGTGTTACATAACAAATGCTAGTCTGCAGTCATTTAGAAATTAGTTACATTTTTATTTGATATATCACTCGAACTCTTTTGATTAGCAACCTTACACAAGTGAAGCAAATTCTTCAATCAGGCACTTCCACAGAATACAAATTGACACACTGCAACGCCTCCAGACAGCAGGTTCATCATTTGAAGGGAGCAGACTTTTCCTGGCTGCACTTCAGTGAGTATTTATTTTTCCAATCCGTTCCCAAATTAGCCATCAATTATCTGAAAATGAAATTAAAGTGATACATTTTACCAATCCACTATATATCAGAAGATATATAGATAAAAAACATAGTCCTACCAAGGAAAGGACAAAATCAAGTCTGTGTCACATTAGCTAAGAGCGATCACTGTGTACAGAAGAAATGACAGGGCCTTTTAATTGACGCTAGATAATTTGCCACCGTCTCTAAAATCCCTGGTGGCACAGAGATTTAGCTCCTTCTACTTGGATCCAAAACATATCCACCATTCCTCTCAGGATCCATTTCTCCAGGTCTCACCATGTGAGCCTGCACCCGATTTATTATTCTAACTCACCAGCGTCAACTCCTAGTCAGCTGCTCTAGAGGGACGATTTGATGATCGATGGGAGCCCAGAGGTCACGCAAGGCTGAGGTGCCAAAGAGATGCTTGGTATTCCACAGACCCCCTTAAACCACCTTGATACTTGTGAAATTTGTGAGGGGCCTGTAATAGCCTCTGATGGCGAAGAGAGATTCTGTTTTCACCTGTGTGTTTGTCCAGACTAAGAAACAGCAGGAGACATTGCGATGATGAACTTGAGGCTGAAGACCAGTATGGTGTGCAAAACCTCTCATTTTAGCTGATCAGGTATGAAAAACCTGATTGTCTTTAGTTGGTGTCATGTGGGACTTTTATTGTGTTAAAGATTCCTGACTGAGCTGCTGTGCGATGTTGTGTGTGACCAACAGTGTTGGTCAAGTTACTTGAAAAAAGTAATCAGTAATTAATTACTGATTACTTCCCCCCAAAAGTAATCCCATTACTTTACTGATTACTTATTTTCAAAGGTAATTAATTACTTAGTTGCTTTTTAAAAACACGATTTACAACCTGAATAGGTGATAAAGTGATAGATCTTTCAGCCCAATTCTACTTTTTCTGCATAATCATCATACAAAATGTAATCAAATGGAAAAGTCTCTTTTTAAAACTTGTTTTATTAGTTTTAATCTTTTAACTTTATGCATCAAGTAAAAATTTAATTATATGCAACATTCTCTGACTGGAAGAAATTTGTTTAATATTTAAACCCATTTTCTGCACATTCCAGCACATTATATATACAGTGGGGCAAAAAAGTATTTAGTCAGCCACCGATTGTGCAAGTTCCCCCACTTAAAATGATGACAGAGGTCAGTAATTTGCACCAGAGGTACACTTCAACTGTGAGAGACAGATTGTGAAAAAAAAATCCATGAATTCACATGGTAGGATTTGTAAAGAATTTATTCGTAAATCAGGGTGGAAAATAAGTATTTGGTCACCTCAAACAAGGAAAATCCCTGGCTCTCACAGACCTGTAACGTCTTCTGTAAGAAGCTTTTCTGTCCCCCACTCGTTACCTGTATGAATGGCACCTGTTTGACCTCATCATCTGTATAAAAGACACCTGTCCACAGCCTCAACCAGTCAGACTCCAAACTCCGCCATGGCCAAGACCAAAGAGCTTTCGAAGGACACCAGGAAAAGAATTGTAGACCTGCACCAGACTGGGAAGAGTGAATCTACAATAGGCAAGCAGCTTGGTGTGAAAAAATCAACTGTGGGAGCAATCATCAGAAAATGGAAGACAAACAAGACCACTGATAATCTCCCTCGATCTGGGGCTCCACGCAAGATCTCATCCCGTGGGGTCAAAATGATCATGAGAACGGTGAGCAAAGATCCCAGAACCACACGGGGGGACCTGGTGAATGACCTGCAGAGAGCTGGGACCAAAGTAACAAAGGTCACCATCAGTAACACACTACAACGGCAGGGAATCAAATCCCGCAGTGCCAGACGTGTTCCGCTGCTGAAGCCAGTGCATGTCCAGGCCCGTCTGAAGTTTGCCAGAGAGCACATGGATGATACAGCAGAGGATTGGGAGAATGTCATGTTGTCAGATGAAACCAAAGTAGAACTTTTTGGTATAAACTCAACTCGTCGTGTTTGGAGGAAGAAGAATACTGAGTTGCATCCCAAGAACACCATACCTACTGTGAAGCATGGGGGTGGAAACATCATGCTATGGGGCTGTTTTTCTGCCAAGGGGACAGGACGACTGATCCGTGTTAAGGACAGAATGAATGGGGCCAAGTATCGTGAGATTTTGAGCCAAAACCTCCTTCCATCAGTGAGAACTTTGAAGATGAAACGAGGCTGGGTCTTCCAACATGACAATGATCCAAAACACACCGCCCGGGCAACAAAGGAGTGGCTCCGTAAGAAGCATTTGAAAGTCCTGGAGTGGCCTAGCCAGTCTCCAGACCTCAACCCCATAGAAAATCTGTGGCGGGAGTTGAAAGTCCGTGTTGCTCGGCGACAGCCCCAAAACATCACTGCTCTTGAGAAGATCTGCATGGAGGAATGGGCCAAAATACCAGCTACTGTGTGTGCAAACCTAGTAAAGTCCTATAGTAAACGTTTGACCTCTGTTATTGCCAACAAAGGTTATGTTACAAAGTATTGAGTTGTATTTTTGTTATTGACCAAATACTTATTTTCCACCCTGATTTACGAATAAATTCTTTACAAATCCTACCATGTGAATTCATGGATTTTTTTTTTCACATTCTGCCTCTCACAGTTGAAGTGTACCTCTGGTGCAAATTACTGACCTCTGTCATCATTTTAAGTGGGGGAACTTGCACAATCGGTGGCTGACTAAATACTTTTTTGCCCCACTGTATATATATATATATATATATATATATATATATATATATATATATATATGTGTGTGTGTTTACACTCAGTCTTTCAAATAGATGCAAGTAAAACACAGCAGAAAATAAATAAAGTCAAAGACTAGCGGTGCTGTTGCTCTATTTTCACCTGTAAAGCAGGAGTAGGTAGGCGGAGGTTTATCCTGGTGCAGGTGTGCCGCAGCGGTCAGTGGAAGGATACGGCAGTTTCTCTGTGAGTTTCCCATTACGTAGTAGCTACTCGGTGCTTGTTTAGGGGGTTTTTTCGCTGTAAAAAGAAGTTTTCTTCCCACGCACAACGGACACTAATGTTTTTGTCACTTTTTATGGAATCAAACTCAAAGTAAGGTCAGTACTTCCACGCTTTAAACGCTGCACGCTCATACTCTCTCTGCACTCGATATATGATCCATTGTTGATCTGCACACAGCTGTTGTCACGAGCGGCGCACTCGCTTACGTCACTGTCATGAGACATTCTCGCAAAAAAAATCACGGTTTTAGTAACGCAGCGTTCCTACGGGAAAGTAACGGTAATCTAATTACCGTTTTTGCAATAGTAATCCCGCGATTCAGGTCTGCGGTGCACACTGAGCTAGAAGCTAAACTGCAGATGCAGCTGAATACCTCAACACCTCACTGATGTGTTTAATCACAGTAACGTACTATTGTTCAAATAAAGCTCGAAAAAACATGTTTAAGTGTGCAATTACTCATAAATAAGCTTAAATTCTAACAGGATGATCATTGAACCATTCTGTGTATTGGAACGCAAGCACTTAATCCATTTAACCCGAGTTTCTCAATGAAACGTCAAAGTGATCCGATCGCCACCACCTGCCAAATTTAAAACACCTCTCTCTCTCTGTTTGTGTCTTAATATTTCTCTTTGATTTCCCATCAAGGTTGTCTGCCTCCCATTGACCTAAAGACCATAATACATTGCTTTAATAATTACATTTTATCCACACAACTTGAAAAAAATGTCTGCACAGACTCAGTTACCAGGTAAAAGACAAGTTTAAGTTTAATTGGGTCCCATTTTTCATTTTTCTTGGTCTTACAAAGTGCTGTAATTTTATTACTGGAGTCAAGAATATTTCAAAAGAGTCCAGCATAAAGAAGAACGAAAAACAACCATGTAGTCCCGGAGGATAAATATTCCTGTAAAGTAGCGTTGTCTGCTGTTGCGGTTAAATGGCTTGTACTATTTTTCTTTCTGTTAGGATTGGTGCCATGCTGCTGTTCTGATACCAAATAAAAAGAGCTACTTTAGCAACGAGCATTAGCTCATCTCTGTCACAGACTTACAGGCTTCTATGTCTAAAAGGTAAAGGCAATGCATTGTTTTTTATGAACTGACAATCGCTGCACTTGGCTGCTAAAAGATGGTTGTATAAAAACATAATGGGAAATTGGTCTTGGCCTCCCTTGCTGTGTTTCCTCCGTAAACAAGAACAATCACTCGTTTCATTTTGTAGATTACTCATTATTAGAATCAAAAATGAGTAATCTGTCATTATACAGTGTTTTTTTTAAGTATGTTTATTGAGAATTTTTGATATAAGGAAAAAAAAGAGACACAAAAAAAACAACAGACAACACAACAGCAAGGGCTAAAACACACAAATAAGACAAAAGATTACACTGCAAAGACAAAAATACTACTTCAACACTGGCAATAAACAGAAATAAAACGCTAAGGTGGTAGGCTGAGTTATTGGTGATCGATCAAACTGGACTTTGTTTTAATACATGGTCTAAAAATGGCTGCCACACATCAAAGAAATTACTCAGTTTGTCCGCTAATGTGTACCTAATTCTCTCCATATGCAGTAGAACAGTCAGTTCTGTTAGCCACATTTTGAATTGAGGTACAATATCCGACTTCCAGAGGGTCAAGATAATTTTCTTAGCAATTATTGCAAACAAAACTGTAGTTTGTGCAGCAGGAAGATCCAAACAATGCAATTATTGGGTCCGGCTCTAATGTGCAATTATAGATATCAGAAAAACATTTAAAAATGTCCAGCCAATAGTTATGCAATTTGGGACAAGTCCAAAATAAATTATACAGTGTTCTCCTCATAATACTTTGCTGGTCACAAGTTGTTAGCCAGTGAAGGTGCAGGTCCACAATCAGAAAAAAGCCTTTGGTGTCAGATTTTGTCCTGTTTGAGGCCATGACAAGCACAAAAGTTTAGCACAGTTGATGTCCTGACTGGGCAACACAAAAAGATAAATCTGCATTCACACAAGGTAAAACACTCCAGCTTGGGCCATAAATGAATAAATAATCACTTCACACTGCACTGCAAAACTCCATCAGCTGTTTCTCCCGTGCACTGGGGCTTCTCTTCTGCTATCAACAATCAGCTGCAGCATCACTAAGCTTTCCTCCATTTCTATGTGGTTCAACTTCATCTTTAGATAGAAAAGAGGAAAAAAGAGAGGGCACAGAGTTTTAATGGTAATTAATGGTATGTTGTGAAAATGACTTTGCATTCACGTTTGCTATGAATGCCATTATTAGCCTTTATCTTTGATAGTCTTTGAAATATTGGCAAACTGCAGTGCTTATTTTGTTGTCAGAGTTTGAAAATGTGCAAACTCAAACCATTTATTTACATGATAGGAAGCTTTTAGTACATTTTTTCATCTTTTCATTCTCTGACTGATAAGTCTAAGGCTACGTCCACACGTACCCGGGTATTTTTGAAAACGCAGATTTTTCTATGCGTTTGCACCTTTCGTCCACACGTAAACGGCGTTTCAGTCACTGAAAACAGAGATTTTTAAAAACTCCGGCCAGGGTGGATATTTTTGAAAACTCCGTTTTTGCGTTTAAGTGTGGACGAGAAAAACGCAGAAAACGCAGCGTCAAAGGTGTGCGCATTTTTTGACGTCACACTGTGCGCCACGTTATTGTTTCGGTGAAATGAATTTCTACAATACTGTTACTGTTAATTGTTCTCTCTGCAGTGTTTAAATGCTTACATATACACACACAGTTACTGTCCCTCCACACATACGACTCGGTTCTGCTTCTATGCCCCAGCTTTGTTTACTATTTCCCACCGAGGCTTCTAGACTTCTGATTGGCCAACATTTCTACACAGTTAGGAATATATCGCCACCTGTTGCTTTGGCATGTTCCTAGCAGCGTTT
Source organism: Neolamprologus brichardi (assembly GCF_056152115.1). Classification (NCBI taxonomy): domain Eukaryota; kingdom Metazoa; phylum Chordata; class Actinopteri; order Cichliformes; family Cichlidae; genus Neolamprologus; species Neolamprologus brichardi. The sequence goes on from NC_142112.1 coordinate 5,579,453, forward strand.
TCCTTCATTTCTGCCTTTACGTGTGGACGGGATTATTTTTTAAAACGAAAACGGAAAATCTCCATTTTCAAAAATACCCGTGTATGTGTGGACATAGCATCAGTCATGCCCACATTTCTTTTCCTGTAACTCACATACCCCCAGACTTCATAGTTAGGGTTGCTGGTCTTTTGTTATAAAACCAATATCAAAGTTTTGTCCTTGTTAAATTAGACCTAAAAATGTAATAGGGAGGGGGAGGGCTGGGTGTTGGTGTTGGGGTGGGGTTGAAAATAATGAGCACATCCGATCCCCTGCTGCAGGAAATGCTTGGAATCGAATCCACTGAAAGTGATATTCATCGTCACCTAAAAAGGAGAAGCTGTCAAACCAATAAGTTTATACTTTGGTTAGTTTGGATCTTTAGATCTTGGCAACTAAAAGCCAACCAATCAACTACTTTAAAAATAATAAAAATATTAAATTATATCAAAATCACCTTAACTGGAGAGAATTTCTATAAATTTTAGAAGCCAGTTTACACCTCATACTCTCCGCTTCCTGTTCTTTGACAAGCTCCTCATTAGTATTTCTCCAAACCACATCCTCAGATCCATGATTATTCTATCGGTCATTCTCTTACAAAAAAGGAAAAGCTTTGATATACAACATATCGTGGAACCGAATGTACCGGTAACTTTTGATCAGTTAGATTTATGATTATTAATTATTTTAATTATTTTTTTAATTGTTATGACTCATGTATCCTAATCTTTTATCCCTATTCATATTTATATTGTTTCCTTTTCATCGTGTATCTTTAACTGTTCAGTGTGTTTCCCCTTTTTCAGATTTACTGTAACAGTGGACCCAAATGAAATATGTAACACGAGGAGAACATTTAACAATTTGTTTTTTTAAAAGGTCAAGAATATGCAAACTGGAAGTGGTGCAAAAAAAGCCGTGAGGAAACACTTCAGTCCTGGGTGAGCATGAGCACAATGGAGAAAAGATTGAAGAGAAGCCATGTGCAAATTACAGTCATCAGCATGTAAAAGAAATCAAATGAGCAAACTTGGAAGCCAGAGCAATAATACAACACCATCAGACAGAACAATCTAGCTGAGAGTGAGAGGATGAACTGATGCATATAATACCAAAAGTGAGTGATGACTGAATCCAATCAGGATTGGTGTGCCAGGCAAGAAACACTAGGAGCCACGTACTCTTTAAATCTCTTTATACAATCTATCTCTTTATATCAAGATAGATATAGAGATAGGAGGACGGTGTTATTGCATCAATTTTATTATTTGGTTGTATCTTTTAATGGCGTTATAAATATTCAGCATTACTGCAAATGAGAGGTAGAGCTCAGTGATTCTCAGAGTTCAAAGAAATAAAGTTTAAAATGACATTTTAATGCTATCTCGTTGCTCATTTTAAAGCTCCATTTAAAACTATTCCTCATTGTTCAATAATACTACTGAAATGTGAGCACTTTGTGAGTTGCAAACACACATTATGTCAGTAGTGGTGTTAGCATCAGCAGTCTTTCTTCCTGCACAGACTGTGTTACATGTTGCTCCACTTGACTGGGTCAGCCAGGTCGAAATCTGAAATCTATACGTTTTTTTTATTGTACTCATATATTTATTGTTACCAGGACTTTGAACCTAACATATTTTAAATGAAAGTGCATTTCACAAGTGCAACAGTTATGGTCTTTAAATTATTCTGGGGCAAACAGTAGATTATATTTCTCAAGTATCCTACAAAGTGCTGCTTGAATGTGTTGGACAATTTGCTCTGACACAACAACATACAGCTCTTTATTTTCAAAATGATATGCTGCATGCTGACTTTCTGTGATTCCCACACTTTTATCAGCCGTGTTTTCAATGTTGCTTTTTACAAATTCTTATCTCATGCCAGTTTGATTCCACATATTATGCCAGCCTAGTTGGAAAAATTACTCAATTTGAGAAAAGTAAACAGTTTTTTAATCCATGTAATGTCACTTAAATTAAGAGGAAAATTCAGACTAGAGCATGTCTGTGGTAAAATAGAGCAGTCTGCTGCAGTAGTGCTAGCCTAGCATAGCAGAATACAGAAACAAAAGAGCCTGATTGTGATCAGGGATTCCACCTGTACACCTGCAGTCTGAGCTCCCCTCACTTACAGGAAGTGTGAATACCAGGTGCATTCCAAAAGCTGATTGTGTAATGATATGCTGCCTTATTAGATCAGAAGGTAAATATACACAAATTTACAGTAACCACCTCTGCTGTTTAGTTATGAACAGGAATGTAATTTGTTGGTTTTATAACCCATTTTTAAAAATACGAGAGATAAGAGGTAAATGGAAGCGCCAGCTCCTACAGTGTGTCACCTGTGGCTCGAGAGGTAAAGAAGGCCGTCTGCTAATTGGAAGATTGGTGGTCCACTTCCTGGCTGCTCCAGTCTACATGCCAAAGTGTCCTTGCGCAAGATACTGAACAGAAATGTAGGAGTGTTTGCAGAATCTTCTTGCTCAGCAGTATTTCTGTAATTTTACAGCAAGGTCTTTAAATCTGATTACATTATTCCTTTCCATAGCGTGACCCCTGGTGGAATCGTCCATCACAGTGTTGACCTACTTCACAAGATAGCAATATGGACCCTAGTTGAGGGACATAAATGAAAAAACTACATTTCAGCTTAGTAACAAATGATGATAAATAGCTTTAAAGAACAGTTTTTAAAATATAATTGAAATGGATTTTTTAAATAAAAGATCTGATTATAATAATGTATACAGCACAATCAGAATAACCATACAAAGTGCATTGCAGTGCATTTTAATTAAGAGAATAACACAATTAACATTTGCATCTGCATATTCAGATCTTATTGAAGTGATATTTGCATGTGCAGAGGTCTTTACCTGCCTTATTGATGAAGATGAATGATGAGAAACTTGAGTTTAGAATTTCAGTGCCCAAATGTTGAATTCTTCCCTGATGCAAACATTGTACTACGAGTGATGGTGAATATGACTGTTAATGTGTTTGCACTGCCTTAATTAGTCTTGTTATTAAGAACTGATGAATAAAGACAGAGGCAAACAACAGTAGTAAATTGAAAGTAAACCTGTCATAATCATTGTTGGCAGAAAAGAAAATAATAACAATACTATAATGTAAAACTTTTTTCAGTCACTGCTGGTTTTCCACATAGAATCTAAGACCATTGTCCTCTATCCTCATACAGTATCAGTATCGGGCCGATCCTGAGCTAAGAAAAAAAATCGAATCCATTCCATCCATTAAATATCGCAAAAGCACCTCACAAAACCTGCGACATGGCATAATCCAGGTAGTGACTTTAGCACGTCGGAGCAGTATGGTGTCACGTGATAGAGCGGCTGTTGTGTGCGAGACCTGTCGGCGGTCTGGAGTTCATACTGAAAGCGTTTTGGAGCCTCACTGCATGCTGCCAAACCAGGTGTTGTGCCAAGGTGGGTCTCCCTGACAAAATCAGTGTTGCCAACGCCTCAGTAAGGAAAATCGCTATTGGCTGCCCTAAAAGTCGCTAGAAGGCGCTAAATGACATCATTGCCTAATTTGCATAATTGGTCATGTTTGTAAACTACGGTGTAGGAGAGAGAAATAACATCATGGAAGAGACATAAAGTGAGTAGAAAACATTCTAAATGCATTTAGGCATTTATATTTACAAGTTACATTTTTTTTTTTTTTTGCTTTTTAAGTAGTTTTAAACCACACAAGAATCCGATCGTAAAGTCTGACGTCACTAGCCGTGTCTGGGCCTAAACTCCGCTGCAGGTCCATATATCAAACGATCACTATGGCATTACTGAGAGATGAAAAACTGGCTAAAGTCTTTCATCTTTAATAAAATGATCAGCGTTCTGCTCTACCAGGTGTAACAATTGAGTTTAACATCCAGGCATCCATGAAAACGGAATTTATGACATTTAACGGAGTTAGAAGTTAGCAGGAAGTTAGCTCGCTAGCTTCTATCTAAATACAATATTGCATGTCCTGACTGCGGGGTTTTGGAAACAAATTAAAACGTACAGCTCTGTTATCACTTCCAACATAAATGAAGACAGAAAACTAAACAGCAATGACGTTTTTGGGTTACTGAAGTTTGGCTAGCTGGTATAGAATGATGTGCTACGTGACCGCTAGCGACACAGCTATGTTAGCATAATATAAACAAGCTAACTTTTTTTCCACTCGATAAAAGTTAACGTGAGTGTTCTCGGTGGTCAGGAACAAATGTAATCGCATGGCAGGATGCTGTAAAAGGACCAAACTTCAGCCAGGAGAACAACTGAGATAATCCCTCCACAATACGAGGTTAGTCATTCATATACTGCTGCATGGGCTGGGCTGTAGTTACATCGTAAAGTTTTAAAACTGAGCTTCAATAAATGATTAGTGCTAATAAAAGCCGAGGGAGGTCAACAGTGATCACTGACTGTTTTAGGTTTTTTGAGATTAAATAGAAGAAAATACAAAACATTAAACATGTTAACAACACAAAAGCCATATTAAACGCAGACTACTTTAGGCCCGGAAGTAGGATTCGTCACGTCATCACTTAACGACCGGATAAGGATAAAAGAAGAACATTTTTAACCACAATGTTGCCAACAAACTACATTAGCAATCTAAATTGACCAAAAACAGACAGTAGAAATAAACAGTGGCAATGCGAAAAAGTGATGGGGTCTAGTCTGGTCCTAATTCAGGCTGATTGGGTTTTTATTGTTTGTTTTTCAGACATCCAGGCTGTGCTGGCTCACAGAAAGAGTGGGTCATCCTGATTTTCGTCAAGTTTCTCTACTGCAGGTTCAGCAACTGTAGCACTTGACTTAAACGAATAAGCAGCTGATGTGCCAAGAAGCTGCTAAACATTATCAAGCAGCTGGTGCTCATAGCAAGCCTCACCAGACAGCTTCAGTCCATATCGGATGTACAGGATGGAGTTGAGGCTCTGCAAGGACATCCGATTAATAAGTTTGCTTTTTACTTCATTCATCTGGCTGAATACTCGCTCAACTTCAGCATTTGAGTGTGGCAAGGACAACACAGACACAGCAGCCATGGCAAGTTCTTGAAATGGGTTGATATCAGCTGCATCCCTGTACTTCCAAATCCAGTGTTGGGAAGGTTACTTTTAAAATGTATTCCACTACAGATTACAGAATACATGCCCTAAAATGTATTCTGTAACGTATTCCGTTACGTTACCCAATAAGTGTAACGTATTCTGAATACTTTAGATTACTTACTATATTATCATGCTTTTTGCAACTACATGAATGTACTATTACTGCAGGCCATACCAATACCAACTAGATTTTTAAATCTTGATATAAAATGAGTGACAGTAGGGTGGACATTAGATGAGGCTGCACTTTTTGCAGCGATCTCGTATAGAAAACAGGTCCGTGGCTCCGAATCATATTAAAGGGACCTCTGGCTAATGCGTCGGGTTCTGTGTCGGGCTCGTAGCTGAAAACTAGCTTTACTTTGTTGTCTGGGTCAACTTTGCTAGCACGAGACAGAGAGAGGCGTTGAAAGGCTGCTTCAACCGAATTTCTTGTTTCAGAGGAAAACACGAACACAGTGTACAGTCGAGTCTTAATAGCTTACTTACAAATGGGCTCGTCAGGCTCTCTTCTTGGCTGCAGTGGTTATTATCAGTGATGGGAATAACAGCGTTACAAGTAACGGCGTTACTAACGGTGTTACTTTTTTCAGTAACGAGTAATCTAACTAATTACTATTCCTATTGTTACAACGCTGTTACAGTTACTAACAAGAAAACGCGGTCCATTACTATTTTTCAACAAACAGACGGTTGAAGTTGTGTTCAGCTTATATCAGTTGCATGGAAGTAGCTGACTACGTAAGTAATCTGGGCGCTACAGCTTTAAGCAGCTGCGCGCGCTCCCGCGGACGGTAATCTTCCACAGCATGTCTTTCATCCTGTCTTCCTTCTCTCACCCCAACCGGTCGCAGCAGATGGCCCCGCCCCTCCCCGAGCCTGGTTCTGCCGGAGGTTTCTTCCTGTTAAAAGGGAGTTTTTACTTCCCACTGTCGCCAAAGTGCTTGCTCATAGGGGGTCATATGATTTTGGGGTTTTTCTCTGTATCTATGAAGCGCCTTGAGGCGACTTTTGTTGTGATTTGGCGCTATAGAAATAAAATTGAATTGAATTAATCACGATCACTGTCTAGCACAACACCTGGAGCTAAAGGGGCAAAACAATCGCATGAGTGCTGCTGTTTGACTGAGGAAGAATAAAGAAGTCGTGGTAAGCCAATCACATGACCACTTAAAGACAAAGCAACAAGGTGACATATACCAGTTTTTGAAATTGTGTTGATCACGTAAAACCAGAGTCATGATAAACAATATATACTAGAGATGGACCGATCCAATATTACGTATCGGTATCGGTCCGATACTGACCCAAATTACTGGATTGGATATCGGCGAGAAATAAAAAATGTAATCCGATCCATTAAATATCAAAAAAGCACCTCACAAAACTTGCTACACGGCGTAACTTGGCTCATAACCGTAGCACGTAGCAGCAGTGTGCGTCACGTGATAGAGCCGCTGTGTGTATTTGTAGCCTTGCTAGCAAACCAGCATTTCATCTCCGAGGACGTTTTCCCAGAGAGAAGTAAAGCAAGTGTGTAAGTTCATCTCTGAATGTTTGTAAAGCGTTCCCACCTTAAGCTTAACAACAGATATATGGAGCGACTGCCTCTCTCTCTCTCTCTCTCCTGCTGCTACTTCAATCGTGAAACTGATCAATGATCAGCTGATCGGCTTTTCTGTCGCGAGTCCGTCTCTCTTCTTAGTTTTTGGCCCACTTCGCACCAGAAAGAGGAAACCAGCGGCTGAACAACAGCAGCACTATTAAGCTTAATAAGCTGTTGTTAGAATTTATTTAATATTATTTCTACACCAGGATCTTTTTCTACGCAGCTGACGGCTGTAACTGTGCAGGGGCGGATCTAGCAAAGTTTAGCCAGGGGGGCCGATAGGGCATGAACAGGGAAAAGGGGGCACAAAGACATACTTTTCTTTCTTGTTCTCATTTAAAATGTCGAGCTTTTAATAAATAATTATCTGAATCTTACACCCAAAGTTTTAATCTGATGTAAAATATAAATATAAGTCCATTACTGTATATAGTAACTGTTCATTCTAATATACCCTAGTAAGCTATAGTACTTTTTCCTTTGGGAAGATACCATCTGTGCAGTCTGCATTTCTGTTGAAGAAAGATGTTGAATCTATTTAATTATTCTTGAAAAATAATTTCTTTCTGTGCATTTTTCCCCCTGCATCAAATTAAATTTGATTACATCGATTAAGCATCATGAGGTGGAGGGTGGGGGGTGGTTCCCTATTTTTTTTTTTTTGCTGGGAGTTTGCAACCCTATTAGTTAGGTTGCTTGATATTTCTGCTAAGTACTCTTTAAAATACCAGAATAGGGAGGATGGAGCAGGTTTACGTTTATTAGATTGATCAGTTTTGCTGATCTATGAAATATTTTGGGTGCAGTGTGTTTTTTTTACATACAGGTATAACAGAATAGCTTTAGTGTTGTTATTTATTTAAACTTGAGTATGAACTTATACAAAATGCAGCAAGATATTAAAAAAACGTTTTATTGATTAAAAAATACACTATATCGGATTCATATCGGTATCGGCAGATATCCAAATTTATGATATCGGTATCGGACATAAAAAAGTGGTATCGTGCCATCTCTAATATATACGCGAGTTTTTCCTCAATAGTTTCGTCACGTTTACTGTCTAAGGACAGCGCAGCGAGACCTCTCTGTTTATGAGCAAAAAAAAAACGGGAAGTTTTAGGAGTGACAGAGAGAGAGAGCGGAAAGAGAGAGAGATCGAGTTTTGAGATGTGAGAGATTTTTGACATTTAGCATGTTTGGAGTGTGTAGTTAATGCAGTAGCGGTTTTAGATACGGGCGACACGGGCAGTTGCCCAGGGCGGCATCGTGGTGGGGGGCGGCATCACGGGCATGGGCAAAAAAAAAAAATGCTCGTACTCATGCTGCCCCGACATCAGCCAGCACATATTGGGAATGGTACAGGCACCGATCGGTTTTCTATCGCCCACTTGCTGGGAGTAAGGACGCCCTTCGTTTGCGAGGTGCGCCTGCTGCTTGCGACACAGGGAGGAGAGGGCGGGGCGGCGGGGGATTCTCTGGCTCGCTGGAGCAGCATCTAATAACCAACTCACCAAATAAAACAAAATTAAAACAAACCAACAAACACGAAACACCAGACATCATGATACAGACTTATCATTTGCACCAATGTTTTTTCGAAATTCTGTACACAAAAAGTGAGCGCGAGAGCCCTCGGTGCGCCTGCTCGCTGCTGAAGTCAAAGTAAACTTTATTGTCATCTCCGCTACATACAGTCCAGTATGTAGAGAGACGAGAGGACGAGGCTCCAGTTACAGCAGTGCAAGTAAACAAACAACAAATATAAGAAGAGTAAGAAAATAAATATACACTTTAGGACTCGGGGTAAAGGGATCAATAACAATTTAAAATTTGTAATTTACAGTTTGATGATTCAAAGTCTCACACACAAGCCGTCGAAAGGGGAGGGGGGCCGGCTGCTTCCAAATAGAGCGCATTTCATTTATAATGTTGTAAATCCAAGCCCATTATGTATTCATGATTTGAATCCTGGGTTGTGTGAAATCTCAGAAATAAACCCTAGACAAAGTGAATCTGTGAACTAAGGTGTAGGTGTGTTAGGTTATGTTGTGGTGATCCTTGGGTTGAGGGATTTGTGTTCATACTGGAGTGCAAAATTAAAACCAATGGAAGATGGACAAGAAAAGTTCAAAGCCATCAGGTCCTTAGCTTAGAAAAAATAGAAAAGAAGAGGAGGAGAAACGAGCAAAAGATACAGGTAAGCAGATGTGTGATTGGATAATGGCAGGTCATCCTGAAACAATCAGAATCAGAATACTTTATTAATCCCTAAGGAAATTATGTGAGTTACAGTTGCTCCAAGAAGAAATGGTAAAAATAGTAACAGTAACAGACTAAACTCCAAACAATACATTATGTTACAGATTTTAATATTAATTAGTCATTGTCAATTGTTGATTTGTTTTGTTCTCATTGTATAAGACAAATTATGATGGCTGTTTGGTAGCCGTTTGCATACTATGCATACTCTCTCTATCTTCATATGTGTGTGTGTGTACAACAGTTTTATGTTAATGTACAATCCTTAATATGTTTTGTGTGTGTGGGGTGGGGGGGGGGGCAGAGGGAGTGTTCGCCTAGGGCGCAAACAGGCTAGGACCGCCACTGAGTTAATGTGTTGTCTTGTGTAGTTAGTGTGTAGTGTTGTGGATAGTTTTGTCTTGTGTGTCAGAACAACGAGGTGACTGCTGTCTCCAGGTAGAAAACAGGAGTGAAACACCTGCTGCTGTCAAACCTGCAGGTATCAGGCTGTGATGTTCTCCTTTATAGTGGACAGAAATTATTTTTTTGGAGCGGCACAAATAATTTGTGTGGCATCTTATTTAATGCAGAACAGCTGATTGTTCTGTAAGTAGTTTGAAATGCTTATTTTAAAAAAAAGGGTAAAAGGTAAATGGCTGCAAATGACTTTGTTGTTTGCAAAACTTGTGCATATGATTTTAAAATTGACAATTTATATTTGCATTTACAGTTTTGAAATATGATTCAATAAACATGTTTGTGGTTGTTACAGTAAAAAATATAACTTTTTCTACTTGGATTTTATGCTTTTTGTCTGATTTTAGATCAATTGTGTTAATACAGTATGTCAAAATGAAAACATAACTGTAAATTCAGACACGTGAGGTTGTGCTGAAAACAATGATACCAAACAAAGTAAATAGTTTTTAAAGGCGAAATGTAGAGGAAACATCAAAAGTAGTTAAAAATGGCCATTTATACAGTGGACCCCAGAGGGTTAAACGTTTTTTTTAAGTAACGCAATAGTTATTTTTCAAGTAATAATTACTTTTAGAATCTGGTAACTCGGTTACTAACTCAGTTACTTTTTTTGAAGAAGTAACTAGTAGCTATAATTAATTACTTTTTCAAAGTAACTTGCCCAACACTGGTTATTATTATATTTACATGCTTCCAGCTCCTGTTTCTGCTCGGTGACAGCTCGTACTTTTCCACTCTCCTTTCTCTCCCTCCCTCGCTCACAGACTCATAACGGGTGTGACAGTCCATCCTCCCTACAGCACGGACTACACTGCCCATGAGGCTACATTCTTTGGGGTGATACCTGTAACACTCTGCCTATTGCCTTCATGTTAAATCACTTTTTGTGAATATTTTTTCTTCACATCATTTTGCGGCCCGCAAATAGACTAAAAAGCCACAAATAGAGGTGACATGCACCGCAAGATTGAGACACGGGCATTAAAGCCACTTAATGCGTGTTTTGCTTGGGTTTCCACCGGCGTGGAATTACCAAAAATAGAGAGAGCATAGCCTAATATATGAAACAGGAAAAGACCGCCATGTAATCCATTTATTTCAACAAAGTAACTGTATTCTGAATACCACCCTTTTAAATGGTAACTGTAATGGAATACAGTTACTCATATTTTGTATTTTAAATACGTAACAGCGGTACATGTATTCCGTTACTCCCCAACACTGTCCAAATCTCACTCCAGAAGTCCATTGTGTTTTTTGTCTCATTCCATTTACTAAGATGGATGGTACGCCATTGGTGGCCGATCTTATCTATCACTTCAGGGGAGAAGCCGAGGAGTTTAGCAATTTTTTCTATTTCTTCAGGGCTCTTGTTGTGCTTTAGAGATTCCTCCACATTGAAAACTGACATGTACTGCAATGCTTCAATATTGTCTGGCAGTCTCACCTTCAACTCATTAGCGTGTTAGGAGGTGGTGGGTAGGTGTATTGTTGTTTTTTTTGGGTTTTGTTTTCTTTCTTGGCACAGGTAGGCGGGGCGGGGCTTGATGGCATTCCGGCACACCTGCGGCGCATCGGACGTCATTAGGGAGCGCTTTTATGGAGCTGAATCTCGGACGTCTGGTGTCGGAGTATTGTCGTTTTCATAAGTGGTAACGTGTTGGTGCAAGCTGAATCTGTTGATTCCACGCGATTGAGCTGCATGTTTTAGGATCCATCATCTGCCTGCTTCTCCTTTGTTTTAGCCTGTCCCGCTGCCTGTTCGCCTGCCTAGTTTTCTGTGTGTGGGCTTCTGTGGATCCGTGACGGAGAATTACTTCATACCAGGCTGTGACCACCGCTACATCTGTATGTCGGTGTTGCAAGTAAGCTCTCCAACTCTCCACGTCCACTTTTAGTTGAACTCTCGGCGATCGACGTACTCTAACTTTGTTTGTCCCTCGCTTTTAGGTAATTCCGGTGCGTCATCGGTCCGCCCGCATACCCCGGCTCCGTCTCATCCTGTCAGCGTTGCTCTCCGTGCACATTTTTTATCTGTCACTGTATATAGCCCCTTCCCTTGTAAATATTCCCTCATCTGTGTACATAAAACCTGCATCACTACAACCCTGTGCTCTTGTATGTTTCTGCCACTAAATCCATTCGGGTAAAGTCCCCTTAACATAGCGAGGGATATGGTGAAGGCTACACACCGCTTTCTGACATTTTTTTCACCCTCAGGCGCAAGGTGCAACTCAACTGTTTTGGACTCAAAAAGGTAACCGAGGTATGGTTTGGAACTGATGTATCCCTCTTGGTTCTTTGAGTACATTTGCCAGTGGATTCAGCACCCTGCTGCTCACAGACTTGATCAGGCTAACCAAGCTGTAAAGTAGTTTAAGAGGATCTCCCTGTTCTTCTTCAAAAGCCTTGATGGCGGTCTGTACCTGTTGGGTCTGCGCTTCCACAGGCCCGCTAGTTCAGAGACTCATCACTCATGAAGAAAGCAAGACAATGACAGAACCGGGCTTTACTTGCTAGCAATGGAGACTGGTCGGAACCAGGCTCTTGGAGCTGAACACTCCTCACCTGTTTCCTAGCCAACTTCAAATAAACAGCCTTCCTTGCAGCCTTTTATTCTGAGAATACAAGCACCACCCATTGTAAAAACCCTATGGCCACAAAAGGTTAAAACACTCTGTGTGTGTGTGTGTATTCATGTGCACGTGAGTGTGTTTGTGTTTGGTGGTGTGTTTGTGTGACCTCCTGCTCACCAAAGGGTAATGGAACAGTGTTCAGCGATAGCTAATGCCATGGTGGCTTCGGCCTTTTATGAAGAGTCAGTTTTTTTAGTAAGAAACGGCAGTTTCATTTGGGCGGTACTGTTATAGTCTTTGCCTTTTGAGTATGTTTTTGTGTTAGCATGCGTTTTTTCACATCACTCAGCTTGGCATAGAAATCAGCCTTGCAATAGAGGCAGTATGCACTTGTATCATCTCCAATAAACTGCTTCAACCAGCCCTTAAATTCAGGGTTTGATTCCCACTCTTTCCTGTATTTTTGAGTGTACAGTTTAGACTGAGACATGATGAGCTAGCTAGATGTTTAGCTTATGTCACAGAGAGGCACACACACAATGGAGGAAATGAGTAAGTGACTGTGTTGGAATGATGTTTTAGTGCACTGATTTAGTTTAGACAAAGAAAGATGAACATTTACCCCTGGGCGGGAGCAGTGGATTCGCTCATGCGCGATTCATTTGCAGTTTGTACGCGTAAGGGTGAACATCTCCTGCTCTGACAGCTGCTGGGGGCGACTGCTGCGTGAGGACTATCCTCCACCTGTGAACGCTTTGGCATGGGCAATGTGCCCACGGAAGCACCGGCTGCTTGTTGACAGTAAGAGCGATACGTGGTTTCATGTCAAAAAGTGGTCCTAAGTCTCCAATAACACTGGCAAAAGCTGCCAGATTTGTCGCTAGTTGCTTTTTAGAAAAAAAGTCACAAAGGGGGTCTGAAAACTCGCTAAATATAACAAAGTTGTTAAGTTGGCAGCACTGGACAAAATTTGTTTCCCCTGCGTCGCATTTGCTGGGCAGTTAGTAGAGCAGTTAGTTGTTATATAGTTGTTAGTGTTTGTGAACTAAAAATGAAAAATGTGGGATACTGTTTGTCCGTGATTTGGACAGCTCAGCATAAGCTCCCGGTGCAGGGGAAACAACTTCTGTCAGGGAGACCTACCTCGGCTAAACAGTTTTGTGGTTCGGAAAAAAAAATAAATATGAAAAACACTTTTTTTTCCATCCTTATTTTAAGTTTTGTATAGAAATTACCTGCATTGTGGGTATATTTTAGCTAGACCCTGTATGTATAATTTTGACCCTGTGTGAAAGAAAGTTAAAAATAAATTAACTCTTGTGCAACTTTAGTTTAGTTACTAAAGATATATCCTGTAAAAGCCTTTCGGGAACTAAAAATGAACATCTGTGAAAAACATACCCTGAAGCCCTAAATAATACATTAAGACAGGTGGTGTTCAGTATAACGATGGGCTTCCATGCACACAGTGATGTCATTAGATATACTCACCTTTAAATACCTAAAGCACAACTTTAACTTTAGCAAACTTTACAAGGCAGTGTATTTATTTTGGACTTTCACTTTATACATATTCCAGTAGCTCAGATTGAGGACTGAGAAATGAGGACTCACCCTGAGCTCCTCTATTCCAATTTAAAAATAACAAGTGAGCATAAAAACAACATTTGATGGAACATGTGCCCACATTCCCCAAGTGGAAGAACAGTGTGAAGTTGATACATATGCATTCACATCTCAGCATTTGACCTACAGTGACCTCCTCCAGGCTTTGCAGCAGAAACATTTCTCATAAATCTCCTATTTGGACTTTTCTTTTTCTTTTCTTTTGATTTATATACAACTTTTTCTGTTTTATTTGATCATTTTCATAATTAGTAATAGTCTTATATATTTACCTAAATATTGCATTTACATTATAGAAGTTAATATCTCTCTGAAATCGCTGTTTGGTCTTGTCTGATATGAACAGTTTTATATTACAGCACCCCTCAGCATAGTAAATTATAGCAAACATAAGGGTGCATCACGCATTGGCTGCAGATTTGCTAGCTGTACATCCATGATGTCTCCTCTACGGTGTTACAGAATTCCTAAGGTGCACTATTGGTGACTGTGGAGACCACAGTCACCAATAGTGCTTTATATTGTAATGCAAAGACTTGGGATGTGTGCAACTTGTCAATTAATTGTTAAATAGTGGCTCAGAGTTGAGCCGCTACTCCTTCCCACTGAAAGGAGCAGTTGAGATGGTCGCCCCATGGCCAAGGTGGGCCAGGTATGTCCTTCTTGGATGAAGCTGCAGGGAAGACTACAGAGAGAGATTACAGCAATCAGCTGGCCTGGCTCCAGATAAGCTGGAGGAGGTGGCGAGAGGGAGGTCTGGGTTTCCCTGGTTAGGCTGCTACCTCCCGCTGATCTCAGATAAGCAGATGAAAATGATTTACTTCACGGCACATTGAGCCACACTTTTCAGTCACGATTTACTTGCTTTTCCAGATTATTTTTGTCATATTTTAAACATATATGAACATTTTTTGTAGTAACATGTTTTTATATCATATTTAACATTGGTTTATTTTAAGTGTTTTCTTCTGTTTGGAGTATAACATGCAATGCTCATAATGCACGATGCAAGGTGCGGCACAGTTAAGCGACATGTGATTAATGGTTTCAAATATCTTTTTATTAGTTTTTGACATTGTCCATTAAATGGTTCTCTAATTTAACTTAATACCTGAGAGTTTCTTTGTCTTAGACTAGTCGATTTGTCTATTTTTTCCCCTCCTTTAGTCAACTAAGAAATTAGTCGCCAGGAAAAGCCTGAGTAAAGGCCTGAGGTCGAAATTAACGGATGTATGCCGTTTCTTAACAACCACGCGCCATCTGGTGTCAGATGACTGCATAACATTTAGGACAAAATCATTTGTCAGCATTGAGTATCAATTAAAATTTTAACAACTAAAATAAGTAAGTCTGTAGTAACTAGTATGTCTGATACCGACTCGTGACGACGATGACGATTAGTCAGCTAGTCGCACACATCCCTAATTCTAACCTCTGTTAATTAACAGAGCTGAATGTTACAATTGTTGCAACATTGTACACTGTTCATTTTTATACAAGTTGGGCATTGTTATAACTACGTTTTGCTCATTACTGATGCATGAAAACCTTTATTAAACCTTTCATTGAAGATTTACAAAGACAAATATGAAGATTTATTGTGATCTGTGTGGAAAAGGCTCATGTTGGGTCTTATGGAGTGTATGCTAATTATAGCCCTACAAATTTTGAAAATATATGCAACAGCAGTAATATTCTGCATTGCACATGACATAAAATTATATTTCAGAAAAAGGAAAGTAATTCCAAGTTCGGGACCTGAATGTTGCAGTGGCATGACACGCTGTTAATGACGACTGTCTGAATCATCATTAGCAGATCCGGCTGCAGTGCCCTCAGTTTGTAAAAATTTACTTTAGTTGTAACGATGGAGGACTTTGACCCATTTTACCATCATTAATGAACCTTGCCTATTTGAGCAGTGGTTCACAGCATGAAGCAGGAAATAAGGGTGCTCCTCTGTCTCACAAGGGTCACTCCCCCATTCTGTTTCTGACAGTGTGGACGGAGGTTGCTTAGTTTCAGTCTTAATCCCTGTCTTACAAACTGAGATTGCCTGAGAATGGTGGATGCCCTTCTGGGGCAGGGCTCACAGTTCACAACCCACCAGTCTGGTTTTAGGACGGGGATTTTACCTGAGCTTGTACACTTACACAGATGTCCACACCAGTGACATCATTTTTAATATAATTTTTTTTTAAGTTATAAAATTTTTGTGACATTGTCAGGTCATGGTGATCCAGTAGTTTCCACTGTGGCTTCGCAGCACGAAGCTTCCTGGTTTGAATCATCTTGCTTTGGGCCTTTCTCAGCAGTTTAAAAAATTCCCTTTGAAGTGAGCCAATACATTTATCCAATTTATCCATCACACCAGCCCTATATCACACTTCCCAAAGTTACAGTATTATCAGCATTACACTGTTGTCACAGCAATTGTTTGTTGATGAGGTTTTGGTGTTTCAGGGGCTCAGAGACACAAATCTTAACATGACCTCACTCTGAGTATTTCTTATTTGAAACTTTGTATCAGGTTGTCATTTGTTTTCTAAATCCTGCAACAACTATCCCTGATGCCTTCACACAAAACTGCTGTGAATGCAAACGGTAAGTACAGGATGACTAATGTATTTTTGCGATTGCCTGCACCACCATTACTGTTTTCACCTGCTGTTGTCTTAAAACACACCCTGTTTCCAAACTGTGTCTCACTGGGTAATCCATCCTCTGTGTATATACTGTCATTTTTCCATTTGTTAAGATGTCTGACATTCCCTTGAGCTCCTGTTGTGGTGCCCTATTTTTGTTCTTATGTTTGTCCCCATGTATTAATGTTCCTTATGTGTGTTTTTGGATTTAAGTTTCACGTTCCCTCATTATCTCTTTCTTATTTTGAACTCTTTGGCTCTACCATAATTAAAGGCTTGTTCTTGGTTATTGCTTTCCTCATATCGGACTCTCCTCACAGTCCCAATCATTCTTTTTCTTGTGTCTTGTCTTGAGTGATTAAAAAGAGTGGTTTTTGCAATTAATGGAGCCCCTGACCTAGAAAAAAGCCAGAAAATGGATGAATGGAAAACCACAAATGTTTGCAAAGCCTTTCTCAGGTATTCCAAAGTTAAGTTATCCCAAAGTCAGCTCTGTCCAAGCTCTCTACTTTTCGGGATTATACACATATTCAGTGGCCATTAAGGGAGCTGTCTGAGGAGCAGTTAGGGATGGGTATTGATAAGATTTTCACGATTCCGATTCCATTTTCGATTCTGTTAAACGATTCAATTCTTTATCGATTCTTTTTTAAAAAGGAGAACACTAAGATCGATTAGCTTAGAACTTTGTTTTATATCTTCTCTTTGAACAAGATATAAATTTAGGAGTAACATGGCCTTACAAACCCAACAGTGAGATCTTAAGAGATCCAGCCTACGGCTCTTCAATGGGGTGTCACAGGATCCCCAGGAAAAAAAAATGTAAATGTAAAATAATAAAATAAATATTCTTCTGTAGCAATAACAAAGTATAACATAAATTATTCTGTAGCAATTACACAAGAATATCCAGTAATGTCCCTGCCTACAATTAAACACATTCACTTACCGAAAATCATCTGCTGTGGCAAATGGGTTCAAGCCTTTGACCACAAACTGAGTCACTGCTTGGTGACATTCGTCTATCCTGGCCTGAAAGGAGACGCTACCGGTAGACTGCAGCGAGAACTGCCAGCATCTGAGCCAGACTCTGTCTCATCATGGTCACCTAAACGCACAGTAATGGCAGGTTTTGTAATAAGGCAGATCGCGCTAACATAATCTGCACTGTTGTTGATTATTTACCTGCCGCATTAACGGGAGAGGACGTGCAAACGTTACCGCTGCTGCTGGGCTGAGATTCACGAGTCCGGAGCGGAATTAAAAACACGACATTCATTTAAGGTTATCGCGTGTTTGTGAGCAAATGCTTTTGCATATTCGTAGTGTTTCCTCCCTTAAATGAAATATCTACTTTGCAAGTATTGCAAGTTGCCCTGTTGTCATTCGTTCTCGTAAAGTATAACCAAACTTTTTAGCGTTTGAGCCGCCATGTTTCCTGCCAGGTAAATGACGCTCCGCAACGTGGTGACGTCATTCGGGGCGACTGGAATCGATAAGGGAATCGTTTGCAAAAATGGCAAACAATTCCAAGGAATTGAAACAGTGGGAACCGGTTCTCAACAAGAACCGGTTTTCGATACCCATCCCTAGGAGCAGTAGATGAATTTGACTCATTTGTGACAGTAAACATTGTATTTTAGTCAATTTATTTAAATACTATAAGATCAAACTTAATCTATCAACCTGAGCTCATACACTGTACATTTTCCTTAAAATAATTAAGAAGGAAACCTCGCTGTTTAAAATATGAGAATACAAGCAGTTCATTGTAAAAACACTAGCTGCATATTCAAGTAAGAGAGCGTGTAAAAGAAAGCATGTAGTTAAATGCATTGGAAGACATGTTCATATTGTGTTTCATCAACAGAGAAAGAAAATTTGAATTTTCTTTTTTCTAAGCTTGGTAAAAGGAACTGCTGGTAACATCCCTGTGAAGCCTTTCCAGGAAAGAAGACACTGCAGACGTTTGCTTTAGCAGTTTTCAAAGAGCTTAACCTCTCACTGGACATTTAGATATGTCTGCACACAGAACAGATATTAGATTGAAAAAGCACTGAGGCAACCAAAAGTTTTGTTTTCAGTGATAAATTATTTACTTACAATTCCATGACACTGCATTTATTTTTAGTTTTGTTAATCAGAAAAAAATGTGGGAAAGTTTAAGTAAAAATAAAGAACTTTGTGGTGCTTGGAAGGGGGAAATGTAAATTCACCATTTAAAAAACTCATAATTAAATGCAGAGTGGTGTTTAAACACATGGTATTTATTTCATCATAACTAAGGATGAGCCTGAATGGCTCAACTTATCCAGCCCTAACTACAAGTTTTGTCAAAAAAGAAAGTCTTAACTTAATCTTAAAAGTACAAAGGTTGTCTGTCTCCTGAATCCAAGCTGGGAGCCTAAAAGCTGAAGGCTCTGCCTCCCATTCTAATTTTAAATATCCTAATAACCACAAGTAAGTCTGATAGCAAAGTGCTCTATTGAGGTGATACAGTGCTTAATATGACTTCTAGATAAAATAGGGCCTGATATTGAAGACCTTGTATGTGAGATGAAGAACTTTATATTTAATCCTGAATTTAACAGGGAGCCAATGAAGAGAAGCCAGTATAGGAGGAGAAATCTGCTCTCTTTCTAGTCCCCATCAGTATTCTTGCTGCAGCATTTTGGATTAACTGAAGGCTCTTCAGGAAGTTTTCAGGACATCCTGATAATAATGAATTACAGTCGTCCAGACTAGAAGTAATAAATGCATGAACTAGTTTTTCAGCGTCACTCTGAGATATTTCTAATTATAGAAAGATATTTCAGAAATGGGAGAAGGCCTATATATTTGTTTAATATATGGACTGAAGGACATAGCCTGGTCAAAAATGACTCCAAGGTTCCTCACTATAGGCCAAGGTAATGCCATAAAAATTAAGTATCTGTGTCAGGGCCTGGGGGATCAGCAAGGCGCTGATCATTATGCTCCTATCTCTCACTCTCTCTCTCTCTCTCCTGTTTTGTCGGGGCAGAACTCATGGTGGGTTCACGCCCTCGGCCCACGCCTCCCTGTATTGGAAACACCTGGACCTCATCAAGACCAGCTGGTACTTAAGAGGGAAGAGGTCTGCTGTTCAGCGCTGGATCGTTGTTGAACTCTTATTTCCCGGACCCATCCTTGTGTTTCCTTGAGCGGTGTGTGGAAGGAGCGACTGGGCACTAGTGGAGAGAGAGGTCGGAGTGGAGCGTGTGTGTGATTCCCTTTTTCCCCGGATCCCTGCCCCCTCACGTCTTGTATATAGTGCTATCCCTGCACAGTAAATACACTCGGTGAAGAAACTGTAAATAAACTTTCATTGTTAACTCGCAACTCAGGAGTCCTGCGTGTGGATCCTAAAGGGCAACCCGTGACAATAACAATCCAGCCAGACCATGGATCCAGCGGACTCGGCTCAGCAACCTGCCCCCTCTCCAGAAGCTTTGTTGGAGCAACACGAGCAAATGCTGCAGCACATAAATCACCAGTTGTTCACACTCACCCAAGCCCTCGCTCAGCATATACCACTGCCAGGTCCAGCTACACCACCCCACTCTGCTTCCCCACAGTTGCCGGTTCCAGAACCCTCCACGCCACCAACCCCCGCTTCCGTGGAGCCTCCGGATCAATCTCTGCCGTCACCGGAGCCGTTTTCTGGTGAGTTTCATAAGTGTGCGGGTTTCCTAACTCGGATTACATTGCAGTTCAGGCAGCTGCGGCGGACATATGAGAGCGACGGGGCGAAGATTGCCTTTTTTGTGCAGTTACTCCGTGGTCAAGCATTGAACTGGGCTCAAGCGGTTTTACGATCTGACCTGGAGATTTCTTACCCTGATTTTCTCACAAAGTTTAAAAGTGTGTTTGAAAGGGGCACCGAAGCAGAAGCGGCGGGTCATCGTCTACTGAACTTAAAACAGGGAAGTGTTGTATGTGGTGGTGTATGGCGGACTTCTCCGTGGAATTCTGGACCCTGGCTGAGGAGACTGGGTGGGGCAGCCTGTGTTGATAAGTACTTTGTTAAACAGTATTTGTGAGGAACTAAAGAGTGAATTGGTAATGAGAGAACTAACTGATACCCTGTCGGAAGTTATGACATTATGTGTAAAGGTAGATGAACACATTAGGGCGCTTTGCCGAGTAGGCAACTACAGTTCCCAGAGGTCCCTGGGGCGAGCGGAAGCAGCCTCCGGCGGAAGCGGAAATAGCCATCGGGACACGGACCGCAACGACAAACATGAGCAGCCCATACAAATCGGACGCTCTCAAATTTTCCGGAAGAACGAGCCCGTCGATGGAGGGCCAAGGGCCATATTGCCATTGCCTGCCCAGTATGGCCAAAAGATCGCGCCCGCCGGTAGGGAGGAGAGTATGGGTGGGCGAGGTCTCCAGTTCATGTTCTCCTCCGCGTTTCATAATAGTGGCTAAATGGGCTGTTCTTTCTGTCTCCCACTCCCTTCAGGCGCTGATTGACTCCGGGGCGGAGCAAAGTTTCATGGATGCCTCCTTGTCACTCAAACTCAAAGTTAACACATAAACATTGCCTCACTCTCTACAGGTCACCGACTTAAATGGTCAGCGTCTTCCCGATATAACTCAGATTACTGAACCCGTGTCCATAACCTTATCTGGTAATCACACTAAGATGCTACAGTTTTTTGTTTTTCAAGCCCCTCTCACGCCACTTGTGTTGGGGTATCCATGGTTGCATCAGCATAACCCCGTACTCAACTGGAAAGAAGAGAGGGTTTTGGGGTGGGGAGAGGGATATCACATGTCCTGTTTAAGAGCCGCAACTCTTTCCGTGAACACACTGAATAACACACAACCACATGAGCCACCTGACCTCTCAGCCGTCCTGTCGGTGTATCATGATCTCAAGCAAGTTTTCTGTAAAGACCGAGCCCGCTTTCTCCCTCCTCACCGTCCGTACGATTGTAGTATTGATTTGCTCCCTGGTGCACCCCTCCCCACTAGTCGCTTGTACAGTCTTTCTCAACCCGAATGCGACTGCATGGAGAAGTACGTTAATGAATCCCTGGCTACTGGACTAATTCGCCCATCTTCATCCCCCGTGGCTGCTGCTTTCTTTTTCGTGACTAAGAAGGATAAACGCCTTCGACCATCCATTGATTTCCAGGGCCTCAGTAACATCACAGTTAAGAATAAATACCCTTTGCCACTGTTATCCTCCGCTTTCGAACTCCTGCAGGGGGCGACCACCTTTACCAAGCTTGATCTGCGAAACGCTTATCACTTAGTCAGGATTAGAGAAGGAGATGAATGGAAAACAGCCTTCAACATGGACGGGCCATTTTGAATACTTGGTCATGCCATTTGGTCTCACTAATGCCCCCGCTGTTTTTCAGGGTCTAGTCACTGATGTGCTCTGGGATTTCATCAATCATTTTGTGTTTGTATACCTTGACGACATTCTCATCTTCTCCCGCTCTCTCTCTGACCATGTACGCCACATCAGACAAGTCCTGCAATGCCTCCTTGAAAATCGCCTGTTTGTTAAGAGGGAGAAATGCGAGTTTCATGTGAGTACTGTGTCTTTTTTGGGTTACATCATTGAACGGGGCAACCTAAAGGCCGACCAAGCTAAAGTGCAACCAGTCGTCGAACTGGCCCACTCCACCCAACCGGAAGCAGCTTCAACGATTCTTAGGCTTCGCCAACTCCTACCGAAGGTTCATTTGTGACTATAGTATGATTGCATTGCCTCTAACATGTCTAACTTCCCCCAAGGTGCCCTTCAGCTGGGATGATCGAGCTCAGGAGGCCTTCGCGCATCTGAAGAAATGCTTCGCCTCGGCCCCCATTCTCATGCAGCCGGATCTCAGTCGGCAGTTCGTCGTGGAGGTGGACGCTTTGGATGCAGGAGTAGGAGCTGTTCAGTCTCAACAGCAAGGGGGTTAGCTCCACCCCTGTGCTTATTTCTCCCATCGTCTCTCCCCTGCAGAGCAGAACTATAATGTAGAAGATCGGGAACTACTGACAATCAAAATTCACTGCCTCAGATGATCAGGCCCGTGAGTCTCCTATTCTCCCTCCCACATGTGTGATCAGGGCTCTATCGTGGGAAATTGAGTCCGCCATACGAGAGCCTCAGCGGGTGGAACCGGATCCAGGTACCGGGCCCCCTGGATTACTTTTTGTTCCCACGTCTGTTCGATCACGAGTGCTGCAATGGGCCCACGGGGGCAAACTCACCTGTCACCCGGGCATTCATCACACTATCGCCTTCATTCAACGGTTCACCTGGTGGCCCACTCTTGCCAAGGACGTCCAGGAATACATTGCCGCCTGCCCAACCTGCACCCAGAATAAGACAGTCAACAAACCTGCCGCCGGCCTCCTTCATCCCCTACCTACGCCAAGCCGCCCATGGTCCCACATTGCAGTCTTCCACCGTCATCAGGTAACACAGTCATTCGAACTATCATAGATCGCTTCTCTAAAGCCGTCCACTTTGTAGCTCTCTCCAAGCTACCTACCACCCTGGAAACCGCCCGGCTTCTGACAACCCATGTGTTTCGCCTCCACGGGATCCCAGCTGAATTAGTCTTCGACAGGGGCCCACAGTTCACCTCACGGGTTTAGAGGGAGTTCTGCACCGCCTTAGGAGCCCAGGTCAGTCTCTCGTCAGGTTTTCACCCACAGACTAACGGCCAGGCAGAGCAAGCCAATCAAGAACTCAAAGCAGCTCTCCGCTGCTTGGCGTCCACTCATCAGACCACTTGGAGTGAGCAGCTGACATGGGTAGAATACGCTCACAACAGTCTCACCTCGTCAGCCACAGGAGTCTCTCCTTTCGAGGCCTCCCTGGGGTATCAACCTCCCCTGTTCCCGCTATCGAAGGTGAGCACTTTGTGCCATCTGTTCAGCAGCACTTGCGGCGGTGTTGGCGCGCATGGCGAGCCACAAGAGTTGCCCTTCTTCGCACAGCAGACAGGAGCAAACGGCTAGCGCCACAGCACCCGAGGTCCGGTGTACTCACCTGGACAAAAGGTTTTGGGTCTCAACTACCATTCATACCACTCAGATCCGAATCACAGAAGCTCTCCCCCACCTTTATTGGACCGTTTGAAATAGATTCGCTTGTCAATCCCGTTTCAGTACGTCTTAAGCTTCCCAGGACCATGCGCATTCATAATGTGTTTCATGTTTCTCAAGTAAAACCCTATCGTTTCAGTCCTCTATGCCCTCCTTCCAGGCTCCCTCCACCCGCCCTGGTAAGCGACGGCCAGCCAGCCTTCCCTGTTTCTCGGATTATGGACGTCAGGCGCCGGGGGCGTGGCCTGCAGTATCTTGTGGACTGGGAGGGTTATGGCATCGAGGAGCATTCCTGGATTCCGCGGGTGGCGCTGCTGGACCGGGGCATGGTGCGGCAGTTCCATGAGGCTCATCCTGAGAAGCCTGGGGGTCGCCGAGAGCGGGGGGGGGGGGGGGGGGGATACCGTCAGGGCCTGGAGGATCAGCAAGGCGCTGATCATTATGCTCCTATCTCTCACTCTCTCTTTCTCTGTCTTTGTTTCTCTCTCTCCTGTTTTGCCGGAGCGGAACTCATGGTGGGTTCACGCCCTCGGCCCACGCCTCCCTGTACTGGAAACACCTGGACCTCATCAAGACCAGCTGGTACTTAAGAGGGAAGAGGTCTGCTGTTCACCGGGCACTAGTGGAGAGAGAGGTCGGAGTGAAGCGTGTGTGTGATTCCCTTTTCCCCGGATCCCTGGAGCCCTGCCCCCTCACGTCTTGTATATAGCGCTATCCCTGCACAGTAAATACACTCGGTGAAGAAACTGTAAACAAACTTTCATTGTTAACTCGCAAATCAGGAGTCCCGCGTGTGGATCCTCAAGGGCAACCCGTGACAATCTGGTTAGTAGAGGTGGGCGGATCAATTCAAATATTGATAGTATCGATACCGATACAGGTGTTGCCTCAAATAAAAGAACAATTTTTGGACCTCAGTCTTCTCAAAGTCTTTGTACTAATGCTGAGTTTATTCCTAAGTTGTGTACTTTTGAAGGGTTTTCACTTTTCTGTGTCTCCTGTGTTCCCTCTGTCTCACTTTGTGACATGGTTACTTCCTAGTGTTACCCTGATTTCCTGTTGCTGTAGCGTTCTGGTGTCTTTCGGCTTTGGCTGTATTGCGGGGTGCAGTTTATCTTAACAATAATCTGCCATAATAAACAGCAACACAACAGAACAGTGTGCACTCAGCTCTTTACTTTGTTGACTCTGCAACACACATGGCACAGGGCTCGTTGCACCATAAACAGTCCCACAGTAAACACTAGGCTGGAACCAAAGTGATCTTATAAAATGCCATAAGAAATTACTTAAATGTTATACATAGAAATATAAACAGGGCTCTAGACTAACTTTTTGACATGGGCGCACCGGTACGCCTAACTTTAAAAATTTAGGCGTACCAGCACAAAAGTTAGGCGCACTCAAATTTTTCAACCACATCGCTTAACACCGCAGTTTTACA
The DNA here is from genome assembly GCF_056152115.1 of Neolamprologus brichardi. NCBI lineage: Eukaryota > Metazoa > Chordata > Actinopteri > Cichliformes > Cichlidae > Neolamprologus > Neolamprologus brichardi. The sequence goes on from NC_142112.1 coordinate 5,604,323, forward strand.
TGTGCACCTTCTTTGGGGGGGAAGTCCATACAGACAATATTCATTTCTAAATTATTAACTAACAAACTTGTGCTTAAAGTGCTTTGTCAATATTGTAGAAAATGTTAAACTTAATCATCATCTTGGCTCGTCTGACAACCTGTTTGCTGCTGCCTGTAGCTGAAAGGCAGTGGGGAGAGGGGACACTTGGGCAGTGCATTTATTGCAGCATATAATGTTTTTCCTGGATACACTGTGCTTTTTCAGCATTCAAAGATTGATGGCACCGTGTCAGAGCTGGCTATGAATTTCAGACGGATCAGGCCTTAACTTAACAAAAAAGTTATCAATAGTTCTTTTCATCATCATCTTATTACCCACAGCTACATCCACTTCTCTCAGGCCTAGGCTGCTCACTAGGGCTGGGTATCATCACTGATTTCTATAATCCATTCGATTCCGGTTCTCAAAGTCCTGATTTGATTCAATTTAGCCTCAGACAGTTAGAAATATTATAATTCTGATCATTTATTAGTACTGATACATGTGAGACTTCATCAGAATTGTGAACATCACAGCAGATGCCTTTGTGTGAAAGTAACTGAGAATAAAACACAGAAAACCATGAAGGAGATTTTCCTGGTCTGGCTTTTTATAGCAGATAACCTTAAAATATTCTGCAATATTCTGCAATTTTGCATAATTTTAAGAAGTTTAAATGTCTTCAGTATTGAACAGCAGAAATTAGGCTTTCTTGTCAGAGGTCATTTAAGTGAAAAAAGAAAAAGACAGCGCTGTAAACAACGGTAGACTGGTGGGTAATAAGCAAATGAATAATGCAGAAAACAGAGATTTGAGACGGGACGCGAATTTTGGTTGGAGAGAGACAAAACCTGCAGCTCAGAATCAGCGCAAAAAAGACGTAAACACAGCGCGGACCCGACACATCAGAAACGCTAAGCTCCGACAGCGTATCCGTCTACGGGCCGTCGGGTGAGAAAGCCGAGAAAGACAAAGTTGATTCTGATGCGTCGGGTCCGCTCTGTGTTTACGTCTTTGTGTGGAATCCGTTAATGAATTGATATCGCTTTATTCAAGCTACTCACCTCTCTCTTCCACCTGCACTTTCAACTGGACCACGGCCAATCAGAGAGGTCCCGCCCCTGACTATCTCTGATTGGTTTAGTCCACGATAGGGGCATAATGTGTGTCTGCTGTTGACCACACGGAGAGTTGCAGAGATTTTTTTGTTTGTTACCCGAACAGTTGGTCGCACAGGCGCGACCAAATATTTATTTTTAGTCGCACCACTGAAAAATTTGGTCGCATTTGCGACCAAATTGGTCGCACTCTAGAGCCCTGTGGTGAGCCCTGATAAAGCAAATGACAATAAAGTAATTAAATATACAGTAAACTCAAATGTGTAAAATCATAAAAGAATATTGCAAAACCTAGTATAAATAAATAAATGTATGTGCCATAACTACGGGTACACTAGCTTAGTTTGAAGGTTAGATTTCTATGCTTTTACTTCCCACCTTTGCTCATTTCCTGCCATTGTTAAGCCTCCATTATGTTCTGTTGTGGATATGAAAAACTGGAGACATGACAGCTGGGTTGTCATTACTAGTATACTTTTTTGAAGTTCACTGCCTGGGGTAAATGCATAGTTGGTGCATCCTATTATACCTTTTTCATGTAAATGCTGCATTGACAGCACACAAATGTTCGCATGAATCTGTACACTCACCACCTGATGACAACATTTACCCCCACTGCTACAGAAAGTATAACCAAGGATTTAGTGTCTAAGTTCACCTGCTCCTTATTACCCATATTTAGTCTTTTGCTTTTTGTGAGGTTGAAGTTGTCTTAATCTTGTTTGTTTCTTGCTAGACAATTCTGGTTTTCACCTTCAAATCTCATTTGGTGTGTCAAAGTGTAAGCCTCCAGTATTTTCACAGACAAAACAAAGAAACAAAGGCAGCCAGGCAGGCAAATCTGGCGTGCATAATCCTGTGAAATGGTGCAGGATGGTAGTGACCACAGACAAGTTTATTTTTACTAAACATTTCCCTTCGGTGTAATTTTAGTGTGTACCTGCACTAAAATCAGTTCAGACATGAGCAAGAAGATGAAGGGGAGGTTCAGCTTTAGAGTCTGGTTGGTTGATAGTTTTGTTTTTTTGTGGGGGTATTTTTTTTGTGGTTTTTGATAGGCCACTTCCTACACCTTTTTGGTCATTGTACATTGTACCACCAACACACAGTAGAGGGCAGAATACATTGATGGCTTTATTGATGGTACTATTGATCATTTTAGCCAAATCAAAGAGCAAAGCACAGTCACAGATGTTGAAATGTGCAGACAGAAGGACAGAAAAAAGGTATCAGTGAAGAAACTCCAGCAACAGGCACACATCAAACAGGCGTTTCAATACTGCACTTTCAATATACTGTAGTGCTTGTGCTTTTGACACCCTTGTTACAATCACTAACCTGTGCGTGTGTTTGTATATAAACTCACACATAATTTAAGCATATATGATGTTAATGTTAACAGATGTAGAGAACTGTTTCAGTCCTCCATGTTTGGAGGAGGAGTAATGTTTGTGCCTTGGAGACTTCATCTAATCTGACTGCACCTATTGATCTGCGTTATGAGCTGAAAAACTCGTAAAGCCCCCCCCCTCCCAGACCCAAAGTGTTTATCTAGGAATTGATTAAAACAGAAAAACAGAGCTTGTGTCATAAAAGAGATCGATACTGCTGATACTTTTGAGGAAAAAAGAGCTGCAGATTTGCATTGGACAGATGCCACAATTCGTGAATTGTGCTTTATGATGACAAGATGAGTCGACATTGATACGGTTAGCACTCACAGAAAGAAAGTCCTGTGTTCAAATCCACCATCTGGCCGGGGTCTTCATGCAGTGAGTTTGCATGTTCTCCCCATGTCTGTGTGGATTCTCTATGGGAAGTTTGGCTTTCCCCCACAGTCCAAAGACTCTGTCTGTGTTGGCCCTGTGACAAACTGGTGACCTGCCCAGGGTTTACCCAAACTTGTGGATTTAACATCTTACACACCAAATGTTTTGCAGCACAGTGTGGAGAGAAATTAGAAATGGTATTGGAAAAACTGCTGTGCTTGCTACAGCTGATCACAACAAGAAAAGATTTTCACCTGCTAACAGGCTGTGCAGCTTATCGCAGCTTTCTCTGATGTTGCTCTCTTCATCAGCTTCTTCTCTCTTAACAGTGGCACCTGACATTTGTACATGATCCATCCAAGAATAGGCAGCAAAGCTGTCACAGAGACACCAAATATAACCCGAAGAAAGCTGTAGTTCTCTTCCTCTGCCTCTCTATTCCTCCCACTACCTTCTTTTTTCAGCTATTCAGCATCTCATCCTAATCTGTGATGCTCTTTCCAGGTTTAAAAACTTGCTTCCAGATAGAAAGAAACCCATCTGTTTTTTAAGTGTTTTTAAGTGACAAGTTCTACCTCAACTGAGACTGTGAAAAGCTCATTATGAAGCTGTCGATGTAAAACCGCTTCCTACGTTGGTGCTCTCATACTTTGGGTCTCGTCTAATAGGAAGCTCCACTTTGTTCCATCTCCTAACTTTCTCAGGCAGTAGATTTAAAACACCAAAAAGAAGGGCTGGCGATGCTGATTATTTCTGTTTTATCAGTTTTCTAATTTTTTGTTCACTAATTCATTTTTCCACTTTTATCATGCTGATCATTTGTAAGGTTGGCTGAACTCATTAAATCTGGAATCTATGAATATTTCTGAGGGCAACATATTCGTTTCCTGTTATTTGTGTGCTCGCTCTTTCTCTCTACACACACACACACACACACACATATATATATATATATATATATATATATATATATATGCAAGGCCACCTGGGTTGGCTGGAAGGTTGTTTACTTAGCCTGGCAGGGCGAAGGACACTGTCTCCGCTGAACTGTGGACACGCACACACATACATACAGTGGGGCAAAAAAGTATTTAGTCAGCCACCGATTGTGCAAGTTCCCCCACTTAAAATGATGACAGAGGTCAGTAATTTGCACCAGAGGTACACTTCAACTGTGAGAGACAGAATGTGAAAAAAAAATCCATGAATTCACATGGTAGGATTTGTAAAGAATTTATTCGTAAATCAGGGTGGAAAATAAGTATTTGGTCACCTCAAACTAGGAAAATCCCTGGCTCTCACAGACCTGTAACGTTTTCTGTAAGAAGCTTTTCTGTCCCCCACTCGTTACCTGTATGAATGGCACCTGTTTGACCTCATCATCTGTATAAAAGACACCTGTCCACAGCCTCAACCAGTCAGACTCCAAACTCCGCCATGGCCAAGACCAAAGAGCTTTCGAAGGACACCAGGAAAAGAATTGTAGACCTGCACCAGACTGGGAAGAGTGAATCTACAATAGGCAAGCAGCTTGGTGTGAAAAAATCAACTGTGGGAGCAATCATCAGAAAATGGAAGACATACAAGACCACTGATAATCTCCCTCGATCTGGGGCTCCACGCAAGATCTCATCCCGTGGGGTCAAAATGATCATGAGAACTGTGAGCAAAGATCCCAGAACCACACGGGGGGACCTGGTGAATGACCTGCAGAGAGCTGGGACCAAAGTAACAAAGGTCACCATCAGTAACACACTACAACGGCAGGGAATCAAATCCCGCAGTGCCAGACGTGTTCCGCTGCTGAAGCCAGTGCATGTCCAGGCCCGTCTGAAGTTTGCCAGAGAGCACATGGATGATACAGCAGAGGATTGGGAGAATGTCATGTGGTCAGATGAAACCAAAGTAGAACTTTTTGGTATAAACTCAACTCGTCGTGTTTGGAGGAAGAAGAATACTGAGTTGCATCCCAAGAACACCATACCTACTGTGAAGCATGGGGGTGGAAACATCATGCTATGGGGCTGTTTTTCTGCCAAGGGGACAGGACGACTGATCCGTGTTAAGGACAGAATGAATGGGGCCAAGTATCGTGAGATTTTGAGCCAAAACCTCCTTCCATCAGTGAGAACTTTGAAGATGAAACGAGGCTGGGTCTTCCAACATGACAATGATCCAAAACACACCGCCCGGGCAACAAAGGAGTGGCTTCGTAAGAAGCATTTGAAAGTCCTGGAGTGGCCTAGCCAGTCTCCAGACCTCAACCCCATAGAAAATCTGTGGCGGGAGTTGAAAGTCCGTGTTGCTCGGCGACAGCCCCAAAACATCACTGCTCTTGAGAAGATCTGCATGGAGGAATGGGCCAAAATACCAGCTACTGTGTGTGCAAACCTGGTAAAGACCTATAGTAAACGTTTGACCTCTGTTATTGCCAACAAAGGTTATGTTACAAAGTATTGAGTTGTATTTTTGTTATTGACCAAATACTTATTTTCCACCCTGATTTACGAATAAATTCTTTACAAATCCTACCATGTGAATTCATGGATTTTTTTTTCACATTCTGTCTCTCACAGTTGAAGTGTACCTCTGGTGCAAATTACTGACCTCTGTCATCATTTTAAGTGGGGGAACTTGCCCAATCGGTGGCTGACTAAATACTTTTTTGCCCCACTGTATACTGATAAGCACTCACTGACACATCACCCTCCCTACCCCGGATCCAACGCCACCTCCAACGCTTACCTCCCCTCTGATGTGGACATCGGGTCAGCTGGAGGCGCAGTCGAAGATTGCAGCGTTCCCAGATCAGATGTACACACTGGAAAACTTTCCCATGTTGCTGTCTGTGTTTATTGTGCTATGGTGTGTTGATATCTGTGCATTCCTGTATTATCCTTTTGTGTTACACATTTTGATGTTTTTTTCCTCGCTAACTAGCCTGACCTGTCTCCCCAATGTGATGTTTGTGTATTGTATGTACGGTCGGCAAGGTCTGTCATCTCGGTTGTGGGCAAAAGACCTGCAACTGACAAATAAAGGCTATCTCATCTCATCATATATATATATGTGAAAATATATATATATATACAGTGGGGCAAAAAAGTATTTAGTCAGCCACCGATTGTGCAAGTTCCCCCACTTAAAATGATGACAGAGGTCAGTAATTTGCACCAGAGGTACACTTCAACTGTGAGAGACAGAATGTGAAAAAAAAATCCATGAATTCACATGGTAGGATTTGTAAAGAATTTATTCGTAAATCAGGGTGGAAAATAAGTATTTGGTCAATAACAAAAATACAACTCAATACTTTGTAACATAACCTTTGTTGGCAATAACAGAGGTCAAACGTTTACTATAGGTCTTTACCAGGTTTGCACACACAGTAGCTGGTATTTTGGCCCATTCCTCCATGCAGATCTTCTCAAGAGCAGTGATGTTTTGGGGCTGTCGCCGAGCAACACGGACTTTCAACTCCCGCCACAGATTTTCTATGGGGTTGAGGTCTGGAGACTGGCTAGGCCACTCCAGGACTTTCAAATGCTTCTTACGGAGCCACTCCATTGTTGCCCGGGCGGTGTGTTTTGGATCATTGTCATGTTGGAAGACCCAGCCTCGTTTCATCTTCAAAGTTCTCACTGATGGAAGGAGGTTTTGGCTCAAAATCTCACGATACTTGGCCCCATTCATTCTGTCCTTAACACGGATCAGTCGTCCTGTCCCCTTGGCAGAAAAACAGCCCCATAGCATGATGTTTCCACCCCCATGCTTCACAGTAGGTATGGTGTTCTTGGGATGCAACTCAGTATTCTTCTTCCTCCAAACACGACAAGTTGAGTTTATACCAAAAAGTTCTACTTTGGTTTCATCTGACCACATGACATTCTCCCAATCCTCTGCTGTATCATCCATGTGCTCTCTGGCAAACTTCAGACGGGCCTGGACATGCACTGGCTTCAGCAGCGGAACACGTCTGGCACTGCGGGATTTGATTCCCTGCCGTTGTAGTGTGTTACTGATGGTGACCTTTGTTACTTTGGTCCCAGCTCTCTGCAGGTCATTCACCAGGTCCCCCCGTGTGGTTCTGGGATCTTTGCTCACCGTTCTCATGATCATTTTGACCCCACGGGATGAGATCTTGCGTGGAGCCCCAGATCGAGGGAGATTATCAGTGGTCTTGTATGTCTTCCATTTTCTGATGATTGCTCCCACAGTTGATTTTTTCACACCAAGCTGCTTGCCTATTGTAGATTCACTCTTCCCAGTCTGGTGCAGGTCTACAATTCTTTTCCTGGTGTCCTTCGAAAGCTCTTTGGTCTTGGCCATGGCGGAGTTTGGAGTCTGACTGGTTGAGGCTGTGGACAGGTGTCTTTTATACAGATGATGAGGTCAAACAGGTGCCATTCATACAGGTAACGAGTGGGGGACAGAAAAGCTTCTTACAGAAGACGTTACAGGTCTGTGAGAGCCAGGGATTTTCCTTGTTTGAGGTGACCAAATACTTATTTTCCACCCTGATTTACGAATAAATTCTTTACAAATCCTACCATGTGAATTCATGGATTTTTTTTTCACATTCTGTCTCTCACAGTTGAAGTGTACCTCTGGTGCAAATTACTGACCTCTGTCATCATTTTAAGTGGGGGAACTTGCACAATCGGTGGCTGACTAAATACTTTTTTGCCCCACTGTATATATACACACACACATATATATATGCATATATATATGTGTGTGTGTGTCTGTGCTATGTGTGTTAATAATCACTTTACCATGTTGAGACCTAATGAGCGTGTGAATATATTAAGCACAGGTGTTAGACACTTTTGTTCATTTCCAACAGAGAACCAGTAATTACACTGTCATGAGCTGTAGAGCTGGTGTACGATTAACAAAAAGGTTACAATGATTGAGCAGTACTCATATGGGAGCAGTGATTTTCATACATTTTCGTGCTGCAACAGCAGCACAGCTGCAGTATAAAGGGCTATGTGCAGACAGTCATTAATAAATCTTCAGACTTTGGTGGATGTAATTAAAAATTTTCTAAGTCAAGTAATTCACTCCAAACTAAAGTAGAAGTGTGGATGGACTACAGCAGTCCGATCTTTAATCATATCTTATATAAAATGCATACTACATGTGATAGTCTCATTATTGCATATAACTTAATTTATTTGCATGAGTTGTTTATTTGCATCAGTTGTCATATGGGGTGGCTGTAGCTCAGGTGGTAGAGCAGGTCATCTACTGATCGGAAGGTTGGTGGTTTGATTCCTGGCTTCCCCTAGTCTGCATGCCAAATATCCTTGGGCATGATATTAACCCCAAATTGCTCTCCGATGCATCCATTGGCGTATGAATGTGTGTGAATGTTACTTAGAAAGCACTTAGATCAATGTGCTTGTGTGAATGGGTGAATGCACAAGTTGTGTACAGCGCTTTGAGTGCTCAGAAGAGTAGAAAAGTGCTATATAAGAACCAGTCCATTTATCATTTACCACCAACAGCTGGTCAGGATTTCATGCCAATAGCACCTTCAGAAATGTATTTCCTTACATATATAGCAGCAAATTAAGGCTACGTCCACACGTACACGGGTATTTTTAAAAACTGAGATTTTCCGTTTTCGTATTAAAAAATAATCCCGTCCACACGTAAAGGCAGAAATGAAGGAAAACGCTACTAGGAACATGCCAAAGCAGCAGGTGGCGCTATATTCCTAACCGTGTAGAAATGTTGGCCAATCAGAAGTCTAGAAGCCTCGGTGGGAAATGGTAAACAAAGCTGGGGCATAGAAGCAGAACAGAGTCGTATGTGTGGAGGGACAGTAACTGTGTGTGTATATGTAAGCATTTAAACACTGCAGATGTAACCGACCCAGAGTTTGGGCCGGTAAAACAGATTAAATGTTCCTGCAAAACAGGGAAATGATGAGACAGAGACGACTGGCGAAGTTTCTCTTTGCCTCGCTTCTGCCATATTTATTTATACAATCACATGTATTTTCAATTTGCAGCACCAACATTCTTCATATGCAACAGAAATAAGAATACAACCGTCTGTATGTTCAAGCTGCAATACCACGATCTTTACATGGAAAACAAAAATACTTAATGTGTAGCGACCATTAAATCATCTACTCAGCTATTCTCTCTGAATGACAATTCAAAACAATATGAAATGCATGTTCAAATACATTTTTACCCCTATTTAACTTTTAACCCAAATACCTATGTATTCTGATTGTTTTAACCAACATACCTGTGCTTGGTCTTAAACCAATTTAGCTTAGTAGCTCACAAATACATAAAAGAGTCATGTGTATGCTGGCAGGCTTAGCTTTAGCTTTAACATTCTCAAAATCACTTTTCAGAACCAGTAAATAGTCGTTCTTCACTGCCAACAGCAGATTAACATTCATATTCACAATATCAGGACACAACAGGGAGCTTATACAGCTAAAACGAACTGAAATAAGTGGAAAAAGGAAACCAAAATAGCGCCCGCGGCTGGCTAGGCTTTGGCATTTTTCCAGTCCTTCTACTTCATAAAACGTAACAAATAACAGGGTTTACCCACTGATTTATACCCCCACATTTAGCGGTGTTTCTTATCAATATTTTACAACCGTTTTAATATAGTTTTACCGGTTACAAACCTGCAAAACAGGGAAATGATGAGACAGAGACGACTGGTGAAGTTTCTCTTTGCCTCGCTTCTGCCATATTGGAGAGGAGGACCTATGACCTCGCTATTCTGTCTCACTGAGCAATGCGCCACCCGGAGGCTGGTGGGTGCAACTACCTCATTACACATAGTTCACTTCGGTGACAAATCTCTCATTTTTTTTATAACAAGTACTACTTCTGATGGGATCACACATTAGTGTGTCACACAGAGACTACAATTAACAGTAACAGTATTGTAGAAATTCATTTCACCAAAATAATAACGTGGCGCACAGTGTGACGTCAAAAAAGGCGCACACCTTTGACGCTGCGATTTCTGCATTTTCTCTGTTTTTCTCGTCCACACGTAAATACAAAAACTGAGTTTTAGAAAATATCCACCCTGGCCGGAGTTTTTAGAAATCTCCGTTTTCAGTGACCAAAAACGCCGTTTACGTGTGGACGAAAGGTGCAAACGCATAGAAAAATCTGCGTTTTCAAAAATACCCGGGTACGTGTGGACGTAGCCTAAGAGTTATTCCTTGCAGTTAATGTGCTGGACACTTAAAAAATTTGGCACGTTTAGAAAGTTGCTCCCAATTTATTGGAAGCACTTAGACATAGAAAAAAAAACATGCTTACAGGAATGTGTGTGTGAAGGAGGAATGGGCCATGCTGTATAAACCACAATGTGTGCTCATTAGAGTAGAAAAACACTTCACCACTCCATTTAATATGTTTGGATCCCTTACTATTATTGTTGTTAATATGATAACTGTTTACAAAGAGTTTAAAGTTTATATCATGTATTTTACCTGTTGTTATCATTATATTATTTCAATAAGGAGAAATCATTTGGAAGAACTGAACATTAAGGGCCTTGAGGCAAATGTTGTTGTGATTTGGCGCTGTATGAGTAAGTTGTTGAGTTGTTGAGATAGAGAAATTAATTAATCTACTAGGCAGTCATACCCTGATGACCCATCATGGCAGAGTTACAGCTGTGATAGGCTTTAGGACATGATTTCTGGAGTCTAGACGCTGGTGGTGGTGAAGATGAATGTGGAAGCTTGAATGGAGTTCCAAGTGACTCGAGTGAGACGGAGATGACGAAGAGGTGGGTTGCACAAATGAAAGTCTGAAAGGGCGAATGACAAAAGCGCACTGAGATTTAAAGCATGTGGAGTGGAGGCTGACTAGCTCAAAGAAGGCTGACAAGAAGATGATTGGACTTGAGTAACGATGTCAGTTTTGAGTTTGACAGGACCCAGGAAAGCAGATAGATGAGTCATTACAGATCTTTCTTATTGAGCTTACACATAAGATTCATTTGTTAGTTTGTCATGACAAGTCATGGTAAGCTGCAGTTGTTCTCTAAAATATTCAATAAACAGACATATGTAGACAATGAATTGATATATTGATATGTTAATGTACATGAAGTGTCTTTCTTACTGTGTATGCATATGGGCTCAAATGTGTTATGGCCGGGATGCCCAGTGTGTTTGTAAGGCGGACCCAAATGCAGACAACATGAGGGACAGAACAGAAGTTCAACATAAAGCAAGCATTTTATTATGGCTGTTAGAAAAACGTAGGAACAAGAAACAATGGTGAAAACTAAACTATGACCTAAACTGGTGAAGCTAAACAGCTAGACATGAAAGAAAGGAAACCTAAACATAAACATGAGCCTTAGCTCATGTTCAGGCTCGTGTTCAACCCAAAACTGATACTTCAAAACATGACATGAATTCCAGGAAACCGACACTTAACAGAAGACTTAAATACGCAGAAGGGTAATGAGGGAAGTGGAAACACCTGGGAAACACAGCTGACACAAATGAACATGACGCCACAGGGGACGCAAAACTAAACACACTGAACATGGAAACACAAGACTTTTCAAAATAAAACAGGAAACAAAATGGGACGTAGACATGACAACACAAGCCTGACAATGGGACATGGAAACATGCAAACATGAAATGCATGACAGACTGAGGAGACACAAAGAGAAACACATGGGAAGAGATAAGGAAGACGAGGGTATAACTAAAAGTAAAACACAGAGGACAAGACAGACTTACACAGAGAGCAGACAAAGACTCATAAATAAAGAGACATGGATCATTACATTGACTAAACCCTAACTAAAAACAACACAAGAACTCAACACTATTCCAATATGCCATAAGAAATCAAAACTACAAAATAAACTCAAAATGATGGGTCACAGACCCAGCCCCCTGACAAACTGGTTGGAAAACATATGTTTTTATTCTGTGAAATAACTAATTGGTACACTCTTCAACTCTGTGAATGGAAAAAGTGAAGTTATGACCCGTTCTTCTGCTTGGGAAATATGAAAAAAGGAGGAAGTTATGGAGGTCTGCATGCCTCTTCCTCTATAATTTCCCTGACCAGGACAAGGCAATAATTGAGAAAATGAAAAAACTTGATAGGCTTATTGGAAGTGCAGCTACTCCAGCGAGCCTAGAGGAGGGGTCTGTAGTGGTGATGTGTCGGTCGCGAAAGAAATGGCTCTTAGAGCCGGGTCTTTGACGTGAACGATGCGAGCCGGCTCCACATTGGGAGCCGTGGGTTTTTTTTTTTCCTTCTCTCGCACTTGTTTCCGCACCACTCCGCACACGAGCCTTGTGCTTTGCGCTGGGAAGAGGGGGGAGGGGTGATAGTTACACACGCAGTAGCACAGGAACAGAGCGGGAGGGAAAGAGAGAGAAAGAGAGCCAGGGACAACAACGTCACATTACAAAGGTATAGTAATCATCCACAACTATTTTCAGTCGCGAATGATAAAGGATTCAGAAAGTTTACTCATGCAGGCCCAAATGACAGAGAATATGCATCTTCTTTTTGTTTTCATATTTATATTTAATTGTGTTGTGGTTTGCAGTGTTTTGTGTTGTTTCACTTTAAATTTGTTTAAAGGGAAAAAGCTGAAAATTTAAATTGTTAAAAGTTGAAATGTGAATAGTTGGTTTTTGTATTATATGATTTATTTATTACATTTTATGTGGAGTGAATAAATAAAAGTATATTTACGGTGGCCCCTAGAGACAAAGCACGTACAAACTCCAAAACACGTAAAAATTCCAAAACACGTACAAAACACAACAGAAGTGCTCCAGAATGCTAGGGGGCAGTGTTGAGCTTTTGTTACCTAGTGGCTACACAAGCCAGGTGTGTGGTAGTAACAGGTAAATGAACTTTTTTTTAAAAATTATTTGAATATATATGAGTGCTTGTGTATAAATACACAAACAATACACATATGCTTTCAATTGTGTAATTTAAGTGATCTAAGTAGCTCTGTTTTGAAGTTCAGTTAACGCTAGAAATGTGTTTTGGAGTTTGTACGTGTTTTGTCTCTAGGGGCTACTGCATATATTTATATATTAAACATATATAAATAAAAAAATAAAGAGCCCACCCACCACTTTAATCACACTGTAGATCTGAGATCTGGCATAGAAACTGAATGTTTAACAGTATTCCTTAAAAACACTCTTTTGACTGATCATTTCCTAATAATATTTAGATTTATTACACGGCAGCGGGGAATAGAATTCATCAGAGTAGAATTACGTTTAAGGATGTAATTCTTCCACTGTTATGTTCTTCAATGCCATGAGCCAACACAGCCTTAGCTCTACTCCCACAGAGGTCGATTATCTCATTAACAATTTTACATCAGACTCTACATCAGCTCCTGTCTCAAATCAGACTTCCTGGTATAACTCTCAAATGCACACCATAAAGCAGATAATTTGTAAGCTGGAGAGGAAATGGCATCTCAATAATTTAGGTCTTGGCCTGGAAAAAGCCCTCTTTAAATCTAGAACATTTACAGCGTTAGCACTGTTAGCTCTTTAACGCATTAGCGCTGGGCAGTCCCACGCATGGCGTTAACGCCATTTTAACAAGATTAACGCTGACAGCACTAATATACGCGTATGTAAACAAGTATATACCGACTATGGAACGAAGCAATCGTCAGCCACCTCCTTACATGGAAGACATTAAGCTGTATGCTGTATGCTTGATGTCTTGTCTTGGGTAAACTAGACATCGATTCACTGATCCACACCAGCAAGGACATATGGTTGCCCCTCCCTGAGCCTAGTTCCTTTTGAGGAGTTTTTCCTTTCCACAGTTGCCAAGTACTTGCTCACGGGGGGGATTCCATGATTACAGATCCCTTCTGTAATCATGGAAAATGTGCGATCGCTGGATGGAATCATGATCTGTATCGTCTCCATCTCGGGCGATGATGCTCCTTCCCGGCACGTCACACCCGACTTTTCCTCCTCAGCTCGCTGGGGATGTCAGGTCTGTCCACCAGCAGCAAACCTGCGGGGTACAATGCTAACAGCTGATCCCTACTGTAAACAAACATGGGTGAAAAAAGTGGAAAAAAAACAGAGAAAAATGACCAGAAATAGCACGGAACGGCAGTGCATGATAACAGAATCAGAAAGCTAAGATAGTAGAAGGATGAAAATGAGGTAAAGCTCAGAAATGAGCAGTGCTGCCGTAACAGGCTGAGAAGCGCCAGAAGTCTTGTGATGATTTGATTTGGCTTGTAGGACTAAATAGTCAGAGCCAGGTGAGCAGCATGGGACTCGAACCTGTGGCGCTCTTTTTCAACACTATGGTCTAACAGCAGGCCACTCATTGCCATCCACCACACGGCCAGCCATAAATGAATAAATAATAAACTGAATTAGTCAGAGCATGAAACAATTCTATAGAGTAATCAGTAGTGATGTTTATGATGCATAATGTTTTAGAAGCGACTGAGGAGGACACTACTCTTCTTTTTGTCTGTAAATGCGTGCTACTCCCTGGATCTGGTGAAGCTTATGGAAAGCTGCTGATACGTAATTAGCGCAAAAAAAGCAAAAAAGCTAACCCTAATATGTCTTCAGTCTTGTTGATTAGACTGTCTTCATCTATTCAACTATTACACAAAATTTGATAACCTTGGTTAAAGAGGGAAGGGAGGGGCGGGCCACGGACGGCTGAGAGATTTCATTGTTTTAGCCCAATGTCCTTAGAGAAAATCAACCAATGGGACATCACGGTGAATAAAAATTTATTTTTTAATAAACTATTTGGGGTAAATGGACAATGGTAAATGGACTATTCCATTCTATTCTTTTCAGATGACTGGCTCGGATTAGACATTTATAACCAACAGTTTGTGTTGTTCATGTTTTTTGAATAAAATATGGCTTGCTTTGAGAATAAGATCCACATTTCTTCTGGTATCATGTAGTTACACATTCTCATCATCTGAACTGCTTTCTTGCTTCCCTTCATGTATGAAAATGAGTCCTGGGATTCTGGATCCTGAGGTATTCAGCTCTGCAGTTGAGTTTCCAACTCAATATGCAAACCACAGACCTGAATCAGAGGCACACACAGTACCGCACAGCAGGTCAGTCAGGAATCTTTCATTGCTTTTCAAATGACATAACTGCCACATCAAAGAAGCTAGAGGATGTCAGGTTTTTATAACCTGAAGAAAAGCTAACACTGGAGGTTTTACACACCGGTGTGAAAGAAAATCATTTCCTTTTTCATTTTCAGGACTTTAGTATACTACAATGGTCTTCTAACAGGAGAATCAAAAAACACAATCAATGCCACAACTTCACAGAACCAGAAGGATTTTTTTTGCTTGTTTAAAAGTTCTTAGTGTACTAGCTACTTCAGGAGTTATACTAGGGAAAGTTGGTAATTCAGCCAAAACATGGGACAGTTGTACCTCATTACTGATAGCAAACTGAACTAAAAATAAACTAACTAAAAGTCTTTGTTTTCTAAAGTAAACAGAATCATCCTTTGACCCAAACTTATTAAAACAGAGCTTGGAGAAAATCCATATTTACATATTTATTTTATTCACACCCTCTTTCGTGTACAACTGTTCAACGTTGTTTGGTGTTAAAATGTAGGTATTGTTTGGGGGTTTGTTTTCTTTTTTTAAACATGCACAAACACATCTATGATACATGTTTTAAAGAAGGACAGTCTCTGTCACAGGTTGTGACTGATGCCACACACTAAGCATTTTTATTAGAACAAGTTATTAAATGCCTACATGCCACATACTAACAGAGATGGGCAGTAACGCGTTACTTGTAATCCGATTACTTTTTTCAAGTAACGAGTAAAGTAAGGGATTACTATTGCAAAAACGGTAATTAGATTACCGTTACTTTCCCGTAGGAACGCTGCGTTACTGCGTTACTAAAACCGTGATTTTTTTGCGAGAACGTCTCATGACAGCGACGTAAGCGAGTGCGACGTTCATGACAACAGCTGTGTGCAGATCAACAATGGATCATATATCGAGTGCAGGAGAGAGTATGAGCGTGCAGCGTTTAAAGCGTGGAAGTACTGACCTTACTTTGAGTTTGATTCCATAAAAAGTGACAAAAACATTAGTGTCCGTTGTGCGTGGGAAGAAAACTTCTTTTTACACCGAAAAAAAACCCTAAACTTCCGAGCAAGCACAGAGTAGCTACGACGTAATGGGAAATTCACAGAGAACTGACCGCTGCGGCACACCTGCACCAGGGTAAACCTCCGCCTACTCCACTCCTGCTTTACAGGTGAAAATAGAGCAACAGGACCGCTAGTCTTTGACTTTATTTATTTTCTGCTGTGTTTTACTTGCATCTATTTGAAAGACTGAGTGTAAACACACACAAAAAAAAAACATTTTTGTTAAAAGAGTTAAAGATTAAAACTAATAAAACAAGTTTTAAAAAGAGACTTTTCCATTTGATTACATTTTGTATGATGGATTATGTAGAAAAAGTAGAATTGTGCTGAAAGATCTATCGCTTTATCACCTATTCAGGTTGTAAATCGTGTTTTTAAAAAGTAACTAAGTAATTAATTACTTTTGAAAATAAGTAATCAGTAAAGTAATGGGATTACATTTTTGGGGAAGTAATCAGTAATTAGTTACTTATTACTTTTTCAAGTAACTTGACCAACACTGCATACTAATATATGAGAGTTATTACACATGGTGGAATAATGTGCACTATTGGCAGCATGGTGGACGAGTAGTTAGCACTGTTGCCTCACAGCAAGAAGGTCCATGACTTTGAATCCAACATCTGTTCTTGAATGGTGTCTTATACCTTATCTTTATTTTTCCAAACGTTTATCTGTTCTCCTGATTTGCCCTACTGTGTCTTCTTCTTCTTTATTTGCCTGCCTCCTTTTAGGGGTCACCACAGTGGATCATCTGCCTCCATCATTCCCTATCTGTAGCATCGTCCTCTATCTCTATCACAGAAACCCTCTGCTTGTCCTCCTTTATTACACCCATGAATCTTCTCTGTAGTCTTCAAATTTTCCTCCTGCCTAGCAGCTGCTTATTCATCATCCATTATACCCACTGTCCCTCTCCTGCACATCTTCAAACCATTTCAATCTTCAATCCGTGTCAGCCTCCCAAACTTTGAGATGTCCTTGTCCATTCTGGTTGCTCCAAATAAACTTAATATCTTAGCATCTTCAGTTGTACTACCTCCATCTCAGCCCCTAGTTATTTTGTCAGTGCCACAGTCTAAACCATACATCACATAAGACCTCTTTACCATCTTGTGAATCTTCTTCTATTATAAATCACCTCTAAAACTAATTTCCATCCTTTCCACTGCCTGAACTCTTCTACATCTCTCTTGTGCACTGTCTATAGCTTTGACCCCAGGTATTTAAACTCCCCCCCCCCCCCCCCCATCTCCCTCTCATCCACACACATACTCCGCCTTGCATTTACTGATTTTTCTCCTTCTCTCCAGAGCATACCTCCTCCTCTCCAACTTCTTTTCTACTTGCTCTCTACTCTCTCTACAGATCACAGTCATTTCTGCAAACATTACAGCCCATGGAGACTACTTTCTGACCTCGTCTGTCAACCTGTCCAACGTATTGCAAACAAAAAGGGGCTTAGAGCCAATCCCTGATATAATCCTATCCCCAACTAGCTTTCATTACCACTTTGTCGCTGTCTCAGATGTCTTGGACCACCCTCACATACTCTCTGTCACCACTGAATGAGTGCAACTCTTTCTGACTTTCTCTATACTTGTCCATCAAAAGCTCACAACAGTGTCTATGGCTCACCAGCTCTATCCCCCTGTAGTTACTACAGCTCTGCACATCACCCTTTTTCTTGAAAATTAGTACAATAAGTACACTTCGCCAATACACACAAGCTGTTCCACTGTCTTCTCTCCTAGACATCTCCATACTTCCTCAGGTATGTCATCTTGACCAACGGCCCTTCCACTCTTCATCCTCTTCACAGCTGCCCTCACTTCCTCCATACTAATCAACACTTCCTATTTCACTTCTTCCCATCACTTAAACTGCTGGATATCCATTCCAGCTCAATCTCTGCCAAGCCAATCAATAGAAGACGTTCCTTATTTAGCCCTAGTGTGCCAGTTACTATCATAATTTCAATTGTCATTTCTCCTTTTCACCATTAAAGTGTGAACTTTAATGTTATAGAGTATGCTTTTGGGTCCTTACGTGTTACAACCAGAAAATATTACGACCAGAAAATGGACCCTAAGGCACTACTAAGGCACAGCCAAAGGGCATGATGATCAGTATTGATAAGGTGACGGTGTCAGTAAGCGTCAGTAGTGTCAAAGTTACTTGCAAATAAAAGCTTTCCTATCATGTTTGAACCTGTTGCCTCCATTCTGCGTGTGCGTTTGGATCCATCCACTCGGTTCTGGCTGCCCAGCCATAAGAGAAACCCTGGGTTGACATTGAGAGCTATGTCTTTGCTCCACTCTGTCTAAAGGCCAACTCCCTGATCTGACTCTCCACTGTCTAGCCATTGAGTGGATTCCTTCAGCTGTTTCCTTGCTTTGCTTCTTGCTGTGAGGCAACTGTACTAACCCTCATGCTGCCCCCAAAACAAATGTTTCCATGTAAAACAGGAATTAACAGAGGGAAGCAGATACAGGTAATACTGGCACTTAACAAAAAATACAAAGGCGCAACCTACATGAGGATTCACGCCACAAATGAACACAAACACAGGGAGATGAGACAGGTCCACCTGTCTCCCCTACCTGTTCCTCCATCTAATTAAATACCACACACACAAACCATAATAGAACTAAAGTACTATAAGAAATAAAAGACTTTTAATACCTTAAAATCAAAACAGGGATCCAAACTCTTATGAAAGGCAAAACCCTTCTGACAGAATAAAGTTGAACAAAGACTGAGGGCAAAACACTGTGGAAACTAAAGAAATGCATACTCTCTAATTTGAGGTATGTTTGCTTTTATGTTTGTTTTAGGTCTTGAAAAGTATCGAGGCTTCACGCCATCTTTTTCCTCAGACTCACTGTTATGTGTAAAAAAAAAGGTAGGTACACTATGCAGGAGGTCAAGAAGATTGCCCAGATGACGAAATCTTAGTTTAGGGCATTCATTCCCTACGAAATGTAGCAAGTCAGCATCACTTCAAGACTTAGCCCACCACAACAAAAAGAAAATCAAACAACAATAACCCATCTAAAGCTCAGGGGGTAAGAAAAATATCATTCCGTTCAAAAGAAAGCAATGGTTCAATTTGAAAAGAACTTCAAAGAGGGGAACTGGAATTATAAGAAGAGTCCAGAGTCCTTTGATCATGCTGAGCTCTGACTTCAAATCACTTTCTACAAAGGATTTATTGGTGTTGTGAAAAAGCACTATTACATCAAGCTGACCGTGGCAGCCACAACAAGAAGCCTTGCAATAATCGTCTGTCTGCAACACTAGACCCCTATCATCAGCTATAGAGTCTAGTTTGCAGGACCATTGTAGAACCCAGAGAAGCCTCAGTGCCTCGGAGACTCAACTCAAATTGCAAACCTGGAATGTGAGTATCATCACCTACACAAGAAAAAGTCTCCCAGGATGACACAAGCCTGGCTAGAGCTCACCTTCCAAGAGATCCTTCTCATTTACCCATCGACAACTGTGTCTTTGAGACCGAGCAACTCTTTATTGATCTGGCCTTTCTTAACCAATTGGACATTCAAATTGTGGACCTAGTTTGGATGTTGTATAAAAGAAATAAAATAAAACTGCAAAAACTTACAAACCTATTAAATAGATGGTAATAAGATTTTTTGCTGTATAATGCTACATTTTGCAGCATAAATCCTGGTTATATCACAGATTCTACCAACACACACACAAACACGCTAATTACATAACGCTACCTGTCCTTCACAGCAGGCAGGAATGAATGGTTTATTTGTTCGAAGTCTGACCTGCAGGTCTGCCTATTATTGAAGTTTTCACATTCATACTCAAGAGTACAGGCACTGTCCTGGTGTCATAAGATTTGAAAAATGTAAAATGTATTCATTTTGTGAAATGAAGCTTCAATGCTGGAATAGATTCCAGATTTAATTAGTTGTGCAAGCTGGTGAGATGCTGTGTTTAGTTATTTACAAGAATGTGTCTCTATCATTATTGGGTATAAGCTCAAATGTTCTCATGTGTTCATATAAAACTATTCCAATGTAGCGACAAAACAGAACAAACCTTTATGGCAATGTAACATTGCCAATGGGAACAGGATGCAAAAGATAACCTAATACATCAGACAAGGCCACGTTCTTCCATTGCGCCATGGTCTAGTTCTGATGATCCATCTTTGGTAGTGAACAATGGTTAGCATGGACACCGTGACTGGTCTGTAGCTATGCAGTCCCAACAAACTGTGATGCACTATGTATTTTTGATACCTTTTAATCACAACCAGCATTCAATTTTTGAGCAATTTAAACTACAGTATCTGTATCTGTTTGATCTGGGCTGGTTCACCCCCCCTTCCTTCATTGGACCACTTTTGATAAATACTGACCGCTGCAGAAGCTGCAGTTTTGTCTATTTTTGCAGTTGTTTAACTATTACCATTTGGCCCTTGTCAAACTTGCTCAAATCACTATGCTTGCCCAGTTTCCTTTTCAAGCACAACGTTTTGGGAGGAGAATATTGCTAAGATTGGTGGCACACAGTCCGATCATAAATTTAAGGCTGAAAGAAGCACATCTTGAGTAGTGGAATTTATGATGCAACATGCACCCTTTCATGCATATTCATACTAACACTTGTTTCTATGCTTTTTATCAAAATTGACAGACATTCACACACCAATGGATGCAGTGGAGAACACCTTGGGGTTCTGTATCTTGGCCAAAGACACTTTGGCATGCAGCCTGGAGCCGCCATGGATCGAACCTGTTCTACCTCGTGGGCTACAGCCACCGTATTTTGGACTCAGAATGCAAAATTGAGATGGGTGAAAGTTACGAGTGCTAAAGCTTTGGCTCTGTTCTATAACTCTTCAATGAGTTCTCACCTTTCTGCTCTTCAGCAATAATTAGTTTATCATTAGATAAAGCAGACCTAAACCAAGCTATGCTTCAGATTTTATGTTGCATTTCTAGCCAGAGATTGGTGTATAATTAAAACGTCTCCGCAATTCTTTTAACAAAGAATTTTTCTTTTCTTTTTTAACTTATCTTATTTGGTACCATACTCACCATACTGAAATATCAGCCAAAATGCAGCTGTTCACTGAGCTACTGTGTTAGACTTTGATAAGTACTAAATAAATGTGTCACATTGCTTTTTGTCAGTGATGTGGTTATATTGTGGTCCGGCTTGCACTGAAGGGATCCGCAGTTGAATGTGTAAAGTGAAGGGGGGGAAATGAAAATCCGCACTTCCAAATCTCCATGGCAGCTGGAAAAGGATCGGGGATGAGCTCCTGACCCAGCTGGAGGAGTTTAGGTGTCTCAGGGTCTTATGCACAAGTAAGGGTAGATGGGAGTGAGAGAATGACTGATGGATTGGGGCTGCAGTGATGCAGATGCCTGTACTGGTCCATCATGGAGAAGAGAGACCTGAAAAACTTTTTGAAGTGTATTTGGTGACACAGAGTATTTCAAAACTTTACTCATAGTTTGGGGAACTTTCACGTGATTTGAAATGCATTCAGGCATACCACCACACCAATATCACATCAGTCAATTATCTGTGATCAATCTGCCTTGACTTCCTGTACAGATCTTAGTCTGTTAAGGATCCATAGTGACAGATAAAATTTATAAACAATTGTTTTACAAAATAGTTGTTTTGACTAATTATCTACTTGACGCCAGGGGCAGCCTGTTTGTTAATTTTCATTACAATCACTCTATTGACCAATCAATTCTCTTTTTTGTCCCAGTCCAGCCCTCCCTAATGGTGGCGGGCCATAACAATGCTAGTCCTGTCTAACAGAGCCTTAATGCTGTTGAGTAGTATGAACTGCCATCAAGGGTACGATCTGTTAAAGGTGGGAAGAATGCAGATGTAGTAGACTTCATGATCAGGTACCAACAGGAACTCTCATACTACAGGCAGAAGTGTCGAAGTCAGCAGTATATACACAATCTGTTTGGTTAAACAGGTTTTACAAACTATACCAACAGAGACTGACAGAGCAACAGAAAAGAGAGGATGTGGAGTGATGTCTATGAGCATACCCTAGACCTTTCATCAGATCTTCATCGTTATGAGATGTCAAACTAGTTTGAACTACAGGACTAATTTACAGTGGCTTGCAAAAGTATTCGGCCCCCTTGAACTTTCCCACATTTTGTCACATTACAGCAACAAACATGAATCAGTTTTATTGGAATTCCACGTGAAAGACCAACACAAAGTGGTGCACACGTGAGAAGGGGAACGAAAATCAAACATGATTCCAAACATTTTTTACAAATAAATAACTGCAAAGTCGGGTGTGCGTAATTATTCATCCCCTGAGTCAATACTTTGTAGAACCACCTTTTGCTGCAGTTACAGCTGCCAGTCTTTTAGGGTCTGTCTCTACCAGCTTTGCACATCTAGAGTCTGAAATTCTTGCAAAACAGCTCTAACTCAGATTAGATGGACAGCATTTGTGAACAGCAGTTTTCAGATCTTGCCACAGATTCTCGACTGGATTTAGATCTGGACTTTGACTGGGCCGTTCTAACACATGGATATGTTTTGTTTTAAACCATCCCATTGTTGCCCTGGCTTTATGTTTAGGGTCGTTGTCCTGCTGGAAGCTGAACCTCCGCCCCAGTCTCAAGTCTTTTGCAGACTCCAAGAGGGTTTCTTCCAAGATTGCCCTGTATTTGGCTCCATCCATCTTCCCATCAACTCTGACTAGCTTCCCTGTCCCTGCTGAAGAGAAGCCCCCCCAGAGCATGATGCTGCCACCACCATATGTTCAGAGTGATGTGCAGTGTTAGTTTTCCGCCACACATAGCGTTTTGCATGTTGGTCTCATCTGACCAGAGCAGCTTCTTCCACATGTTTGCTGTGTCCCCCACATGGCTTGTGACAAACTGCAAACGGGACTTCTTATGGTTTTCTGTTAACAATGGCTTTCTTCTTGCCACTCTTCCATAAAGGCCAACTTTGTGCATTGCATGACTAATAGTTGTCCTATGGACAGATTCCCCCACCTGAGCTGTAGATCTCTGCAGCTCGTCCAGAGTCACCGTGGGCCTCTTGGCTGCATTTCTCATCAGCGCTATCCTTGTTCGGCCTGTGAGTTCAGGTGGACGGCCTTGTCTTGGTAGGTGTACAGTTGTGCCAGACTCCTTCCATTTCTGAACGATTGCTTGAACAGTGCTCAGGGATGTTCAAGGCTTGGGAAATCTTTTTGTAGCCCAAGCCTGCTTTAAATTTCTCAATAACTTTATCCCTGACCTGTCTGCTGTGTTCTTTGGACTTCATGGTGTTGTTGCTCCCAATAGACCCTTAGACCACTTTGTGTTGGTCTTTCATGTGGAATTCCAATAAAATTGATTCATGTTTGTAGCTGTAATGTGACAAAATGTGGGAAAGTTCAAGGGGGCCGAATACTTTTGCAAGGCGCTGTAACTACAGTCAGGTTTGTGCAGACTAGGTGATTGAAAACAGGCCTCGGGACTCATCATCATGGCGGTACTAGATCATCCCTGAGATTCAGCTGGCTCCTGCGCAGTTAGATGAAGATGTTGCCATTTTGCTAGGTCAGTTTTTTTAAATGATGCTTTAAATGATATGTCAACAATCATAGAAAATTAATATCCATCTTTTTTATTTAGTATGCTGAAATAAAAATGCCAGTGAAAAAGTTTGTTCCTCAGAAAATTTACATTTTCTCATCATGAGTGTCAAGATTTTTTGTTATTAACTTCAAGCAAAATGCAGTAAATATGTAATATTACAACAATAATATTATGTAAAAAAAACACTTTGAATAAAACGTGTCAACTGCACATTATTGTAAACATGTTTTAAAAAAACATTAAACCCAAGTTAAATTGAATTGTGAATCTTAATGAGGCCCTAATACTCCTTCCTTTCTGCTGCAAGACAGAGAAATTGTTGCAGCACAAATGATCACCAGTCAGCTGAAACTCTCATCTTAGGGTCATTTCAAATCTTATATTTAATAATCTAAAACATTAAAAAATAAACCCTATTGCAAGCTTTTGTAGCTTGGTATGCTGCTGCTAGCTAACACCTTTTTATCCCACACATAAAGCACAATTAGCACAATCTCTAGATGCTGAATCTGTGTTGATGACACAAATGAAAAAGAAAGATTAACCAAAGCTGAATGTGACCAAGCTGTTTATCTCCATTTGTAACTACTGAACTATGTTCTTGTGAACTGTATCTGAATTTAAAAACAAAAACAGTCCTATTTGTCTAGTCTGGTCTTCATCTCCAGTCATTTTAATCTTAAAATATTAAAATTCCAGCAGCCTGGGTGTCAGAAGAGATTTAAATCAATGTATCTGTTTTAAAAGCTAAAACTGATATTGTCACCTCAGAGATTAACTTTGCTACCAAACCCACTCTCCTCTCAACGTCATGAGAAGGAAGAGTTGGTTTAATAGCTTAATAGATAACAGAAGCTTCTGCTAACTATATGAACTATGACTGGTGGAGAATTAGTGCAGAGCCAGAATAGCCAGACAGTGAATATGGGGTGTTATATCAACAAGCTAATGCTTCTGGGTTGTGCTTGATATTGTGACATGCAGAGGAGTCTTTACAAAGAAGCTCACAGAGAGATTGAGCTTGTTATTCAACCCCAAGCTGGTAGAGAGAGCTCTTTATTAAAACACTTGCTTGTGCTACAATGTGCCTCATGGTTCAACAATAGCACAACAGAAGTCACTCATGGTACAGCACTCTCTCTACAAAACAACAACTGTCAGTGACTCTGCACCACAGCATAAACACAACATTCAAGATAACAGTTAAAAGTAACGTAACCATAAACAATAAAACAAGAACATCTAAACAGCAGCACATGTCCCAAGGCATGATGGGAGAGAACTAGCTGTTCCCCCAACACGCCACAATATACTTGCCCTGAAGATGCTTTTGGCTGGGAAAGATCTTTTTTCCTTCATCAAAGCTGGCAACTGTTGTTCTTATGTCAACAATTTCAAAATGTGTAATGTTTTATTCCAGTAACTTGTTTCTGCCATTAAAAATAAATAAATGACTTAATAACTCAAAATTTCAACTTGGGTATGTTGGAAGTTTGATCTAATAACTCAAGATTTTGAGTTCATTAGTTATATATGAAGTTAAAAGTAAAAAGTAAAGTAAAAAAAGTAAAAAAAATCAGAAATTATCTAAAATGTCATAATTTAACATAGTTCAAACTCGCCGCTGTCAGGGTTCCTGGGTCGTTGACCCAGTGCTTTCAGTTTTGTTCATGTTCAGTTTATAGTTTATATTATATATATACGATTCATAATAAACCATCTTCAGTTCTTCACTATCCACGAGTCCTGCGTTTGGGTCACTTCCTCGCCTCCACACACGACACTCCTGACAGCCGCCAGAGAATCTGAAATGATCTGGAGGATTTCTGCTTTCGTTCCAGTACACAAGATAGAGTGTATTCAGCACATGTGTGAACAGCCACCAGGTCACCCTGTGGGTGGACCAAGAAAAACGTTTGTTTCTTTTTGTGTGCAGATGGAAAAGTGGACGATAGAAAAACCAAAGGGGAAAAAAGGCACCAAAATAACAAAAAGAATACCTGAGGAGCACAACCAGTAAATGTAACCAAACTACTTAAAAAACAAACGGGAGTGACTCTTGTGATGCAGTTACTGTACAAATAACTTAAAAAAACACTTAAAAATGCAGTTCTCATGTCCACACTCCAGAGGTAATAACATAGATCCAGGGGCTTTTGATAGTAATACAGTAGAGTTATAACTTACCTTTACATCCTTAATTAAAGCATGGGGGATCTAATGTACTTCTACAGGAAATGATACAATACCTCGACATTTCTAACAAGAAATTGTCTGAAACATAAACGATTCAAGTTTTTTCTTTCAAAATATGATTGTGTTTCTAAGTATGGTAAATCATTTTTCTATCTTTGGTTTGGTGCCAGTGTCATAAATCTATAGAGGATTAGGAAGCGGAATAGTCATCTGCCATCATTGTGATTGTCTGCAGTATTTAGAGTTTGGAAATCAAAGGGTAGCAGGCACAAGTTGATACTTTTTGAGCATCTGAAAAGTAAAATGTCAAAAAAAAAAAAAGCCTTGTTGATCGTGGCAGTAGCAGTGACATTCCTCGCCTACCCATAAAAGAAATGAAAGAACAAATAGAAAAATAGGATGTATGTAGGTTCTGCATTCAACACAGACGCTCTCACAGCCCAAATCGTTGTGGACGAGACCGCTGTTTGGTGGGACAACGATGAAAGCGAGGCAGTTCGCCACCTTATTGTGTAGACAATGGTGAAATGCATTTCTGTGGAGGCCATTTAATAGTCTTTCCTTACTGTGCAGTGCATGCTGAGTGTATTTTTTTTCTTCTAGCATTTGATGTAAATCGGACAGGTTTTATTTATGTAATTGACCCTGTGCACGAGAAAATGCTAACTTCCTGGTCTGAGACCGGATGTGGGGTTGTACATTTCCGGTAGCTTTACTTTGCGGTCAATCGCTACTGCGAAGATATTCTCCAAAATCATGTCCAAAACTCAAAAACAGAAAGATCGCGTTAAGTTACAAAGAGCAGAAGGTGGGAACACTCACCACTGTTGTGTCATAAAAAAAATCGAATGATCAATTTTGACGTTTAAAGAGTTTAGATTGATCAGTTGTTTACATCACTCCACAGCATGTCTTTATCCTGTCTTCCTTCTCTCACCCCAACCGGTCGCAGCAGATGGCCCCGCCCCTCCCTGAGCCTGGTTCTGCCGGAGGTTTCTTCCTGTTAAAAGGGAGTTTTTCCTTCCCACTGTCGCCAAAGTGCTTGCTCATAGGGGGTCATATGATTGTTGGGTTTTTCTTTGTATCTATGAAGCGCCTTGAGGCGACTTTTGTTGTGATTTGGCGCTATATAAATAAAATTGAATTGAATTGAATTGAATCACTCAACACAAGCAGAACTGCATCACTGCAGCAGAAGACACATCGTCCACATTCAGAAGCACATCTCTGTATAGTGACTGGTTTTATGATTTAAACAGGCAAATGTTCAGCATTCAAACTACAGGTGAACAATAGTCAAACCAGATGTTCCCCCGTTATGTTGATATCAGCTAGTCAAGTACACACCTACACAGCATGTTAACAAACCGTGAAAAAAGCCACACAAAAATGAATGGTTGTTGGTAACGGTTTCTATACATTAGTATGTACGAAGGGTATGTTGTGACTTACCTTCAAAATTACAGCGGTCCCTCGCTATAACGCGGTTCACCTTTCACCTCGCTGTTTCGCAGATATTTTAGTGCAAGTTTGCATGCTTATTTTTACGTCACATTGTGTCCTGCATCCTGATCGCTGCAGACGATCTCCTCCGTGACGTCTCTCCTGTACAGTACAGAATCGCTGCATCGATCGCTAGCAGTGTGACTCTGAAGTGCAGTACTGTATGTCCACGGTGTCCACGAAACGTTTTGCACCGTCAAAAAATAAAATTGGCTACTTGATTTCACCTATCGCTGGTTATTTTTACAACATAACACCCGCGATAAACGATGGACAGCTGAGAAATATAACATTTGAATCCATTTTCTCTTTTGCTCTGAGGCGTGGGGATAAATATCGACAAGTCGATGAACATCATTTACAGATATATTGGGTAAATGCCCGAGACATCTATAGAAATGTAAATCGGCGCTTGATTCATTCATTTGCTTAACTTGTTTTGGACCGTAAACAAGGTGCGAATAGGACACCGGAAACACAGCTCCACACAGGAGTTTCCGCACTGGAAGTAGCATATGCTAACGTGCACATAGTCAATGACATGAGAAGACATTTATAGTAGTTGGTCTTGAAAAATTATAGTTTGCAAAATGTTCTATTATTGTGAACACTGTTAAAACTTTATTTATACTGCGCTCAAATTTTGTGATTAACAAGTCTGATTTTATGAAATCATTTTGTTAAACTTCAATTGGTAAAACCATACTGAGCCATGTGGGTTTAGCTGCCTGTGTGGCTACATCGAATGGCCATGATGCACAGCTGCTAAATTTTAATTTGGGACTTCTGTGAAATCAGAGTGCTCAGCTATGGGAGCATGTTTGTTGATTTTTCTTGTTGTTAACATAAAAACGTCGGATTCATTAAAACTCCTGTCTTGTTGGAACATACAGCAGATGGAGGGTTCTTAAAAACTGATTTTACTTGGTTAAGCCTACAAAAGCCTGGTTACACTGGCAATAAGCAGCAAAATAGCCTGTGTGTGTGTGTGTGTGTGTGTGTGTGTGTGTGTGTGTGTGTGTGTGTGTGTGTGTGTGTGTGTGTGTGTGTGTGTGTGTCGACAGAGGAATGGGAGAGGGAAACTCCAGAGAGACACATGTAGCTTGTAAACAGTCACACGGGTCAAACAGAATTGTTTATTAAAGGTTATCAGCAGATTTTCTACCTACTCATGAAGTCCATCTCTTCTAAAGAGGTAATGGCCATTCTACAACAGAGTGAAACTGTCAGTGAAACACATTTGTGCGCCCTACAAGTTGGTTGAAGCCCGATGTTTAGACTGAGATCATACTGAAGTAATCACATCCACAGCTGACAGTAGGAATGGGGCCAGCTGTTTTAAGATAACCAGGTTTTATCACTTCTGACTTAGTAGTATCATTAGCACCAACACCACTCTGTAAAAGACGTATGCGTAGATCATTTTTGAAGTTAACTACTACGTTAGGAGCTGTGGCACTGGAGAAACAATGTGTGGCACCCTTGAAAAAGCAATACTCCTTATTAAAGAATCACCAATTATCAATGTGCAGGAGGAAAAAGAAAGATTTGGGAACTGGCGACAATCATAATAGTACTGATAACAGTATTTGTAGAAGAAGGCAAAGGTAGCAAACTGAGCTGCTTCTCCCTGTGTAGATTTCAGAGTTGTGTGGGAATCAAAAGAGCTAAGATGACTTAATTTTACCCTTATTTCCTCAGTTTTGCTACCAGGTATTGCTTCAGTTTATTTCTTTTCTTGAATGAGACCATCTGCTCTTGTATAGCCAGCTTCTCTCCCCCACTGGGATCATCTTGAGCTTAGCGGTGACATGAGTAACCATTGGTTAGAGCTTATGCATCAGCATTTTCTTCCTGTCTGTCTTCGTTGTTGTTGAACTGCAGGAATTTGTTTGGTGGCCTCACATTTATTCGGTGTCATTGCAACAGCTTCTTATAAAGCTGGGCTGGCTTTGTTCCAAAGTATGTAAGTGTCTGGTAGGATAATATCCCTCCATTCTGAGTAAGCGCTGACGATGGAAATGCGGGGTGTTTTCTAAGGGGGTAAGCATGAAACATAATCCTGTGACAGGTTATCTGCATCTTCTTCCTCAGCCCAGGGTCAGGATCAGTGTACATACCTTCACCTTTAAAAAGTGTTTAAGTCCTCTCCATGCTTTCAACACACACACTCATACACAAGTACACACATTATCACCTGCACACTATTTCTTACCAATACATTGCATATTTTTGACCATAAACCGGCCCCTAATCTCAAATGATCCACAGGATGTTAAATGTTGCAACTGTCTGTGTCAGAGCAGGGAAGCACTCAATGCATGCAGTCTCCAGGAGGAGAGTTGAGAACCACCGCCCCAGGAAAAGTGGTCTAACTGCATAACGCTGCCCTGAGGCAATGAACAAAAAAACAAACAAAAAAAAATCAGCTTTTAGTAAATAAATGAAATCAAAATACCCCCACCAGGTATACTTATTTATACATTCATACGGTCAGGAGAAATTTCAAATCCTTTTTTACTGCTCAAGTTATTGGGCAGTGTCTTCCATTATTCGATTTAACTAATAATAATGGTAAATGCTATGGTTCTTTTATAGTGCTTTTTTTACTCTGAGCACGCAAGGCACTTTGTAAAACTTTCCTCTGTATAGGAATTTCTTTTACTTGTGTATTAATCACATTATTTTATTGTATGATGCCTTGGTGCCACTGGATTTTTAAACATGTTTCACACTCATACTATAAGACAAATGGTGGGGGTCCGGTAAGGAAGTTGGGGGAAGCAGACAGCTCCACAGGAAGAGTCTTTTGTCTCTTCGAGGTCTCTAGGAGGTAGCAAGGGAGTGTGAACCTTAAGGTGTGAAACAGCTGTGTACTGCCTTTTGTTCCTGGAGAAGGTATTTAACTGAGAGCCATGTTAGGCTGGGGAGACTCTGCTGACCGTCTGCCCCGCGGTCATGCAGGCTCTCCACCAACTTGGTTGTCTGTTCTTTGTTTTGATTAAAGAATGTTAGCTACCGCCCACCGCTCGTCTGCAGGCTTTATTTAAATGGAAAACTTCCACAACACCTCATTCACCCAAACACTTTCTTACTCTAATGGATGCTTGTGTAACGCAAAGTTATTTAACCCTTTAAGACCTACCATAGAACCAAGTCCGCCAGAGCTTATATTATATGTTTACATGCTGTGGAGCCATTTTTGGGAGCATTTCAAGTTGCTATACATCAATACAACCATTATAGCCCAAATTTTAATAATATGTCTGCATTAAGTGCATAGTAATTACATAAATTGCAAAAAAGTGCAATAAACTACAAAAAAATAGAAAATCATTTTTCTTTTTTAACATATATTTCTAGTTAGAGAAATTTAAGAGGCTTATCCCTCAAAACTGTAAATACAAAAAAGTTGCACAAAATAGTTTCCCACCACAGGAAATTTATTTTGAGTGTCTTCATAGTTTTATTTTTGAAATACACCAATTTTTATACACTGCAGGAAAAACAAAAATAAATATTATAATGCAAATTTGCAAAAAAGCAGCATATGCATCAAAATAAACTATTTCCAGCAGTGCAATATGAGTCCTAAGCATCCCAGAAACCACACAGAAAGTCATAAAGTCAAACATAACTTTTAAAAACACCAGTATAGGCTCATGAGGCCCTGATGGTAAAAAAATACATTTCCGCAAAATGACGTCACTTCCGATTTCAGGCAAGACATGAAGGACATGCGATAGTTCACGCTGATGGATGTAGGAAGTGTTACAAACAGCTGATCGGATCGGCAAAGCGTGTTTCTGGAATATTATGTTTTTGTTGCTGCAAGTGCTTTTTATGCAATATTTGCAAAGCTGTATGTGGAAGGAAACCGTGACCGAGGACAAGCTGATGGCATAAGATGTAAGTACAACTCCTCCGGTTTCATATGCAAAAAAAAAATATTGCGCTAGCTTACGTGGTTGCAGATCTACCGGGATTTAAAAATATTTACGGAAAATGGACCGTGCCCGCTCCGACCGGCTTTAAAGGGTTAAGGGCTAGTTGTATTGCAATGGGTGGATGTGACTGACTGATGTGCAAAAGAAAATGTTCTTTATGCAGTCCAGATGGTGTGAATGATGTGACCAGAGACAGAAAATGTAGTAAGGAGACCAAAAATATATTGAATAAATGGGGGAAATGGAACAAAATAAATCCAAAACACAAGATACATAAATGTACCACAGTTAATTTCATGGCTTGTATTCTCTCTTTTAAATCCCTGTGTTGAGAGTCCTTTTTGTTCCTGCTTAGGTTCCAGTTTCATGTCTCATCTTTGCCGCGGTGTGGATGCAGCGAATCAAGAAAGGGACCTCATGCCAGCTGACGTGGGTCATGTGACAGTGTGTAGTTGATGTGGCTTACACATGGAAGAGAAACTTGGGGTTAATGTCTTGCCCAAGGATTTATGGCATGCAGGCTGGAGCAGTCAGGTATCAAACCACCAACCTTCCCATCAGTAGATGACCTGCTTCACCCACTGAGCCACAGCCACCCAAACAACACTTGAAAGGGACTGTGCAACCGAAAATGTGGTTTGTTGCTTGAGGACATCACCGTGCCAATATAGGGTTAAATATAGCATTTCTACTAAAGCAAAGCAGGCTCTCAGATTTAAGGCATACTAGTGCAAAATGTTTTCCCATTGTGCTCAGGGACAATAAGGAAACATTATTAAGGCCTTGGGTGATGATGGGTCCACACCCTCCTGTGTGTCATTAAAGAGCCTTTTGGCTCTGAGGTGGTTTGTTGCTGACACACATAACACAGAAATGGCCCTGCTCGCTGTGCTGTGGACGATATAGAGTAGGGCAACTTCATGTAGTCACATTCAGTATGTGAATGTGTGTCAATTGATTTTGGTGTACAATTTTATTGTTACTCTATAAAGATTTAGTACTGAAACAGAAGATCGAAACCACAGACTAGAGCAGATAGATGTGCTGACAATGACCATTAATGAAAAGTCAGTGATAGTGATCAGCCACTCTGTGTAATTACACGCTGGACTTACTATAATTGTTTCCTTCTTACTGACAATATGTAGCTTTATGTATACGTTTGCTGTAACTAATGATGAAATACCAGGAAGGATCAAAATTCAAGAATAATTTGTTGTACACTAATATTTAGAATAAAGTACAATAAAATCACTGAGTTGTTTAAAAGACCATTGGCAGTCGAGGAAAATTAGTTTTTGAGTCTATTGTGCCTATTTGGTGAAGCTGCTGCATACTGCATGTGCTCAAATGAAAGTAAGCTGAACAAGTTAGACAGACTAGGATCAGCCAGGGTGGATTGGGCCGTCGTCAATGTACTAACTTTATATTGAGGTAGGTCATATTTACATTTTTGCTGCACACTGTCTGTTTTTGGTGTTTATCTGCTTATATTGTGACCCATAGAAGCTGACATATGACAGTTTGAGAATAATATAGACTAAAACATTGTTAATAAGCTGCAGTCAGCATAAAAACTACAAAGCTTCAATTCAATTCAATTCAATTTTATTTATATAGCGCCAAATCACAACAAATGTCGCCTCAAGGCGCTTCATAGATACAGAGAAAAGCCCAACAATCATATGACCCCCTATGAGCAAGCACTTTGGCGACAGTGGGAAGGAAAAACTCCCTTTTAACAGGAAGAAACCTCCGGCAGAACCAGGCTCAGGGAGGGGCGGGGCCATCTGCTGTGATTGGTTGGGGTGAGAGAAGGAAGACAGGATAAAGACATGCTGTGGAAGAGAGACAGAGATTAATAACAGATACGATTCAATGCAGAGAGGTCTGTTAACACATAGTGAGTGAGAAAGGTGACTGGAAAGGAAAAACTCAATGCATCATGGGAATCCCCCGGCAGCCCACATCTATTGCAGCATAACTAAGGGAGGATTCAGGGTCACCTGGTCCAGCCCTAACTATATGCTTTAGCAAAAAGGAAAGTTTGAAGCCTATTCTTAAAAGTAGAGATAGTGTCTGTCTCCCGAATCCAAACTGGAAGCTGGTTCCACAGAAGAGGGGCCTGAAAACTGAAGGCTCTTCCTCCCATTCTACTTTTAAATACTCTAGGAACAACAAGTAGGCCTGCAGAGCGGGAGCGAAGTGCTCTAATAGGGTGATATGGTACTACAAGGTCATTAAGATAAGATGGGGCCTGATTATTTAAGACCTTGTATGTGAGGAGCAGGATTTTGAATTCAATTCTGGATTTAACAGGAAGCCAATGAAGGGAAGCCAAAACAGGAGAAATATGCTCTCTCTTTCTAGTCCCTGTCAGGACTCTTGCTGCAGCATTTTGGATTAGCTGAAGGCTTTTCAGTGAGTTTTTTGGACATCCTGATAATAATGAATTGCAGTAGTCCAGCCTGGAAGTAATAAATGCATGAACTAGTTTTTCAGCGTCACTCTGAGACAGGATATTTCTAATTTTAGAGATGTTGCGCAAATGGAAGAACGCAGTCTTACATATTTGTTTAATATGTGCGTTGAAGGACATATCCTGGTCAAAAATGACTCCAAGGTTCCTTACAGTGTTACTGGAGGCCAAGGTAATGCCATCCAGAGTAAGAATCTGGTTAGATACCATATTTCTAAGCTTTTCAGCGCCGAGTACAATGACCTCAGTTTTATCTGAGTTAAGAAAGCTTGTGGTGAAACAAATAAATGCACTGGTAAGCTTTCCTGCAGACAGCATCCACTGGAAGCTTGAGGGTCAGTTTTTTATCAGTTATAGTGCAAAAGTATTTACACTGCTGTCCAAATTCAACAGTCGGATCATTTATTTAAGCCATAAGAGGTGGTTGTAGGATTCTGCCTAAAGATTTATGAGCACTTTTTTCTCTGTATTAATGTTCAAGAGGTACAACTTATATCAATTTGGAAGATCTCCACCACAGGGATGCTCATGCTCCACACTGCTCAGAACAGACATAATCTCTGAGTTATCTGCAGACTTAAAAATGTGGTTCCTCTCTTATTGTCTTGTATGTGCCACCTCATTATTTACTCATGAATAGATTGTGAGCTAAAGTACATTTGTTTTCTGTGTGGACAGACTGGTCAGCTGACCTGTGTGGCTGCTGTTTGTGGATTTAGCCAGCTTTAATGTTCAAAATAAACTTGTTTTTGGTGTTTGGTCAGTTATTTCTTTGTTGTAATAAATATTATACTTTTGGTCTATTTCCTCTTAAATGGTGCCACATTTGTAAGAAAAGGTTGCACCCTATCAGTGTAGTGTTCTCCTTCTCAGCACTTTGCTTTTTACGCAGTAGGATCCAACTGCTGTTGGGAGAATATGAACTTAATGCTGAATGAAATATTCCTCCACATGTTCAGCTTCAAGTGCAGATGTTGCCAAAACCAGCACAAGCAGGCCTAATGGTGAGGGGAAGGTGTGGCAGGCCCCCTGTCAGCCCTACAAGACTGGAGTTTGGCTGTGTGGAGTCTTTTCCAACCCAATCCAACTTTATTATAAAGCACTTTAAAATTGCCAGCACAGGACCAAAGTGCTGCACAAGAACAAAATAATAAAACGAACCAGAAAGAAATAAAACACATAATACATAAAAATTAAAACAGTCCTATATTAAAAAACAAAATAGAATGAACTAAATAAAATAAAATAAAAACCAACATCTCACTAAAATCAATGTCATCGGCTCACTACAATCAACTAAAAACCAACATCTCACATGGTGTCAAAGGTCAGGGTGAATAGGTGGGTTTTCAGCAGTGATTTAAAAACAGGTGGAGGTCTGTCTAATCTCTAAAGGCAGATTGTTTCACAGTTTTGGAGCACGATCTCCTCTAAGTTTACACTCAGTCCTGGGCAGAGATGGGCAGTAACACGTTACTTGTAACGCGTTACTGTAATCTGATTACTTTTTTCAAGTAATGAGTAAAGTAAGGGATTACTGTTGCAAAAACGGTAATTAGATTACCGTTACTTTCCCGTAGGAACGCTGCGTTACTGCGTTACTAAAACCGTGATTTTTTTTGCGAGAATGTCTCATGACAGTGACGTAAGCGACGTTCGTGACAACAGCTGTGTGCAGATCAACAATGGATCATATATCGAGTGCAGAGAGAGTATGAGCGTGCAGCGTTTAAAGCGTGGAAGTACTGACCTTACTTTGAGTTTGATTCCATAAAAAGTGACAAAAACATTAGTGTCCGTTGTGCGTGGGAAGAAAACTTCTTTTTACAGCGAAAAAAACCCCTAAACTTCCGAGCAAGCACCGAGTAGCTACGACGTAATGGGAAACTCACAGAGAAACTCGCAGATTCTTCCACTGACCGCTGCACACCTGCACCAGGGTAACCCTCCGCCTACCCCACTCCTGCTTTACAGGTGAAAATAGAGCAACAGGACCGCTAGTCTTTGACTTTATTTATTTTCTGCTGTGTTTTACTTGCATCTATTTGAAAGACTGAGTGTAAACACAAAAAAATATATTTTATGTGCTGGAATGTGCAGAAAATAGGTTTAAATGTTAAACTAATTTCTTCAAGTCAGAGAATGTTACATATAATTAAATTTTTGCTTGATGTATAAAGTTAAAAGATTAAAACTAATAAAACAAGTTTTAAAAAGAGACTTTTCCATTTGATTACATTTTGTATGATGGATTATGCAGAAAAAGTAGAATTGGGCTGAAAGATCTATCACTTTATCACCTATTCAGGTTGTAAATCGTGTTTTTAAAAAGTAACTAAGTAACTAAGTAATTAATTACTTTTGAAAATAAGTAATCAGTAAAGTAACGGGATTACTTTTTGGGGGAAGTAATCAGTAATTAGTTACTGATTACTTTTTTCAAGTAACTTGACCAACACTGGTCTTGGGTACATTCAGGAGCAGCTGATCAGCTGACCCAAGAGAGCAGGTGGGTGTATAAGGCTGTAGCAGCTCAGAGAGATAAGATGCGGTTAGGCCATGGAGAGCCTAAAAGAAATGGGCAGCCAGTGAAGTGAAGCTAAAATAGGGGAAAGGTGTTCAAACGTTTGAGTGCCAGTTAAAAGACGAGCTGCAGCATTTTGCACCCTCTGTAGATGATTGATGTATGAAGCACTGACCCCCATATAAAGTGCATTACAGTAATGCAGCTGGGTGTTAACAAAGGCCTGGATAACTGTCTCAAAGTGCTGCCGTGAAAGAATTTACTTTATTTTCATTAACTGCCTCAGCTGAAAGAAGCTTGATTTTATGACTGTCAAGCTTTTCAGTTTAGAGTCCACTTTGACCCCCAGGTTTGTGGTCTTTAAATAAATAAATAAAATGTATTATTAAGAGAGGCAAGAAACTAAAACCGTGGAAACTTAGTTTTTTAAAAAAGCCAAAAATTCAGATTAAAAAGTTATGAATATTCTCAAGTCTACCACCTAAAATACGGGGCTGGGTGTAATTAAAATCTGAGTAAAAGTCAATAAAAATAAATCGCAGTAATAGAGGTAAGTGTGTCTGCCCTATATTCATTGCGTGACTTTGGTTTTCTGGTTGTGGAATAAGAAATCCCAAATAAAACAAGATACCTAACAGATGTACCAAAATGAAATATCCAGATGCATCCCGACACAAACAGAGTAATGTACGCTGTTAAGTGCCATGATTTATACTTTTTTCACCCTTTAAACAACAAACAGACATTTAAAATATTGTGATCCATATTTTTATGAGAGTGGGCTGAGGGGAGCACAGTGGTCAGCACTGTGACCTCACAGCAAGAAGCAATTTAATTCAAGTCGATCAGTTCAATTCAATTCAATTTTATTTATATAGCACCAAATCACAACAAAAGTCGCCTCAAGGCGCTTCATAGATACAGAGAAAAACCCAACAATCATATGACCCCCTATGAGCAAGCACTTTGGCGACAGTGGGAAGGAAAAACTCCCTTTTAACAGGAAGAAACCTCCAGCAGAACCAGGCTCAGGGAGGGGCGGGGCCATCTGCTGCGACCGGTTGGGGTGAGAGAAGGAAGACAGGATAAAGACATGCTGTGGAAGAGAGACAGAGGTTAATAACAGATATGATCAGGTGATATTGATGTTAGTTTGATTGTCAGTCATTCTCTGTGATGGACTCACAATCTGCCCCTCGTCTTGTTGCTCAGGATGATAAAAAAAATTGTGTTAATGTAACAAAAGAGAGAGAAATGGTGTAACACAAATCCATAGATGAGAATGAGTAATTCACATATCTGTCCCAAAGCTTCTCAAAAGTATCATTATATAAATATATCAGAGCACAAAGATTAAAATTAATCCTACAACATCATTTAATTCTTATTGCTGATTGTTTCAACTTCTGATTCTCATTAAATCCAAACTTTTAACTTCCTATACGTCTTTCTCTCTCCCCACCCTGGCTGCCCTTGCCTATATCCACCTATATAAATGCTAGATGTTAGTTGCCAACCCCAGCTGACAGGTGCTAACTGTCTCCACTTTCACACCCATCCTCTCGCAGCCGCCAGGCCCATGACACAGCATGGCAGGGTGACTGCAGGAGGCTGATGAAGCTGTGTCTGTGCTA
This sequence comes from Neolamprologus brichardi, assembly GCF_056152115.1. Classification (NCBI taxonomy): domain Eukaryota; kingdom Metazoa; phylum Chordata; class Actinopteri; order Cichliformes; family Cichlidae; genus Neolamprologus; species Neolamprologus brichardi. Next base: position 5,642,356 of record NC_142112.1, read on the forward strand.
CTCAGCAAGGAGCAAGTGGCTATAGGTCCAACTGAGAGGTAGTTCTTGGCAGGTATTGGAAACTCAGTGAGCAATGTGGAGAAGTGGAACTAAGCTCAAAGCCTGTTTGCACTGTATCCACAAAATAAGCATCTGCAGTAAACAAATTCCCAAATTCTGCAGTGTTGTGTCTGAAAGACTGTTATGTGTCTTTTTAGAGCGTTACATATTTGAGGTGATTTTTTTTTGTGAGTGAGGGTTCGATTTTTCCAATACTAAATGATTGTGCTATGATTAAACATAGCACAATATTTCTGGGAGCCATAATAACATGACGAGGCTTCTTCTTCACATCAACAAGAACCCCGATAAAAGAAAGCCTCAAACATTTGAATTCACAATCCCAAAAATCAACAAGATTTTCACTTATATTGAAGTGCTGTTTGCAACTCTGTTAACAGTTCATACAGACCCATGGTGCTCCCAGTTCATGAAACCATTCCAATGTATTGCAGGATATGAAATACAGTGGGGCAAAAAAGTATTTAGTCAGCCACCGATTGTGCAAGTTCCCCCACTTAAAATGATGACAGAGGTCAGTAATTTGCACCAGAGGTACACTTCAACTGTGAGAGACAGAATGTGAAAAAAAAATCCATGAATTCACATGGTAGGATTTGTAAAGAATTTATTCGTAAATCAGGGTGGAAAATAAGTATTTGGTCAATAACAAAAATACAACTCAATACTTTGTAACATAACCTTTGTTGGCAATAACAGAGGTCAAACGTTTACTATAGGTCTTTACCAGGTTTGCACACACAGTAGCTGGTATTTTGGCCCATTCCTCCATGCAGATCTTCTCAAGAGCAGTGATGTTTTGGGGCTGTCGCCGAGCAACACGGACTTTCAACTCCCGCCACAGATTTTCTATGGGGTTGAGGTCTGGAGACTGGCTAGGCCACTCCAGGACTTTCAAATGCTTCTTACGGAGCCACTCCTTTGTTGCCCGGGCGGTGTGTTTTGGATCATTGTCATGTTGGAAGACCCAGCCTCGTTTCATCTTCAAAGTTCTCACTGATGGAAGGAGGTTTTGGCTCAAAATCTCACGATACTTGGCCCCATTCATTCTGTCCTTAACACGGATCAGTCGTCCTGTCCCCTTGGCAGAAAAACAGCCCCATAGCATGATGTTTCCACCCCCATGCTTCACAGTAGGTATGGTGTTCTTGGGATGCAACTCAGTATTCTTCTTCCTCCAAACACGACGAGTTGAGTTTATACCAAAAAGTTCTACTTTGGTTTCATCTGACCACATGACATTCTCCCAATCCTCTGCTGTATCATCCATGTGCTCTCTGGCAAACTTCAGACGGGCCTGGACATGCACTGGCTTCAGCAGCGGAACACGTCTGGCACTGCGGGATTTGATTCCCTGCCGTTGTAGTGTGTTACTGATGGTGACCTTTGTTACTTTGGTCCCAGCTCTCTGCAGGTCATTCACCAGGTCCCCCCGTGTGGTTCTGGGATCTTTGCTCACCGTTCTCATGATCATTTTGACCCCACGGGATGAGATCTTGCGTGGAGCCCCAGATCGAGGGAGATTATCAGTGGTCTTGTATGTCTTCCATTTTCTGATGATTGCTCCCACAGTTGATTTTTTCACACCAAGCTGCTTGCCTATTGTAGATTCACTCTTCCCAGTCTGGTGCAGGTCTACAATTCTTTTCCTGGTGTCCTTCGAAAGCTCTTTGGTCTTGGCCATGGCGGAGTTTGGAGTCTGACTGGTTGAGGCTGTGGACAGGTGTCTTTTATACAGATGATGAGGTCAAACAGGTGCCATTCATACAGGTAACGAGTGGGGGACAGAAAAGCTTCTTACAGAAGACGTTACAGGTCTGTGAGAGCCAGGGATTTTCCTTGTTTGAGGTGACCAAATACTTATTTTCCACCCTGATTTACGAATAAATTCTTTACAAATCCTACCATGTGAATTCATGGATTTTTTTTTCACATTCTGTCTCTCACAGTTGAAGTGTACCTCTGGTGCAAATTACTGACCTCTGTCATCATTTTAAGTGGGGGAACTTGCACAATCGGTGGCTGACTAAATACTTTTTTGCCCCACTGTAAATGCTAGGTTAAAGAAATACAAATGCATCAAACAACACATCAAAAATGACTGAAAAGCATCCAGAGAATGAATCCAGAATACGGTAAATGTTCTGTGATTTGATATTCCTGCGTTCAGGAGGCATGCCAGGCTGTGAACATATTTTATTGCTGAGTAATCAAACCTGGGAGTGAACAAAGCCTTGTAGTTGTTAGAGGAACTGCAGATTTTGGCCTAGTTCCTGAGGTTGGCCCTGTTCACAATATTCTATCTCATTCTATCTAAATATACATAAAACAGCAAAGAATGCTGCGTGCACACATCGTTTCTAGCTTTGTGGATCCTAACTACAGTGGAGAGACCTCTGACTTTACTCTAGCCTTGCTCATAACCAATAACTATTCTCTAACTCAACTCTGATATGATGAGAGGTGGAAGGACACAACTTTAATTTATTAATTATTAAATTATTAAGTCAGCAGTATTTTCCTCTTTGATGAAACCATTAGATGTGAAGCAGACCAGTTAGCTACCAATCTAAGGTGCACTGCAGGCACAAATGTGTAGATTCAGACCAAAGACAGTCATTGGTTGGGAGTGCTTGACTGGGATAGAAACACAGCATAATACTGCACTTATTTGAGCACTATTTTAATGATCTTCAGCTCCAAGCTCCAGTCTTCAGCTTATGCTTTTGTTTAAAAAAGGAAATTTCAGCAAATGAAGCTCAGTTTACTTTTTTGGTTTTATTTACCACACTTTCAGTTTCTGGCACTCTTGCTTTTTAGATTTAAGCTGCCTCATATTTTAGTAATCTTACTGCTGATTTACCAAGTTCAGATTTGAATATTTGTAATATTTTTTAACATATCAGGCATGTCATGATCCAAGCAGCCAGGAACACACAGGCACAAATGTAATCTTCAAAAAATGGGTTTTATTATACCCTCAAAAAGGACAAGATGATTACAAAAATTCAAAATAACAAAAATAAAGTTTTTAAGAACCAAGTGGGCCCATAAAAGAGGTTAACTTAACAGAACGCTACTCAAAAGTCACTTAACAAAAACATAACTCAACAAACTGACCTGCCCAAATGAGAAACAGCTCCAGTTATATAGCAAATGAATAAACCATTATATACACCAAAGAGATAACAGCTAACCATCATTCAAGAAGAACCCCATTCCCCCTGCATGATCACAATAGATGGTCCAGTCCACTTTATTGGCTTCTGCATTTAAACCAGCTCCACCCTCAGCCTCCACCCTCAGCCAAACCAGGTAGGACTGGAGCGGAGGTCAGGTAACTCAGAAAGAGCAGAAATATAATCAATATAACATATACCTATATAAAATAACAAATAGTGATGGGCAGATGAAGCTTCATGAAGCACTGAAGCTTTTCATCCAATTGGTTCATCCCAGCGCAAAGCGTCTTGAAGCTTCATTTGCTCTAGTAGGACACCTACTGGACCTTAAACTATTAGTTGGCATGAATTTGAAGAGTGTGGCCTTTTGCACACAGCCTGTAAATGTCAACAACAAAAGGAGTGTGTAAAACATGTATATTGTAGTGATGGCAGTATACTGTGTATATTTATACTGGCAGTATAGAAAATGATTATTTGGAAATGCTTAAAATGGAAATGATCATTTACTGTGAGGTGAGGTGTGGTTGGGGTGTGGACAGTGGTTGTGCTTTTGTAACGCTGAGGTATGGACAGCTACACACTGAGGCTTTGAGACTCAATCCTGCCCAATTTTATTCTGTAAAAACTAAATTTTCACTGCTTTTATGGCCTTTTTAGTGGGGAGAACATAGCTAGGATTTAATGATTTAACAAATCTTTTAAATCCTTTGTCCTCCACAATGCTAAATGACTGGGAGTCCTCAATCACCATGCCAACCAGGTCTTCATCTATTTGAGATTGCTCTGCTGAGGAAAGACAACAAAAACAAAGCACAAATATAAATATCACATACGTAACTTATTACAGTTGTATAATATTGTTATATCATTTAGTAACATTACTGCATGCTATATTATCATGGCATTTGATGGTTCACCTGGTCTTGCTCCACAATCGGTGTTCCCCTTATTCTCATGCAAAGCTCTGTAGTGCCTAAGCATGGATGAGGTGTTGTTGTTATATCCCAGCTCCCTGGCACATAGCAAACACTTCACCTTGTACAAAAGTAAAGACAGCTTAACATATGTTTTATTGCACCATCAGTATTATGAAAATACATCTTCTGTAGAAATTTACATAACTTGTTGGGAGGAATAAGATCAAAATGTTCCCACACAGGGGAGGACATCCTCCTCTTCTTAGCTGGCTCCATTCTCTCCTGACTTTCTCTCCTCACTCTCATAAACCTCCAAACTCTCTCCAAACTGTCTCTAACTCTCACTAACTGCAACTCTCCATCAAACACCTACATTTTTGAATGAAGTCTGAGGGGTTTATATCGCTGTCATAGCTCGCGGCAAAGTTTGAACCGCTTCATGAACCAGTCACGTGGTACAGCCGGGCAGCGAGGCTTCGGACGTCATCATTTTCAGCTCCTCCCATAAATGAAGCAAGCCTCGATACGCGCTTCGCGGAAACGTCCCCTCAATTACTCGACACAAGCTTCGAAGCCTCGATACAGAACGTCACATCACTAATACATGCCCCAAAATGTATTCTGTAACGTATTCCGTTACGTTACTCAATGAGAGTAACGTATTCTGAATACTTTGGATTACTTAATATATTATCATGCTGTTTACAACTACATGATTGTACTATTGCTGTGATTTATTACTGTTACTGAAGGTCCGCGGCTCCGAACCGTAGTAAAGGGACCTCTGGCTAATACGGTGGGTTCTGTGTCGGCTCGTAGCCGAAAACTAGCTTTACTTTGTTGTCTGGGTCAACTTTGCTAGCAGAGACAGAGAGAGGCGTTGAAAAGCTGCTCCAACGGAACTTATTGTTTCAGAGGAAAACACGAACACGGTGTACAGTCGAGTCTTAATAGCTTACTTACAACTGGGCTCGTCAGGCTCTCTTCTTGGCTGCAGTGGTTATTATTATATTTACATGCTTCCAGCTCCTGTTTTTGCTTGATGACAGCTCGTGGTTTTACTTTTTCTCCCTCCCTCGCTCACAGACACATAACGTGTATGGCAGTCCATTCTCCCTGCAGCACGGACTACACTGCCTATGATGCTACATTCTTTAGAGCTGTAGCATTCTGCCTATTAGCTTAGCACAACAACAACAACAGGCGCTCTCTCACCCAGGAAACACGCAGAGAGAGAGAGGCACCCTGTAACCATGGTAACCGTAACGCTGCCGCCTGGAACAACAGAACGTAGCTGTCAAACAAAACCCAAACAGTCCTGACCCGCCACAATATGAAACAGGGAAGTACCGCCGTGTAATCCATTTATTTCAACAAAGTAACTGTATTCTAAATACCACCTTTTTAAACGGTAACTGTAACGGAATACAGTTACTCATATTTTGTATTTTAAATACGTAACGGCGGTACATGTATTCCGTTACTCCCCAACACTGCATATACCCATATAAAATAACAAACAATGCAGAGCAAAGTCTATGCCACCATTTGGGCTATAGCTTAGTGTTGTCATGCATTACAGGTAAACTCAAAATATCAAATTAACTTATGATCACAGAAGCTTTAGAGAATAACGTAAACATAAGACAAAAGACCAAATGAATATTACCTAAGCATTTCAGTTGTGTGGTTGCATGCAGCCATCACAAGGCAACATATTCAAATTTCCAGCATTCAAGTTATAAAATATGTTCCACCACCAAAGACAACATTGATTGGATGTTGTTTACAAAGACAAACAAACTGTTTTAAGCTATATCAAGTCACATTTAAGTTCTCAGTCAGTCTCTCTAACACTGAAAAAACACTGACGATGGGAAGTTTAGCAAAACTCTAATAAACAAAGGTAGAAAACAGGCACATTTTTAACACTTTTAACAAAAAGCAACTGCAGAACTGTAATATCAATCTCAAGATAATTATAATTAATATCATATTAATGGTATTTCCTGCTTTGTGATTGAAAGCAGAAAGCACGTTTAATTCTAGTCACACAGATGAACAGTTGTGTTTGAGCTAACGCAGAAAAACATGCAAAACATGCTCCAAAACCTCGAGGTTGTTCCTTTTTAGCACGCCTGTTGTATTTCAAACTATGTTAAATATGCATTTTGAATCATGGCATGACCATTTTCTCCTGACTAGATGCCCTCTGAGATTCTGCTTTTTATATCTACTGTAATGGGTGAAATGCTGCCAGCTGTAGAGGGTTCAGATGAATGAAGTCATTCTGAGGCAGGTGTTTCATTTAGAATGGTAGTCAAAGCGAATGATGGCTCACTAAATGAGCTATTTTACTACTTTTTGTCTACAGCAGTATGAGTTCCAATCAAGAACTGAATTGCTCCCAGTGGCAGAAACAGTTGCAATGAAGGGGCACTGAAAAGAGAGCGATGTTCACTGGAGCCTTGCTGCATGGAAATGAACTGGAAAAATGTGATGAAAATAGACACCTACACATAAATTTGCATGGATCATAATCACTGTTGTATCTAATCGATATAATTAAAGGATAATCTCATAGATATTTCACCAACTCACCTATCGTTTCATTTCATTTTACATTTCTGTTTATAGGTATTCATCATTATTCAACATTCCTAATTCTCCAACTTAATAATTCTTAGCAAATACTGTCCAAATGTCTCCATTAGTAACCTTCTGAGACACGCAGATGTGCTCTATCCGATTAGGGCCTTGTAAATATCATACAAGTCTTCTACACACATCAGATAGCAGCAAGTGTAGCCCTGCAGTGGACGAGCGTATCCGTTTGAGAGCCTCACTGAACGTCTTCTTTTGACTAAAGAATTCCTCTCACTTCCATTTTGGAAGGAAAATTGAAATGTGCACGCTCAAACAGCAGGTATGAGAAAGATGAGCAACTGTTTGAAAGCAAAAGGAAAGTCATCAGCTGTCAAAAGACAAATGCCCTCTAAGCACCACCTCTACTAGTTGGTGCTCCTTACAGGTCGCTTATTCCAAGCCGTTTCCGAAAGTCCTTCATTGCCTGAATTTTACAGGGATGTCATGGTAACAGGCGTGTAAAAGCAGAGAAATCTTTTGCATACAGCATACATGTTATCCATGACCAAGTGGCTTGGATATTTTCAGTAAGGAAAACCATGAGGATGATTTCCTGGCATTCCATAGCTTTTTCATAGGGTGAAAAAAGTGCTGTTTAAAATAGCTTTTACTTAAGCCAGGGGAGGTTATGTCCATCCATCCATTCGCTTCCACTTATACTTTTCAGGGTCGCTGGAGCCTATACCAGCTGTCATAGGGCGAGAGGCGGGGTACACACTGGACAGGTCGCCAGTCTGTCACAGGGCCAACACACAGAGACAAACAGCCATTCGCACTCACATTCACTCCTGCATTCACACCTATGGGCGATTTGGATTGTGATGGCATGCCACACATGGTAAGCTCCACACCTCACCACCAGTTGATTCACCTTAGTTTAATTTACAGTCACTACTTTAAAATATTCTACTTATTGTTCAATATTGTTTCTTTATTAAATGTGTTTATTTTTCCATCACACCTTCCGATGTTTATATGGCGTGCACACATATTAACCTTGCAAGGTCAAAGTTCTGTTTTATGTTATATTAATACATCTTTGTTTGAGTTACCTGGGGGTTGGCGTCTCCTCCTGTCTGGCAAAGGGCTGGGAGAGCTGAAGTACCACTGACAGCCTAATTGGATTGCACCACATGCTTCATTGCCTGGGGGGTGTTTCATGTTTGTTTAATTGTTTTGTATTAGTTGCTTATATGGCAGCCATCTTGTTTTCCCCCGTGTGTGTCATTTGGTTTAGCTAAACCAGTATTTAAGTTCCCCCGTGTGTCATTTCAGCAGGTCAGTTTATCGTATGTTTGTTTGAGGTTTTGTTCATTATTATCTTGAGTTGACCTCTTTTATTGGTCTGCCTGTTTAAGTTTTGGCTTTGTTAAATATATTTTCATATTTTTGGGACAATAAAACCCCTTTTTTGAATTAAAACACCTGTGTCCTTTATGCTTTACTGCTTGGTCCCTGACATGGATTAATCAATTAACCTATCCCCACTAACTGCATGTCTTTGGACTGTGGGAGGAAGCCGGAGTACCCGGAGGGAACCCACACAAACACGGGGAGAACATGCAAACTCCACACAGAAAGACCTGATGGTGCAATTGAACTTTTATGCTAATGATGAACTCTTTTGCTTGTACCAAAACTTCTTTGCACATTATATTGTGAGATTCAGTGAACATCTGCCGACTGCAGCTCTCAACACTTGGATTCTAGATCTAGTCTGTTTAATTTATCGTGGCATAATAATAGAACAGGCTTCATATGAAAACTGAGGCATCTGGTATCATACCACAGAAGTGAGCTAACATATTGTTTTCACTATATGGCTTTGACAAAGTGGAGATTTTGAACTTTTTTAGAGAAGCATAATGCTTGTCTGTGTCTTTAAATTCACAGTTTAATACATTACTTTGTTTAATTACAGCAGGAGAAAAAATCCAGTCCAAATCTCAGAGAAATAAAGTTCTTAAAGCAGCAACTTTGCGTTTAGAAATACTTTCACTTTATCAATAAAAATACAAGTGACTTTAATATCATGTGACCCCATAAGCTTGTAAAACTGACTTTGAACGTTGAACAGTGCTTCTGTCAACCATTGATTTCTAAAAGGACATATTAAATTTAATTCAGGTTCACAGCTCATCTGAGACCAGTTATGAAACTTGAGAAGTGCCGTCATAAAGCCACGGCCATTGTGACATCTCTCACAGGAGCCCAAACTGGTGACTCACATATCAAATGAGAGGAAAATGAGTGAGTATTAGAATCTTTTTAAACAATGAGAAGTTAACTGTTGAGATTTCTTTACAGCCTGCAACAGTTTACCAAAACGCTGCACTTTGCATTATAAGAGTACTACCATTAAATGTTCCAATGCAACAGCTGACTTTAACATGTGCACTGACAAAACTAGACCTGGATATATTACAATATGCAGCACGGAAACCAAGGGAGACAGAAATATTGCAAAATCAATATGTTTTTCCTTATTGCCACAATAACAAAACCCCTAAACTAATGATTTTACTGGAAAACTAACTTTGTTATTTGTGTCATTGAAAATGGAATCAGAGTTTTTTAACTAAGCTGAAAAGTTAAGTCTACACTGATATTGAAATACCCACAAAAATCCACTGTGAACAGATCTAAAACAGATCTGGACATAATGAGCTGGGAAATGACCATTTCTGGATCCCACATGGAGCTTACAATGGCTTTGAGTGTATCCAATTAGGAGTCCCTTCTTTCTGGATAGACCCACTGACTTTGTACCCATAAAATGTTTCAACATGAACCTTTAGTGACTAAATCACAAAAAAGTCTGAGCATCCTTCTCTCAAATTAGATTCTCTTCATTTGCTCCATGTTAAATAAATATCTCATCCTAAACACCTTATAGTGTGTGTTAATAAAGCCCCTGCATTCAGTCATGAGTTATTAACAATCTCTGGCTCTTCCACAGGCAGTGTTGGTAAGGTTACTTTTAAAATGTATTCCATTACAGATTACAGAATACATGCCCCAAAATGTATTCTGTAACGTATTCCGTTACATTACTCAATGAGAGTAACGTATTCTGAATACTTTGGATTACTTAATATATTATCATGCTGTTTACAACTACATGAATGTACTATTGCTGTGATTTATTACTGTTACTGAAGGTCCGCGGCTCCGAACCGTAGTAAAGGGACCTCTGGCTAATACGGTGGGTTCTGTGTCGTGCTCGTAGCTGAAAACTAGCTTTACTTTGTTGTCTGGGTCAACTTTGCTAGCGAGAGACAGAGAGAGGCGTTGAAAGGCTGCTCCAACAGAACTTATTGTTTCTGGAGGAAAACACGAACACGGTGTACAGTCGAGTCTTAATAGCTTACTTACAGCTGGGCTCGTCAGGCTCTCTTCTTGGCTGCAGTGGTTATTATTATATTTACATGCTTCCAGCTCCCGTTTTTGCTCGATGACAGCTCGTGGTTTTCCTTTTTCTCCCTCCCTCGCTCACAGACACATAACGTGTATGGCAGTCCATTCTCCCTGCAGCACGGACTACACTGCCCATGATGCTACATTCTTTAGAGCTATACCTGTAGCATTCTGCCTGTTAGCTTAGCACAACAACAACAGGCGCTCTCTCACCCAGGAAACACGCAGAGAGAGAGCGTCACCCTGTAATCATGGCAACCGTAACGCTGCCGCCTGGAACAACAGAACGTAGCTGTCAAACAAAACCCAAACAGTCCTGACCCGCCACAATATGAAACAGGGAAGTACCGCCGTGTAATCCATTTATTTCAACAAAGTAACTGTATTCTAAATACCACCTTTTTAAACGGTAACTGTAACGGAATACAGTTACTCATATTTTGTATTTTAAATACGTAACGGCGGTACATGTATTCCGTTACTCCCCAACACTGTCCACAGCATGTATTTTATCCTGTCTGCCTCCCCTCACGCCTCTCTGTGGGTGTCCCTCTCTGAGTCTTGTGTGGCGAGAGATTTCTTCCTGGCACTATATAAGTAAGAAGGAAAATTGAAATGAAAATTGTAGATAAATAAATAGTAAATTACACTTCAAGCAGTAGTGAAAAGGTTTCACTTTTTGAACACTTGGTTGAAGAGGTAAGACACAAGTTTCCCTTTCAGTGGAATTGTTTCCCATTTCCAGTTTGTTTTGCCTTTTTCACTGTTTCACTGCAGCTCAGAGAATAAAGTCTTTACAGACAAATCAGTGCCGATGCAACCTATGGGCAGCTGTGGCAATCTCATTGTGCCTAAAGCAAAATGCAAGGTGGTTTGTGGTGCAGTGCCCCCTTTGAGACCGATTTCACCTGGCAACAGCTGCCAACTTCCAGCAACCGCAGAATACTAGTGATGTGCAGATCGATCCTGAAATATTGATTCCTCCGATACCAGTCATTTATGTTCTAGAATCGATTCTCACATTAAAATATCGATATTTTAGTAATTTAGGGTAAATTTGTAGTTTATCATTAACAGGAACACAGTGGAAAGAAACTATAACATTCGAATTGTCTACAATCAAAGGAACTACTTCCTCTTCCGCCTTTCATAGTCATGTGCGAAATACGGCTGTATAAATGTCTCGCAGCCCCTTGGCGTGCGCACTCACAACAACGGCTGAGCGTAATTGTGCGGATGTATTTTACCTCCACAAAAACTGAGACGTGGTTTCAATACATGTGGCAAAAAAGTGCTCCAAGAGTGAGGTGTCGTGGCCATACATGCCAACCTTGAGACCTCAGAATTAGGGAGACATTCAAAAGGGCTGTTGGGGGGGGGGTGATAAATACATTTTACAGTGTTTATTTATCGGATAAAATACGTTAAATGTCACCGTTATTATTGGCCGGCCCGGAAACAGGGGGTGTCCAAATTCAGAGGCTGCTTCCACCTGAGGACCCGGCCTTCGCGGTCTAAAGAAAGCCGGGTAGTACGTCACGAGCTCCCTCGGTGGAGTGAAACTCTGCCGTCTACTCCTTGCTATCTAAAATATAACCGGGCGCTGACGTAAACTCTCAACCGTCTCACACTTTGTTTAATCAGTTTTCTGTTTGACGATTATTCAGCTGTGTGAAAATCCCGGAAGAACCCACCCGAGGGATTAATAAAGTTAAATTTAATTTAATCTAATATAAAAACTTTAATCTCAGCCAAACCGATTTACTCACGAACAAATAAAACACTGAAAAAGCCAAACAATAACATTTTTAAGTTATCAAAGTGACTTATATATCATGTTTAACCTGAGTAGCGAATTGTCTGGGCCGCGCTATGAATTCTGCGATATGGTTTTTCAATTTTGTTGTCCAGGTGGAAATTCGGGAGAATGGTGGCTCCGGGATTCTCCCGAAAAAAATCGGGAGGGTTGGCATGTATGGTTGTGGCAACATCACTAACCTTGTCAAACACCTCAGAGTAAATCATATCACAGAATATGACGAGCGTATGTTGAGGTGAACTGAAGAGGAGAGGGACAGGTGCTGCTAGGGCGAGACAGACGTCTCTCACGGAGTCCTTTAGTGCTGCAGACAAGGTGTTCAAATAGCACAACTTCAGTTTTTTATTTCTATATGATGAACTCTGCATTATTAAGTGATAAGAACAAGTAATCTGATGTCCTGTAATCATTATGACGCTATAATTTGAGACACAATAAATAAAATACGTTTTTGTACAAAGTATCGGTATCGGATACCACCCTGAATATTACTTGGTATCGGCTCGGAAAGGAAATCAGTGGTATCACACATCACTACAGAATACACATGCTGATGCCAGGAGAGCTCCCCTCTACATATTCATCTATTTGTCTTAAAGAAATCTGAAAAAGCAAAAACTGCCACTGCACAGACTCTGTTTGAAGTTTGAAGACATATTACTCTGCTCTGTTTATGGAGGGAGAGAATAAGGCACTCAGTGGTTTCGGTTCTCAGCTGTATGGCTGCCACTTGGTGAAAACTTTTAAAGACAACATCATGACAACACGGCCTTTTGTTGTACGACTATCACTGAAGGCTTGGGCTTCACCCATGAGTTAAATGGGACATTCTGACAGGAAAATTAAGCTGAGCAGTGAGCCGTGCAGTTGTTGTCACCACTGCCATGACGGTGTTTCTCTCCCCCTCTCTCTCTCCGCATGTGTGTGTGTGTGTTTCACTTAATTAGCCTTGATAATTAAGTGGAATTCAGAGCAGAGGCTCTTACCACACAGCAGACTTCCTGTGCTGAGTGGGCATTGTACAACTACACATGGAATTACTCTGTACACATTTACACACACACACACTGCAGAAAAAATAAATTATAGTTCACCGACCTGAATCAGCCCAGGTGTATAACAGTACTTAAAACAATGTTTACTCGCTCTTATTAATATCTGTAATTAAAATAGTTCACAAACAGCTATGGGAGTGAGTTTGAACAAATGTGCACGAGACCTGCAGCTGCTCTAATGATTGTTAGTCGTTGCTCTGACAACAATAGACAACATAATTACTTCTTTATTTGAGGCATGCCTGAACAGACTTGATAAGTTCAAAGCTATGTAAACACACTGACTGCTCATACCTCTGACTCCTTGCAGTGATACAACAGCAGCAGCCACACAGTCATTAAAACAGCCACGTGTTGTTGTTTTAGTTATTTCTTAAGCCATAAAAACTGGGATCCATCTTTGAGCTTACTCAACATTTCTAAACCTTAAATGCAGCCTCATCTGTGCCGTGTTCTGCACCACCAACTAAGGCTACGTTCACACTGCAGGCGAAAGCGCATCAAATCTGATTTTTTTGACCCTATGCGACCCATATCCGATCATGGTGTGACAGTGTGAACGGCACAAATCCGATATTTTCAAATCCGATCTGGGTCACTTTCGTATGTGGTGCTGAATCCGATACATATCCGATGTTTTAGAAAGCGACTGCTGTTTGATGGTCATGTCACATTAAATCCGTCTTTTACGTCACTGACACAAGACAGACGCCAATTATCAGCGCCAGAGAAGACATCGCGAACGCTTCCTGGCCATCCGGTGAAACTGCTGGGAAGACAACGTTGGAGAAACGTGAACATTTTATTTGTACTGTATAATCTGCAGATTCTGACAGAAATCTGCAACTATCCTTTGAAGCAGCGCTCCTCTAAAACAGCAATAAGGATCATTATTAGGTTATTTACATTATTATGCAAATAACAAAATAACTTAAAGCAAAAATTGGGAAACGTGAAGTCTGAAGTCTTTATATTAAGGGCCATCAGTCAAACAATACTGTTGCTCTGGGTCGAAACAGAGCGCGTTGTGTGTGACGTCTTCTTTTGCGCATGCGGCTGCTTTGAGCGTTCACACTAGAGCGCGTTTGCTGTTGCATTTTATTTGTAGTGTGAACGAGCAGACAAAAAAATCGGATTTGATCAAAAAATCGGAATTGAGCATCAAGACCTGCAGTGTGAACGTAGCCTAAGAGGTCAAGGGCCACATTTACATCCTTAAATATGGTGTAAATATTTACTGCTGTGTATATACTGGTAATATGGTAATATAATATGGTAATGAATGTTTTATTATTTTATTAATATTACCATAGGAAGCCGAGTTCCTATAATGGTAATATATTAAAAAAAGCAAATTAACTACAAAACATAATCATCAGAAAATGATATTTTTAGCTGCTGTGGTTTTCGTTTGTATGCAGACAGGCACCCTTATCCGTGACACACTAAATTTATTTTTAAGAAAAACTATTGATTATGAGTTGGCACCAGGTAAGCAAATGCAATTACTTTTGATTTTGTTGTATGATCAGTTTTACCTTCTGCTTCAGTTATATCCTCTGAGATATTATATACAATATTCTCTACATATTGTTTGTTTTTTAGAGGGAAGGGGGGGGGGGGGGCGTTAACTGGTTTGTTTACATTTTCACCAAACGATCGTCTTGTGTCTCTTTGCTTCTGTAACATAAAGGACCAGCTGACATTTTTCTCACGACACCAGCGATCAGCTCAACAGGCCCTCAGTTTACCTGCATCCTCCTCCCCTGTCAGCTGTTTAACACCTGCTGCTAATTCAAGAAACACAAACACGTTACCTGGTGATAGTCACAGTTTAACTGGGCAGTCGGTGCTCGATATAACGCAATGTCAGCACATTTTTCTGCACAAGATAAGTAAATATAGTTTTTCCCCCTCCCCCCCCGAGCGCAGAGCTGCTGGTGTCATGGTGACTGGACGGACTCACGCGCAGACAGTTCTTTCTTAGAGAACAAAAGGAGATTTATTTACAACAGGGATTCAATTCAATTCAATTTTATTTATATAGCGCCAAATCACAACAAAAGTCGCCTCAAGGCGCTTTATAGATACAGAGAAAAGCCCAACAATCATATGACCCCCTATGAGCAGCACTTTGGCGACAGTGGGAAGGAAAAACTCCCTTTTAACAGGAAGAAACCTCCGGCAGAACCAGGCTCAGGGAGGGGCGGGGCCATCTGCTGTGATTGGTTGGGGTGAGAGAAGGAAGACAGGATAAAGACATGCTGTGGAAGAGAGACAGAGGTTAATAACAGATATGATTCAATACAGAGAGGTCTGTTAACACATAGTGAGTGAGAAAGGTGACTGGAAAGGAAAAACTCAATGCATCATGGGAATCCCCCGGCAGCCTACATCTATTGCAGCATAACTAAGGGAGGATTCAGGGTCACCTGGTCCAGCACTAACTATATGCTTTAGCAAAAAGGAAAGTTTTAAGCCTAATCTTAAAAGTAGAGATAGTGTCTGTCTCCCGAATCCAAACTGGAAGCTGGTTCCACAGAAGAGGGGCCTGAAAACAGAAGGCTCTCCCTCCCATTCTACTTTTAAATACTCTAGGACAGGGGTCACCAACCTTTTTGAAAGTGAGAGCTACTTCTTGGGTACCGATTAATGTGAAGGGCTACCAGTTTGACACACACTTCTCAAATAACAAATTTCCTCAATTTAACTTAATTATGTGTTATCATTAATAATTAATGATATTCATCTATGTAAAGACACTAATTATGTTAATTATTTTTCACCATAATTATAAAGAATGCAAGTAGGAAACAAGGTAGGAATATAAATATCAATATGCAACGCTTTATTTCTATAAATCTTTGCAAGTATTTACATTTTGAAGTGATCACTTCTACAACATTTTCACTTACCACTAACAAATTTTAACAAGTCATGCACTGTTACATACATTATTTTTGTATGTATGTAACATACAAAAAAATCAACTTTCAAATTTTACAGAACTTTTCATCAAATTGGCAGCATTTTAAAGCAAATTGTCACATGTTACACTTAACAAACACATTTGTTTTTCAATAATTAAATTCAACTTTGACATGACACTGTAATGTTTCCACTGAGAACATCTAATATGGCTTTCTTTGTCTGTTAGTGGGAAACCTGGCATTGCATGCTGTTCACCAGTGTGTTGTAATCTGGGGTGTAACTTGACACTGCAACTCTGAGTGAGTCTTGCAGATGTGCATCAGAGAGGCGTGTTCTGTGTTTGTTCTTGATGAAGTTCATGTCAGAAAAGGCTGATTCACAAAGATAGGTTGAACCAAACAGGCTGGCAACCTTCATAGCTGCTGTGCATACACCACTGTACTTTTCTGTGTCAACAAGGCACCAAAAGTTTGGTGCACCCTGATAGGCTTTGAGGTGGACGTCATTTTGCAATGTTACAATTTCGATTTCCACCTGTCCAGCATCCAAGCTGAACATTGAACTTAGTTGCTCAGCAATGCATGTTGTGTCCACATTCATGAAAGGATTGGAAACAAATGAGACACATGGCTCAAGCTGATCAAGGTCACAAAACCTGTTCTCAAACTCTTGACCAAGGCGGTTTATGACTTGAGTGTACTTTTCTGCAACTTTGTCAAAAGTCTCAGATGCAGAAGCATTGTCTTTCAGCACCATCTGCACAGAGGGAAAGTGCAGCACCTTTTTTCTCTGTAAATGCACAGAGAAAATGCTCATCTGGGCTTTAAATCCATTTAAAGCACTTATCATGTCAGCAACAGTCTTACCTTTGCCTTGCAGCTCACAGTTCAAATGGTTCAGTTTCCCAGTAATGTCTGTTAAAAACGCAAGGTCAAGTGTCCACTCAGTGTCCTCCAGCAGAGATGTGTCTTCCCCTGTGGATTGCATGAACTCCTTGATTTCACCCAAAAGTGACAAAAAACGAAGCAAAATCCGTCCCCTGCTGAGCCATCGGATTTCCGTATGTAGTAGCAGGTCACCATATTCAGCTGACAGCTCCTCCAATAGCACCTTGAATGTTCTGTGCTGTTTAGCTCTGGAGCGGATGCTGTTTATGATCTTCACGACGGGAGTCATGACGTGCTTGAAGCCGATAACCTTTGCGCATAACGCCTGCTGGTGAATGATGCAGTGGTAATGCATGAAGTTTGGGAACTCTGTGTCACCTTTACAGTGAGCGATGAATCCCGTATGTCGGCCGAACATAGCAGGAGCCCCGTCGGTAGTCACTGATACCAGCTTTTCCAACGGTACCTTTTTCTTCGCGA
The DNA here is from genome assembly GCF_056152115.1 of Neolamprologus brichardi. Lineage (NCBI taxonomy): Eukaryota > Metazoa > Chordata > Actinopteri > Cichliformes > Cichlidae > Neolamprologus > Neolamprologus brichardi. Next base: position 5,659,753 of record NC_142112.1, read on the forward strand.
AAAACTCCTTCACCGCGTTATAGATGTCAACTCCCTTCGTAGTTGTCTTTAGCGGCAGTAGTGTCAGAAGTTCTTCTTTTGTGGAAAAACCATCAAATACCATCCGGATAAAGACTATCAGCTGTGCTGTACTGCTGCTGTCGACGGACTCGTCACACTGGATGCTAAACCAACTGCACTTTGCCAGATCCTGATCCAACTGATCGGCCAAGTTCCCGGACATAGCCGACACTCTTCTAACAATTGTAGTTGCCCCCAGCTGGACATCGGAGAGAGTGGAGATTACATCGTTTCCATATTTCTCGTCTTTAAGCACAGTTTTTACAATTATCATCATTGCTTCTTTGAAAACCTCCCCGTCTAAAAATGCCTTCTTTTTCTTAATCATGAAATGTGTAGCTCTAAATGAGGCTTCGGTTGCTTTTTGAGAGTTTTTCACCGGTCTCGTGAAAAAAGACTGCTGTTTGCTCAAACCTGCCTTTAATTCGCGGGCCTTTTCCGCTCGCAGTGTGCTGCCCTTTGGGTAGTTAGCATGGTAGCTTGTGTGACACGTTCGGAAATGTCTCTCCACGTTGTGCCGCTTTGCCGTTGCCACAGTTGCCCCGCAAATGAGACACACACATGAATCTTTCACGGTGGTAAAAAAGAACTCTTCCTCCCATTCACTGTGAAAATTATATGTTTTCTTCCTTTTTTCCGCCATGTTTTCCTCATCTCCTCACCTTTGCCTTTGCTGGTCTTCACGGCAACTGTTTCTGTGGAGACCAGCTAGCACTAAATATTAGATCATGATCTAATATTTAATAATAAACTTTTTTATATATATATTATCTCTCACAAATTAACACCAATGCAATTGTGATAAAAAAAAAAACAGCAAGAAAAAATAAAAATAGATGCAGCTTACTGGTAAGTTGTTATGGTGAGCTACTTTTAGAACAGGCCCGCGGGCGACTCATGTGGTCCTTGCGGGCGACCTGGTGCCCGCGGGCACCGTGTTGGTGACCCCTGCTCTAGGAACAACAAGTAGGCCTGCAGAGCGGGAGCGAAGTGCTCTAATAGGGTAATATGGTACTACAAGGTCATTAAGATAAGATCACCTCAGTGCTATATATATGTACAGTGAGTTGGGAGGGGGGGTCCAGGGCTGCAGGGAGAGAAGAGGGGCCACAGCTCCTCCGCACACACGCTTCCTCTTCAGCCGCACTCGCTCCAAAACTCTACACACGCCGCCACACCTGGGCAGGTCCCGTGATTTGGTCCAGAAGAGGGATATCTACACACAAAAGTTAACGTGAGTTCCACAGCAAAATACATACAGGGGATTCTTTTGATGATGCCGAGCACGAACTCAGGAGGTTCAACGTTCCAGCGGTGAGTTGCTCTGTGCCACTGCCTTAAATAGCAGCTGGGGAAATCAGCCAGATCAGCAGCAGGTGGACACAATCACACAGGTGCGTGGGCCAAGAGCGAGAGCCCGTAACGAGCTCCACCCAGGCAGAGAGGAGGAGGAGAGACAAAGAAAACAAAAAACGAACAACAACAAAAAAACCTGTAGCCAGCGTGAGCCAACCAGACAGACACGGGGACCGTGACAGCTGGAGCTTGTTTCCCTACAGAGCACTTTATAGACGAACCCACTTTACCAGCGGCTGATGTCCAATCACCGGCACAAAGCTTTGAAACCTCACCTGAGTTTTATCTCTCAGTGTTAAACGCTGGACTTGATTCACTCAAGTTCTGTCTGTCGGGTCACGTTTACTTCACTGTTTTATTTACAACTGAGCAAATCGGTTTGGCTGAGGTTAAAGTTACGTTTCATAACTGCACAGTTTTAATGGTTCACTGGCACATGTGTTAGACTGAACTATTCGCTTTTCTTTATCTGGTGTGTTTTGGATTTTTTAAGTGAATTTGAGATTAAACTGACTTTTAAAATGTTTTTATACAAAGAGGAAAGAGAAGGTGCATTTCCACCAAGAGGAGCAGAGTTTGCAGCAGCGTGTTCATCATGCAGATGCAACCTGCACAGAAATATTACATCATCTGTTTTTGAATAGTTATTCAACTGTATTCTAAGCACCAGCTGTCTGTTAGAATTTTTAGTTTACTTAACTAAAAATAAATGAAGTTAACACATGATTAGTGTGGGGGGATTTTTTTTGGGGTTTTTTGGTCATGTTATGTTTAACTGGCAAAGATTTGTTACAAACTGTGAAACACATGGTGCAGACTTCTGCATGTTAGAAGAAAACTAATACTGAGACTGAAGGCAGGAAGGTGTCCTTTAAAACTGAACATGTTAATAGGGCCTCGATATTTATATCATAGTTTATGAAATAGCACGTGTATTTCAGTAATAGCCAACTTATTTCAGTGTAGTGGTGAACAGTCACACTGAACTATAATTTATCCAAGTTAACTTCAGTTAACCGTTCACAGTTCTTTTGCAATGAAAATATAAACACTCATGTCGCCGGTAGGTTTTCTCTGTGCAGTCTGTTTAAATTACAGCTGCTTATGCAGTAACCATGGTAACCATGGACTCTGAGAGGCTGGATCGACGCAGGTCAGACAACAATTTTACATATATGATCTTGAAACAGGACACAAACACTATACGTGCTGGCCTCATATCAAATGTGTCCGTAGACCATGGCGTTTGTTTTCTATCTAATCTTCCTCTCAAACATTTAAACAGCAGCGAGTCTGCAGCTGAGGGAACACAAACTCAAACTGTGGGAACAGGTTTGCTCGTTTCTTGCGTGCATTCATTTGGTGATTTATTAAATGTATAACTGTTATTCTGATCTGCTGCTGAGTCTCTTACGCTGATGAAAACGCAGATAACACAGATCACGAACACCTGTTCAACCAATCACGTTCATTCCACTTTGATCTGCGACAAACTGACGCATTCATCTCTGTTACAGTGTTGCAGATATCTGAAGATTAAACCACTACACCACTACAAAAATATTAAAACGGTCTTTGGTGACACAAACAGGGTTTTTCAGAGTACAGTCCCGTTAGTTTCCACATGCCGTTTGTTGGTCTGCAGTAACGCCTTCTAAAAACAATAGCCACCAGGCCAAAGCAATGGTATGACTCGATCAGCGTTAACCCCGCCCCCTGGGTTTGATGGGTAAGGTTGACAGATAAAATAAATTCATGGTGAGACCTGAAGGAGTCAACCGTGCCAAAATGAGTTAATTAAATACACCATTAAATAATTAATTAAATTAAACTGGAGAAATTTATGAACAAACAACAGTTAACTTTGTTGTGTCTTGATGCTACTTTGTTAGGTGAAAAGTTGATTTCTTTGTATTCAGACCTATCAATGAACTCTCCAACATAACTCTAATAAATATGTGACATATCTGACATTTATGTGACAAAACTAACTGCCAGCAACAAGTCACAGCACAATCAGGGAAATTTATGGATGGATGGAAATGGCAGAACAACGAAAAGCTATATCTTTGTCCAAAAAATTAAAGAACAAACTATATCTAAAATGACCTGTCCCTAAAATTATTGTAGAATAATTTGGTACGTTTGCTTTGTTTCTCCTGTCACATGTATGCATAAAACTCAAACATTATTACATTTAGATCACTTGCCTTCAGCTGTTATCTGTCTGCTTGTGTTCCTTAATTACAGTAGGCATATTCATTGGCCATGCTCGCTCTTACCTTCTCATTGCATGAGCAGCAGTGTGTCTGAGCTCTGAAGCAGTGAGAGCTGTTACAGCTCTGCAACCTTTCTGATGATGAGTGCATCTAAAATTTCCTCAGAAGTCAGTGTGCCATATGATTGCATTAGCAATACATTTAATAACACTTTATATTAACAGTTACACACGAAATAGAACAACTTTCTAGAATTATATTTGTTTGCAGATGTTGGCAGCTGTCAGCGAATAGTTATCAGCTATTTTGAAACAAAAAAAGACTTTTTTATCCATAACAGCAAATGGACTGTACAACAGAAAATACAAATGCTGTTTATGGTCTCCTCACAACAGTGATAAGAAAAATAAACTAAGCCAATATGGCATGTTTGTTGATACAGAGACACACATGTTAATGTGATCTCTGGTCTCCGAGTGTCCAGCATTCAGACCTGAGGACTCATGTGAGAGAAAATCTGCTCACACAGACATGTAGAGCCAAATACTGTCAATAAGGCCTCTGCAATGTTCTGAAGACAGTTAAACTTGTCAGGTAGTGATGTCCAGCAGGTGAAAATGCAGCTCCGTGAACACGCACAGCTGTGGATTCCAGTTGCGTTTGTAGTTCTGCAAACTTTGACCCCCACAGAGTCGACTTTGATCAGAAAAGAAAACATTGGTCCATACACCTGAAAGTCCCGAAAACGCATTGTGAATTCTGTCTCGAGCCTACGGATGTATCCATGTATTTCCGTGGTGCTGATGCTGTGCTGAGCCGACAGCTGCTGAAGCTTTTGAAGTGTCGGAATGTGGAAATTTCAACATCGCTTGAAAAAACAGCCAGCTAGCAACGTCCCTCTCACCGGTGGGCAAAGTGATTTTTAGCCAGTTACAAGCTGAATCTGGTAGTTGGGTTTGTTAGCTAAGACACCGTCATTAAGAAGAGGCACAACTAATGTGTCTATGCGAGCTGATTTGTGATGAGCACCGCTGGCCCGGCCTTTTATTTTTTAATGCACCTTCTCAGATTAACTCACTGTGTGTCGTGCCCAGGGCTGGACTAGGACAAAAAATCAGCCCGGGCTTGACTAGAGACCGGCCCCCCAGGTATTAAAGCCATAAAGCCTTTGAATGAAAACAAACACTGTTGTGACAGTGATGTACAGTCTTGTTGGTATATGTGTGATTTCTATACATTTTATGTCAGATAAAAACTTTGGTTGTAAGATTCAGATAATTATTTAATAACAGCCAGACATTTTAAATGAAAATAAGAAAGTATTTGTTTGTGCCCCCCTTTCCCTGTTAACGCCCTACCTGCCCCCTGGCATAACTTTGCTAGACCCGCCCCTGCACAGTTACCAGCTGTCAGCTACTTAGAAAAGGATCCTGGTGTTATTTGTCTCTCAGAAACAGTTTATAACTTCCCTTCAACTCATTCATGTCACCTAAAAAGTAAACCTGTTTCTCCATCACCTGTTCAGCTCTGATGATTCAGTAAGGACGTCTCCTGGTTTCATCTTCATGTTTCCCTCTCACCACATATCCAAACCGACATCATGACCAGCAGCTTTACAGCTGTGGCTCCAGCAAACATCAGCTGATACTAGAAATTAATATTAAATAAATTCTAACAACAGCTGATCAAGTTTAAACGTGCTGCTGTTGTTTAGCTCGACATCGGCTGGTTTCCTCTTTCTGGGGCAAAGTGGGCAATAAACAAACAAGAGAGAAAAGCCGATCAGCTGATCATTGATCAGTTTCATGATTGAATGAGAGAAGAAGAGGCCGCTGACAGCGTAACAACAGAATACCTAAAAATGAACAGTATTTAGTTACTCTACTTTTTCAGTGGAAAAGTAATTTAATTACAGTAACGCGTTACTTAGTAACGCATTACACCCAACACTGGCCCGACTGAGCCCCATGGACTAAGGCCCGGCCACCAGACGCTCGCCCTCCCCGGGCCTGGATCAGGGGCAGGGCTGTAACCCTATCTGGGGCAGGGTGAACTGTTCCCTTGGTGTTCTACTCATAGGGGTCTATTTGAGGTGGTTCGGACATCTGACAAGGGTGCCTCCTGGGTGAGGTGCATGAGCATGTCCCACCAGGAGCAGGCCCCGGGGCAGACCCAACATACGCTGGAGGGATTGTATCTCCTGTCTGGCCTGGGAACGCCTTGGTGTTCCCTCAGACAAGCTAGAGGAGGTGGCTGGGGAGAGGGAGGTCTGGGCTTCTCTGCTTAGGGGCTTCTTTGGCCCCGCGCCCGACCCCGGATAAGCCGAAGAAGATGGATGGATGGATCATTTTAATCTTAATCCTTAAATGCAAGTCTGTGGAAAATATGAATGAAGAGTGTAATGGAACTTTGTTGAGATCCCACTGTTCAGCCTGTATAACACACTGTAACCCTTTTAATCTGTAACATAATACAGAAGAATATTGTAGCACAACACCCTTTTATATTAGTCCACCATCACATTTTACAAGCAAATGTGACCTCAAATATCTCACTGTCACACTCCCAGCTTCCCCAAACATTTCTCAAAGACGCGCTGCAACAGTGATTCTAACTTATAACAACCCAGATCCCTTACTCTACAATCTACAACAACTTTAATAGATTAACACACATTAACTCTGAGATTGTAAAACTCAAGCACACACGTGTCACAGTGTAGGAGCATAGACCTGTTAGACTGCTGGTAAGTGCTATTAATATAATGCTATTCCAATGTTTTCTAATAACATCTTGTTTGGCTCTGTCTTCTGCTGCTCTTTCCGAGGTTTGATGATCAAACGTGGGTGAGCTAAAACGTTAGATCCTTTGGTTTGCTGTGGCATACAGTTGTTGTTTCTGTGCATTGTTTTCCATGCAAAGTTTAAGATGTGTGTGTGATTCCATTTCTTTTTGTTCTAGTTGACACAGTGACAATGTGCTCACACGTGAATATACCTTGTGCTCAGTCATTACTCAAGGCAGCGTGGACTGAGCACGCAATTTCAATTCACACGATTTAACTGCAGAAGGTAGTAGACGTTCTTCTGTAATTGCACGCAGCCACCGAATAAGAATCCGTCATTGATTTAATGGCTTCATTTGGTAGTAATCAGAACAACCAACCATTTTCTAAGTTTGGCTGATTTGTGTCACCTGACAGTGACGAGAGTGGATTAAAGAATTTATTCTCACATTAGCAACATCAGTGACAGAAGAATAAAGAAGCAGACTGAGGAAAACCGTTAAAAAGGAAACAAAGAAAAGAAAACAACTGCAAGCAATCAAAAAACTGTCTGCAAATCAAAGATATGACTTTAACCTCTACATCACTCAGATAATGTATTATCAAATCAGGCTACTTTCAAAGTGCCTTGCACAGCTTACTAACTGCATGATTTAAAAATGAGCCCATACATGCTGAATGATTTTTTATTTCATTTTATTTTTATAATTCCATAAATGGACGTTTTTGTCATTAAATTCAAAGTAAAAGTAAAATAATCATAACTTGCTCAATGAAGAGTCAAATATGGTTGAAGATTTTACTTAAATACACTCTCTAGTCATTTAAAGGCTTATTTATACATGTTGGGTTGTTTTATCTCTATTATTACTATTTAGCAATAATTAATTATTCATACGTGCTGTGGCTCCATACAGATTCTTTTGGTGGATAAATGCTCAGTAATGCCTCATCACAGTGACTTTGACTTACTCTCAAACCTGGCGATGTCCAGTTAAAGAAGGATGAGAGATTAAAGCATCGCAAAAATTACATAATATAAAAGGAAAATAATTATTGGTATTAGATACAATAAGATCAACCATACTGTGTAATATAAGCCATAATGCAAATACCTTTTTACCTTTATTAGTTATTATAGTCACGAGCACACAGTAAAGTGCCTCACGTCAGAGTCCAACCCAGACAGCTGCATCTTAGCCTGGCAGCATATAGTCGCCTGCTCAGAGCTAAACTGGCTCTCAGTATAAACCATAATAAAATTCAACTTTTGTATTAAACCAGAATGAAAATTCGTACAAACAGTAATGCACAAAGTAAAACATTAAAGTCGGATTCAATCTGAATGAATATAGGGAAGGAATACATTTTATTTCTGTGATGCTGTGATACAGTTTCAGTGGACTGCAGAAGATTTTAAATGTCAAACTGGGCTCGACGGACAGTGAATGCACCCCTCAGATCAGCACGTTAAAGTTGATGAATGAGAACAAGAGTAAGTTATGTCTAGTTAAGTTGTTATGATAAAAATATGCTATATATACTCAGTGTTGGGAAGGTTACTTTTAAAATGTATTCCATTACAGATTACATGCTCCAAAATGTATTCTGTAACGTATTCCGTTACGTTACTCAATGAGAGTAACGTATTCTGAATACTTTGGATTACTTAATATATTATCATGCTGTTTACAACTACATGAATGTACTATTGCTGTGATTTATTACTGTTACTGAAGGTCCGCGGCTCCGAACCGTAGTAAAGGGACCTCTGGCTAATACGGTGGGTTCTGTGTCGGCTCGTAGCCGAAAATTAGCTTTACTTTGTTGTCTGGGTCAACTTTGCTAGCAGAGACAGAGAGAGGCGTTGAAAAGCTGCTCTAACAGAACTTATTGTTTCAGAGGAAAACACGAACACGGTGTACAGTCGAGTCTTAATAGCTTACTTACAGCTGGGCTCGTCAGGCTCTCTTCTTGGCTGCAGTGGTTATTATTATATTTACATGCTTCCAGCTCCCGTTTTTGCTCGATGACAGCTCGTACTTTTTCTTTTTCTCCCTCCCTCGCTCACAGACACATAACGTGTATGGCAGTCCATTCTCCCTGCAGCACGGACTACACTGCCCATGATGCCACATTCTTTAGAGCTATACCTGTAGCATTCTGCCTGTTAGCTTAGCACAACAACAACAACAGGCCTCTCTCACCCAGGAAACACGCAGAGAGAGAGCGTCACCATGGCAACCGTAACGCTGCCGCCTGGAACAACAGAACGTAGCTGTCAAACAAAACCCAAACAGTCCTGACCCGCCACAATATGAAACAGGGAAGTACCGCCGTGTAATCCATTTATTTCAACAAAGTAACTGTATTCTAAATACCACCTTTTTAAACGGTAACTGTAACGGAATACAGTTACTCATATTTTGTATTTTAAATACGTAACGGCGGTACATGTATTCCGTTACTCCCCAACACTGTATATACTAAACAGAGGAGGCTGAAAGAACACTGTGTTACTGTGTTTGGCAGTGTAGAAATATCAAAATATGTAAGGAAGTGTTCAGAGTAACAGGAAAAAAAAGAGAAATTCTAACTAAGGCTCTTTCTGCTTTTGTAGTTTTGTTTTGTATGCATAAGAAAATGAATAGAATTTAATGAAGCCCCCTTTTCAAGTATAAAAGTATTAATACTAAAGAAGGAGATGATTTCACGGCTTCTCACACAGCAACTCTGGCCTTTATTCAACAGTAAAGATGAGACAGGGAAGACCTGCAGCAAAGAGCCACAGGTCAGACGTGAACCCAGGCCACTCCATTCAGCTCTTTCCTTATTGATTAAACATTATGGAGCAGCGTGCATGGACAGGCACATTTTTAGTTGTTACATATTAATTCTAGTAATATATTAACCCTCTCAAAGCAGGCGTTGCTGATTTGCAACAACCTGATTACCTCACATACATATTTTATGAGGTTTTTTTTACTCAGAAGTAAAACTGCAGGACTTGGTTGTGCATTAGCAACAAAAAGTTTGAGCCTGAGAGGGTTAATCTAACTCACCAGCTGATCAAAATCTATGAGTGTGTGTGTGTGTGTGTGTGTGTGTGTGTGTGTGTGTGTGTGTGTGTGGTATATTGATTCCACATATTTACTATGAGGAAAATATTGAAGGCTTTTACAGTGAATCGGAACTGTTTCCAAGCTGGTAAATGTTGACATAAAATCTTAATTATTGGCAGCCACAGCAGAAGAAAATTTAAATCTCTCCTTCAAAAGTCCAGCTATAAATCCTGAGCTCTTTGGCAAACTGAGACTTGTTATTGCTGCAGTACCCCTGAAACCTCTATACTTTGCACGGTGTACAGCATGTCAGAATAGATGATCCATCAATCAACATACTGCAACCAACGCGTCGCAGGTCATCCAAGAGTCTTTGATTTTTCTCTCACAGTCCCTTAGCCCCATCTATTGGATGCGATCCCCACAGGCTGTATTACAGAAACAGCTCCTGTTCTTTGGGTAAAACTTAAGTTGCCATGTCTTCTGACGAGTGAATGAATCCATTTAATCATCTTTTTATCAATGTCTAAAACAGAGACATTTAAAAATCTATATAATTCATGTGTACTATTAGTAGGCAAATAATAATAGGAGCCTTATATCAGAATTTTATCATCTGTTTCCATCCTGTTCATCAGAGATGTCATTATAAGGTAAAGAATACTTGAAATGAAGATTTGGAAACTGAAACCCGAGCACGCTGCTTGGCATAAATTGCAACACAGCGCTCAGATTAACACAACACTATAATTTTTTACGGTCATGTAACATGTAGCTGTTGAAATTTAATAAAAGTATACTAGCTGCATGCACTAATTTTAAAGAGGCTGATAAAAATTCAGTGTCATTATATTTGGCTGTAAAATGAGAAAATGATTTCAAAACAAATTCCACCAAACCCAAAGTTACTTTGTTTGTATCAAGAAAAACCCAGAAAAATAAAATGATCACAGATTAATTGGTTACATATGAAACTCCTGTCCAGTTAAACTGTTACCACTTTAATACAGTTACATTGTACATAAATTACAGTTACATAAATACTGTAAAAAATGACAGTATCTGCATCACAGACAAAGAAAGTCAGATTTCAGTTCAAATATAGACATTGGCCTTAAAGAGAACAGTGGTGCTTTATATAAAGCTTGTGTTTAGAGTATTTCTCTGTGTTAACAACACAAAGGTTAAATAAAGAGTTGAAACAAGCTGATACTGTTAGACAACGTGGATTAAGATGGGATTTGCAACCTTCAAGCTACTGTCAGGGTAAAACCAGAAGCAAATCATGACTTTGTGAAGGATTCAAGCTGTAAATAGCAGGCCAGCTCCATTCAGCCGTCCACTAACGAGCTTTGCAACAATTTGGATTACATTTTTTTGGATTAATAAAGACAATTCGAACCACCGCGACAATCACAGAAGGTAAAAGGGCGTTTACTTTGCACAAATACAGTCGAGGCTTTCATCAGGTTTCTTGCCACTGTTGTGGTCTGTAGATTACAGTGTTTGGATCCAAAACCCGAACACTTGTGGCAGACGGGACTCAACAACAAGTCCTTCTCTAAAAGGTGACGTGATTGGCTTTGCCGCCGCCCTTTTTCTTTTTCTTCCCACTTGGTTATTCTTTCATCAGTCAGCTTCGGAGATTTGATCGAGGAGGAGGTCTCGCTGCAGTGTTTCGGTGCCAGTTCTCTTGTTGTTCAGTGAATGTTTTCAGGTTTTGAATTACAGCTGATTAAACTCAGGAATACAGGCTTTATTTCTGTGCTGTGGTTTATCGTCTGTCTGACCGAAAAAAGCTTGTTTTTAAAGAGTTCAGTGACTTTTTATCCTTTACTACGAAGTTTTTTTTAACTTTTTAACTTCTTTTTATGTATCTGTCTCCTATTCACCGTGTGGTTAGTTCTCACACCATAACTGAAGATGATCAAAGTCTTCTCTTTGGATAAGTGTTATTATTTTAAGCATTTTTGTGGAAAGTTTGAGTCCATGTGGAGGAAAACCTGTTTACATCTTCATCTCCTTCACTCAGAGGTTCAGACCAAACTTTGCTTGAACTGTCCATAATCGTAATAACACGTTTCCTTCATGCTTGAATTGGTTGTCTGTGCATATTGGGGCTTCCTCCCACATTCTGGAGACATGCATGTTGGGTATTGGTGAGTCTAATTTGACCGTGATTGTGATTGTGTTTGTGAAAAGTCATTTTTCTCCTGTGATATGATGTCCTGTCCAAGGTCTACAGCACCTTTGACCCAATGACAGGTGGGATAGGCTGTAGCCCACCTGCCACCCTAAAGAGGATACGCAATTATCTTACATACACTTAAGTCCTTTTGCTTCTGTTCTGTTGCAGCCTTGGATGAAACCTTATTCAAGGTTCCTTTATCAGATTATAACCTCTTTCTTCAGGTCTGTGATGTTATTGAGTCAGTGAAACATTATAAACTTCTTTCAGTCTGTCTGCAATTGTTTCCAGCGAGTCTCCTCTTGGGTCCACTGAAAGGCAGTGTTTGGGCTGGACTCTCTGTGGTGATGATCCACTGAAAGCACTCCTTTGTTGGGACTTATAAAATGTCTACAGTTGCATGTTTGACAGCTTATCTGTATCAGGGTCCTGGGGGGAATGGAGCCTATCCCAGCTACCATATGGCCAGAGGAACACCCTGGACAGGCCGCCAATCTGATGCAGGGGTAACACAGAATTAAATGTCCAACAATAGCAATGATAATATGCTTCGTAAATGTTGTTACACATATTTCAGTAACGTGCACCGGAATTTCAGGAGTTCCCAGTGTGACGCGTGGTGGAGAACCTGCCACTGGTGATATTAGTGGCCACTTAACCAGAACTAACCAGCATACCTACCACAACATCCCGCAGCAAAAATCTGTCCCATCTGTTGTTTTCTTTCCAGCTGGATAGCAAGCCCAAACACTCCTCCAGGCTCTGCCAGGGAATGATGATGTGTTGCCCTGGACAACCCACAATCAGTTGACCCAGTACCAACTGGGGTGATTAGAAATGAGCAACACCACTGTAAGTGCTTGAAAAATGTTGCATTCAGTGTCATATTCAGAGTAAGATCAAATTACACATGTATTACCATCATTCATGGAAACAGAAGCACTTGTGGTAAACAGTGGTTATACAATCGACTTTCAGTAGAAGCAAATGTCAGGGGAAAAAAAGTATTTTACTTATTTTTGCTTGTCACAGTCTTTGCTTCAAACAGGTCTTCATATTGTCAAAGCCTTCACAAAGTATTAGGCACATTATACGTTACTGTCAAGTCTTCCACCCCCTCTTTTCTTATGCAGAGTTGAATATGCAGATGAGACTGTCCACTTACTGTGGCTGTAGCAGTTCATTTTACGGATTAGACTGATAAAAATTTAGCACTGCATCCCAAGAACACACCATAAAGATTTTATTTGACACTTGCAAGGTGAATTTATAAACATGTATAGCACCAGTAACAGCCTCCAGTACACCTTTTCAATTACAGCTCAGCGTTTAATGACGCTACAACGTAACTGCCATAAAGTACTAAGCATAATTGTTAAGCATGAATTAGAAAGTTGTGGTGTTGCTGTAAAAATGTGTTTGGCCTTCTTCCACAGAATGCAGCAATGCTGTGGTCGTCACATGGCGCTGACACACCATTTTAAATATGGCTGAAACAGGTTTATTTCGTGTCTTTTTTAAAGGTTGTCACTTGTTTTCTGGTTTGCCATCATCTGCACAAATATTACTCTTTTACAATTCGAGCCTATAGCGAGGCCTCGGGCTAAACTGCTGTGCCACAGCTTGTGACAAGCTAAGGAGAGCAGCTCATCACAACTGTTTTCTCTTCTAAATTATACTTTCTATGCTTGGTATAGAGTTTAAAAATGATACTTTTATACTACACAGTGCTGTGAAAAGTGCACAGTGCTCCTGAGTTTACATTTTTTTATATAATTGTCACACTTCATTCATTCAAATCATAAAGCAAATTTTAATATTAGAGAAAAAACAATAAGATAAGCTTTCAATTTGTATTTTTTAACCCTTTAAAACCGGTTGGAGCGGCATGCTCTGTTTTGCGTAACTGTTTTTAAATCCCGGTAGATCTGCAACCACGTAAGCTAGCACAAAATTTTTTTTTGCATATGAAACCAGAGGAATTGTACTTACATCTTATGCCATCAGCTTGTCCTCGGTCACAGTTTCCTTCCACATATAGCTTTGCAAAAACTGCATAAAAAGCACTTGCAGCAACAAAAACATAATATTCCAGAAACACGCTTTGCTGATTCGATCAGCTGTTTGTAACACTTCCTATTTTGGATTAGACGTCAGCGTGAACTATCGCGTGTCCGCCATGACCTGCCCGAAACCGGAAGTGACATCATTTTCGCGGAAATGTAGTTTTTTTACCATCAGAGCTACACGAGCCTATACTGGTGTTTTTAAAAGTTATCTTTGACTTTATGACTTTCTGAATAGTTTCTGGGATGCTTAGGACTCATATTGCACTGCTGGAAATAGTTTATTTTGATGCATATGCTGCTTTTTTGCAAATTTGCAGTATAACATTTATTTTCGTTTTTCCTGCAGTATATAAAAATTGGTGTATTTCAAAAATAAAACTATGACGACACTCAAAATAAATTTCCTGTGGTGGGAAACTAATTTGTGCAACTTTTTTGTATTTACAGTTTTGAGGGATAAACCTCTTAAATTTCTCTAACTAGAAATATATGTTAAAAAAACAAAAACGATTTTCAATTTTTTTGTAGTTTATTGCACTTTTTTGCAATTTATGTAATTACTATGCACTTAATGCAGACATATTATTAAGACTTAGGCTGTAATGGTTGTATTGATGTATAGCAACTTGAAATGCTCCCAAAAATGGCTCCACAGCATGTAAAAATATAATATAAGCTCTGGCGGACTTGGTTCTATGGTAGGTCTTAAAGGGTTAAGGGGGAAAAGCTCTCCAAACCTAGCTGGGCCTATGCAAAAGTGTATACTGTATACTTTAGCAAAAACTGTCTATTACAATTGACACTGTTTGAGAGTTCTGGAGGCGTTTTGCCAAATGAATGCCAATGTAAAAAAAATCCTGAAAGTCTTTTTTGGAGCAAGCATTTGTAAACGACTAAAGAAAGACTTCAGCTTCTCTAACAGGGTACACAGGGAGAGCAGTTAGCCAGCTGAATCAATATTAAAGCTTTACACCTCAGGAGCATAGGGAGGAGAGCTGCAGAAGGAGTGATGAGCAACAGAAGGAGGAGGAGGAAGAGGAGGAGGTGGTGATTCATCAGAAGCAGATCCTTTCCTGGCTTGGATGGCTTTTAAGGACTTCCCTCTGCTCTGCTGGGTGAGAAAGCACAGCAGCTGGCTGTGCTATAACCTCCTATCATGAGCTATGTTTTCTGTGTGTGTGTGTGTGTGTGTGTGTGTGTGTGTGACAGCCACCTTCACAGTTGTCTCCACTATGATGAAAACTGCTCACTTCAGCATTTGTTAGTGAAGCAGAAAAGTTCTATGGAGCACCTGAAAACGGTTATTTAAAGTTGGGTTAACACCAGCTTTCTCCTCAATGTTTTATAATTACCGCGTGCCAATGAAACGTAGCTGTGAAGATAAAAATCCATTAGATCTACCTTAACAATTCACTTACCAGCATTTTTTCCTCAGCCTATAATCTAGTGGAAGCTGTTTCTAAGATAATGAGCTCCTGTTGTGCCTGGGTGAAATCCTGGTCGCAGTCGGGCCTTCCCTGCACAGTCTGTACTAGAGCTTTGCTATTTTCTCTTGCTTATTTTGGCTCATATCATGCAAAGGTCTTGAGGCACCCCTCATTTATTTACATTTTGCTTCCAGGAAGACTTTCTTGTAATTTCCTGTCATTTTTTTTGTTTGTTTGTTTGTTTGATTGGTTGGTTGGTTTTTGCTTTTTTTTTTTGCATTTTTCATTCATTTTCAATCATGTCCTCATACCTGACCATTTTCAGATAATTTATTTATGGTTTGTTAAGCACAGACCTTTGAATCAGTCAAAAAAAAAGTGCCTGACTTGAGTGCTCAATTAATCCCAGCCATCTCTCTCCACAAAACAGACAACTCAGCAAAGAAGCAAGTTTTTAATTCTATGTTTTGGCACTAGCCTGTCCCGAAATCTTAGCTAAAGCTATGAAAAATGTCACAAATAACACCAGATGATTTCTATTGGCCAGAAATCATCTGGTGTGCAGTGTGTCCATAGAAAAATTGAGAAAACTAGATATAGGATTAAAAAGAAGTGGCAGGCCTAAAAAAAGAAAAATCAGCAGCAGATGAACACTATCTGACAATAATGTCATTAAGAAATAGGAAAAAAATCCAGCAAAGACCTGACACAGGACCTGAAATATGCACCTAAACTTTCAATCGATCAATGTTCACCAAAGGCTCATCAGAAATTGTGTTAATAGAAAGGTGGATGTCATTCTTATGGAAGGAAAATACAGAGAAAAGGCTGCAAAGGGGAAAGATTGTAGCAACAAGAAGAAAAAATTCAAATTTTACATTTTCAGTTTGTATGGAGGAGGTCAGGAGAGGTAAACACAGAGAAAGCTCTATCATGGTTTAGGACTACATTTCTGGGACTGCTGATAGAGATATGGTCAAAATGAATAAAATTATGAATGAAGAAAAGTACAATCAGCTTCTGATCACCTAGAACAGCGCTCCCCCGGGCCACGGACCGGTATCGGTCTGTGAGTCGTTTGGTACCGGGCTGCGAGAGTTGAGGCTCGGGTGTGAAATTAATGGTTTTCAGGGTTTTTATCGGTTTTTATCATTATTTTTCATCATTTTATCTTTAACTCGGTTCCCCGGAGTCTTTTCCCGTGTGTTATGAATAAATCTTTTTTTTTTTGGTACTGGTTTTATTTTGTTGCATTTATCTGCAACACCTTAAAGGCCGGTCCATGAAAATATTGTTGGACATAAACCGGTCCGTGGCGCAAAAAAGGTTCGGGGCCGCTGACCCTAGAAAGCATCTCATTGGCAATGGCTTCATTTTATACTCACTGTATTTACCTCACACTATAACCAGGGTTTGCCTCTTAACTTCATTTTATTTTATTTTATGAAAGTATAGTATAGTTTTTGGTAACCATTGTCCTTGATGTAAATATGTAAAAATAGTGCATGTTTCTGTTCTGTTTGTTTGTATATGTGTCTTTCTTGCTGCTGTTACACCCAATTTTTCCCTTGTGGGACAATTAAAGGATTCTATTCTATTCTGTATTGTTAGCGCTCTGTGTCTTTCAATACCTGGATTGAAAGACACAGAGTGGATCTTTGTCAGTCATGGATTAGTCTCCCCAGAGACTGGAACAAAAGGCAGCCAACATTTAAAAAAAAAAGCTTCAATATCCTTCAAGAAGCCCGAAGAACCATTTCTGAAGACTACATATATTGTGAATGTGTGTCTTTCAGTCGATGTGTGGGATATTTTGTATAGATATGGCAGGCATGTTTGGATCTGAGCTACTCTGAGTGAACAAATGCGAATGTTGTTTGCACAACAAAAGCAGGAGGAGAATCGAGCTGTGAAAATCTCAGCAGAAAATAAAAAAGTCAGTAATTTTAGGAGGTTTTAGGTTCAGGGGATTTACGCAAATGTGCGCAGGGTTAGTAAATCTAGTGTTCAAAATGACAACAAAGTAGCCAAAGAGAGTTGTTGAGTTAGAGAGCTGTGTTGACAAATAAAGGCGGTCATACCAAATATTAACTTTTAAGTGTGTCACACCTGTACAAACTCTGCTTTGCCTTATCTTCTGTATTTCCATATATGTTAGGGTAATCAATTGTCACGTTCCTGGGTCGTGTGACCCAGTGTTTTGAGTTTCATTGTATTTGGTTTTTCGTTGTTTATGTTTTGCTTCATTTAGTCATCGTTAGCTCCTTGGTTGCTCAGGTATAGCTCCTTGTTTTTAGATCCTTTTGTGTCATGGTCTGGGTGGGTACCTATAGGTTTCCAACAGTGGCCCTCCTCCTTTGGGTGGAGATAGGTTGCTCCTCCCTGGCTGACCACCTGTGGGAAATTATTCCAGCAGCATATAAGACCTGCGCACTCAATCAGTCATCGCCTGAGTATCTGCTATCCCATGTTAGTCAGTGGTGTGTTATTGCTCTGTCCAGATCCTTACCTTACTTACTACTTACCTGCTTTTTCCTGTCTCCAGAGTCGGCTCCTGGAGTGGGGTTCTCGCCTCAGTCATCCCCGCTTTTCTGGACCTGGGCCACCAGCTGCTGGTACAGCATTGCCAACTAGCCCACCTCTCACCTGCCTGCCTCCCCGCGCCTCGACCTCATCTGGGCCCTGCGCCCCACCTGTCCCCTTCACCTGAAACCAATGCCCCAGACTGCAGGTTTCCCCAATCTTATAAACAGTACATTTGCATAATGACTGAAACCAGCCCACTGAAGGAATGCCCCGGTCTCTTCATATCATTTTTCCCGGCCCAGCTTCCACCTCCCCACTGCCACAGCTGACCCACTGTATTCTAGAGCTGTCTAGTTTTCCTTTAGTTGCCTTAGTTTTGACAGCGCGCCCACTAGTGTAGTGGCTTCATTTTAATTAGGCTTGTGTGTTTAATTGTGGGGGAAAAATAAACCTTTTTGTTCACTCACTGTCTCGCTTCCGGTTTGGATCTTGCACTTGTGTCCATCCCATTTACCTCGTGCCGCTGGGCCGTGACACTTATGTGTCTTCACCCCCAGTGGTTTAGTCTCTTTTGTTGGTTTGTGTGTCTAACCTGTCATGTTTCATGTCTGTGTGCTTCACGTTATCAAGTTCGTGTCATGTCTGCGTCTGGTCATGTTTATGTTAATTTCTTGTATTATTAGTTAGAATTCAGTTGAGTTTTATTCTAGTTTCGTTACTCTTATAACTTATAATTTATAAATCTCTCTGTGTGCTCCATGTTTTCTCTCCAGTTCCCATTTTCCTTCTGTATGTTCTACAATGTTCATGCTCCTCGTCAGTCCACCACGTTGAGTCCACATCTTAGTCTGAAGCTCGTGTCATGTCAGCGTCTCGCTATGTTTCCTGTTTTATTTTGAAAGTCTTGTCTCTATTTTCATTTTTAGTGTTTTCCCTGTGGCGTCATGATGTTCATTTGTGTCACTATTTGTTTCCACTTTTAGTCTGGATGTTTTCATTCTGTCTTTGTCAGGTCGTCTGTGTTACCTCCCTCCCTCTTGTCACAGTTTTCATAGTTTTCCCAGTTTACGTTCTAGTTTAGTTTTCACCACTGTTCTTGTTGCTTTGTTTTGCTTTCTTGTAATCAGCCATAATAAAGGCTTGTTTTCCATTTGAAACTCCGCCTCCCTTTGTGTCTGCATTTGGGTCCTCAATTCACACCACACCGGCGTACCCCAGCCGGTGCGTTTAGCGCATTAAACGAAACAAAACAGTCAGATAAGTCAAACTTTACTCAACTCATTCCTCCTGCTTCCTCCACTTCCGTACCATTGATTCATTAATGTTGAATTCTCTGGTAGCTGGTCTATAAACACTGGAACAACAGTATATGCTGTTCCAGTGTTTTTCTAATTTTTGCTATGTAACTTTGCACTGTCCACTTTCTGCTGTGACAAAATAAATTCCCACGTGTGGGACTAATAAAGGTTATCTTACATTAATGACTAACCTCATATTGCGGCTGGATTGTCTCAGTTGTTCTCCCATACTGAAGTTTGGTCCGTTTACAGCAATTTTCCATGCAATTGCATTTGTCAAAACAAACATCGGGAACTTTTAGGTTCACTGTGTTATGCTTTGGTATGCTAACATAGCTGTGTCGCTAGCGATCACTAGCACAGCATTATATACCATCTAGCCCAACTTCAGTAACCTTACAAATGTCACTATTGTGGAGTTTTCTGTCTTCATTCATGTTGGAAGTGATAGCAGAGCTGTACGTTGTTTTTTTTTTTCCAGAAATCTCTCAGTCAGAACATGATATATCATGTTTAGGTAGCTAGCAAATCCAGCAAGCTAACTTCCTGCTAACTTCTAACTCTGTTAAATTTAATAAATTCTGTTTTCATGGATGCCTGGATGTTATACTTAATTGTTACACCTGGTAAAGCAGCAATGCTGACTTCCTTGTTTAGGAAATTCCAGACTCCACATACAAGATATCACAAATAGAAACATTTTTAGAAATGCATTAAAGTAGTCGTTCTGAGCAGGTTCTGAATGATTACTTCTCAACAGTCAGAAGTAGGGCTGGGCTATATCATACCGTTCATGGTAATACCGGTGTAATTTTGGGCAACGATAGGAAAATGAAATATCGCGACAGAATATGGGTAAAACGCGCATGCGCAGTGCCTATGTTTACATCCGCACATGGCGGCGACGCAGAATGAGAAGAGCAAAAGCGGATCGTTAAATGAAATGGATGAACCAGAATTGGTTTGTAAAAATGCTGCAACTTCAGTGGTGTGGAACTGGTTTAGCTTTCGTCCGTCAGATACACAACAAAGCACTATTTTTGGTAGCGCATGCTAGCGGACCGTCGTTATTACCGTGTTGTTTGGAAAATACGGCACAATTACAATCAATCCTTTGATTTTTCTGAAAATCGACAGAGCCCCTTATAATCCCGTGTGCCTTAAGTATGAATTCTGGTTGTGTTTACTGACCTCAAAACAATTTTATGTGCACGGCGCTCGAAAATCTGTCAAATGTTTTAGTACGACTTTGCTAAGCTGCGAAGCCACACCACTTGATGGATTGTCGGAGCATTACGGCTATCGTAGGCAGGAGCCTCGCGGAGTGATACGTACTGTGCTTCAACATAATATTACCGTATTGTGTGTGTATAACCTCTTTTTAAGTTTTGTGGATATTATACTTGTTTATGCTGAGGATATGTCAGCCAATTTCCACTGGAAATGCCTTTTGATTAAACTGTCAGCAAGGAATTTGCACTGCAATTTTTTATATAACTTTAATGCACATAAAAAACAGCTGCTTGTTTAAGTGAAAATACATTGATGGGGTTTTTTGCACTAATAAAGTTGTGGAGTTGTAAAGTATTTTGTCTAGTGTCAATTATATCGTCAGTTATGTCGTTATCACAAATTTTCAAATGTATATCGTGATAAATATTTTTGGCCATATCGCCCTGCTCTAGTCTGAAGGTTCTGAGCAGGACCTTCTGACTGTTCTTGGTCACGTTTGTTTTGAAAAGGACAAAATTATAAAACATCCATTTAAGAGTTTCTGGAACTCTAACAAACCCTAATTTTTGGGGAGGAAGAGGTAGAAGTTGCAAGGTTTGAAATTATGTTTGGTGCCAAAGTAATCCTCCCAGTCAGTGCCAGCAGACAAAAAATTGAAACGTGAACATTATGGTTCAGGTTGTTTCTTCTGTTCTTCGTTAGTGTCCTTAGGACATTACAACTGTGGGAGACAAATGAATGGTGCACAACTAGAAAAACCACCAAGCATACTCCTTCGTCTTGACCAGATGACAAAAATCACAATATGTCTGCAAGTATTTTCTTGAAGACACTTTTATAGTATATGTCAGTTATTTCTCTTTTTCATTGAGTTTTTTAAACTACCTTTATGATTTGAACAACCTCTCTTGACCTTGTTAAATATTGCGGCCTCTTTATCAGTAATGGAAGCAGAGCATTTAGCTCTTTCTACCTGTAACATACACATTCTCCTTCCAGTCCTTGCACTCTCCATCAAGCAAAGGCGAATGGAAAGCACCCTGGTAGCTCTTTAAGATGCCCTCATTGACTTGCCACGGGCATTTCTCCTCATGGGACCCCCACTGCCATCTTAAGTGCTGTTCCATTACTCTGAAAACTCCCTTGAATGTTTGTTGGATCAAGCCTTCAAGGGCAGAGGGACAATGCTTTGTGGTTCTTGTACACAGTCCTCCATGGGAAATCAAGTGATAACTGGGAAGACATAAACAAACAATGTTTCTCTCAATAAACTCATTATTATGATCACATTATTCTCATATTTGTTAAATCATGTTTCCTGTTTCAAAATAAGTAAAATATGCAGTAGATTCAGTAAATTGAGTGCAAGCAGCAGAAATGCAGTTTTAACACTACACCATTCACCGCCATTGAAAGCTGTCATTGAACAAAAATAGACCTGGCAAACATTTTGAAGTGTTATTACTGGGAAAAGCACAGGTGGGAATAATAAATGATGGCTGTATTATATATCTAAAAGAGCACGTCCTTAGTAATGCGTGTGCTGACTCGCTGACATGGCTTACTGGGACACTTCAATGGATCAGAGCCATTATTAATGTTCTTAATTATACTTGTGCTTTTCCTACTATGACAAGTCAATTATGTCTGCCAGCAACGAGACCTATTGCTAAAGTGGAAAAGCCACTTATGAAGGTAATTTATGGGAGACACAGGGTCTTTCCTAATACACAGTAGACAAAGTTTGAGCTCAAGTGTTTTGAAGTTTAGACATTACAAAATGAACACTGGCGTTGCTCCATTTGCTATTGCAACAATGGTTTGTTTTGCGGACATGTACACACAGGCACACACACACATATATTGCCCTTTTCTACTCTAAATTACTGTAGCACACAATGAATGTTTTTACTACATCACAAATTAACCCATTCGCTCACACAGTTTATTCTCTCTTTAAATGCTTACTAACTATCCCACATGCATTCACACTCCAGTGGACACACTGGAGCCTCTTTTTCATTTGTACCTACTCTGCTCAACTCTACTCAAATGGGTTTCATTTGTAATTGTGCACCAGTGTATGTGGGGTCATCATTTGTATGTGACACAAATGCAACACAACAATAGAGGACGTCAAGTCTCCTCAATCTTTGGGTTTTTGTCAGACTGTCTTGGTTTTTGTGCCTGTATTTGTATAGCGCTTTCCTAAGGACCCCAAAGCACTTTACACAACCAGTCATCCACCTATTCACTCACACTGGTGATGGCAGCTACATTATAGCCACAGCCACCCTGACAGGACACTGGCGCTACCGGGCCCTCTGACCACCACCAGTAGGCAACGGGTGAAGTGTCTTGCCCAAGGACACAACGACCGAGACTGTCCAAGCCGGGGCTCGAACCAGCAACCTTCTGATTACAAGGCAAACTCCCAACTCTTGAGCCACGATCACCCCAGTCATTTTCCTTGTTGTATATTTGTGTTTTTGCAATACATTTTTGAGGAGAGCACAGTGGTTTGTGATTAGCACTGTTGCCTCATGACAAGAAGGTGGAGTGTGGAGTTTCCATGTTCTCCCCGTGTCTGTGTGCATTTTCTGTTTCTCATTTTCCCAGTCCAAAGACACGTTGGGTTATTTGGTGAATCAAAACCACTTTTGATGTGTTTGGGATCATTGTCCTGTTGTAGCACCCAATTGTGTTTTAGTTTTAACACAAGTTGTGTTGTGTAGCTGAGGAATTTGGAGGTAGCTCATCATCTTCCTTTGTGCATCTACTTTGTGTACCACTGGCAGCAAAACATGCTGCCACCACCATGCTTGACAAACAGCACAGTGTTTTTAAGCTTGAAAGCCTTTACTCCTCCAAATATACCTCGTCATTGGGGCTAAAACAGTCATTGTCTCATCTGACCTTAAAAATCTTCTCCAGAGGCTGTTTGGCTCGTACATGACACAGAGCATTCTCATTCCCAACACATAGCCTAACAATGATTTGTCACGGCCCAAGGCGTCTCATAGTTACTTCTGCGTCCTTGTGAGACGCTCTAGATTCTCAACTGAATCCAATAGAAAGCCGCTCGTGGTGGTAACACACGCTTAAAGCAGAGGATCCAGAGCTCCATTCCAGCGCTAACCCTTCCCTTAACCCTATCAGATAGTGTTTTCCAAAGTGATTCATGATCGGAACATAAAACACATTTTCATATACAGATTCATTCCAAACGGCTCTCATGAACGCGTAACACATCGACGATTTGTCACATGGCGTCAGTATGTTGGGATGAGAACGTGTTGGTGCACAACGTGTTGATTTTGTAGGAGGAACTTGTTTTTTAGTTGACACCCGCTCAGTCAACTAAAAAAGAAAAACTCCACAATGTGGACAGTTACGCTGGCGTTTCAGCAATTTTCAGTAACCCAAAAAACCAATGTTCTTTCATCTGAGGGTGACAGTTTGGGACTTTTTCTTGATCTTGGAGAAGTAGTGGTACATCTGAATAACCTGTATTTGCATACAGTTGTTGGAACTGATTAACTTGGCATCTACAGTTGTTAAGAAATGGCTTGAAGAGACCTTTCAAATTTCAATAAATTTACAGTTTTTATTTGAAGACATTGGTCTTTTCAACTTGAAAGGCACTGTAGAACTCAAACTTGCGCCCAATTATTATTTTTTTAGTCATTAAAAATGTATGCTGTACAATCTGTACAAGCCAAGTAAATTTATGACCACAAAATTCTCATTTAGGACAACATTATTCTAAAATTACACCAATCCTCTTATTTTCTTCCATTTATTATCTAAAACAGTTTGCCTAAAGACCTGCAATATTCAGCAGGGCCAGTAATATTGATTTGGTGATCTGGAAAGTCAAAATGTAACATTTTTAGACGTCTAATTGAATATTTCAACATTTTGCTTAATGAGTATGTACGACATGTAAACATATTTCAGCATAAAAAGCTGACAGAGCAGCAAAACGCTGTTAAAATCACTTCAAGCCCAGTTTTAGAATATTAACACAATAAGAGGTTCCCAGCCTTACTAAAGTTATTAGTGGGATTGAACATGATAAATTGGTCGATAAGTGTCTGAGATTTTACTGAAAGAGTGATTCCAGTGGTGACAAATAAATGTTATTGAAAAGTTGTGTAATTAAATTTAAATGAAATCATTAAAAACAGTTAATTCACAGAATCGTGCCAGATCTATTCCTCACTTCACTTTATGTTTTTATCCTTTTAGTATAATGTGTTTATATCAAAGAAAAAAGAGCTCTTCAAATCCCAGATTCCATCTGCACAAACATAATAACTCATTTCAGCCAGCATTGGCAAAAATCTTTTGTCAAACACAAACAAAAATTTAACCCTTAAGGACCCACAGTGACACTGGTGTCACTGCCTCTTTACACTTAGAGACTTGGTTATATATGATTCATTTGATATAAGACCCCCGTAATTTTCATGAAAGTAGAAATAGGTCTGGGCTCTTAAGGGTTAAATCTTATGGAGAGAATTTTACACACATATATGTTCAGTCACTGCCACATGTATTTTATGCAGCTTCGTGTGCTTCCAGTAGCACTATAGCAGGATGCATTGTGGGCACATGCCCTCCATCCATGTCATTTCCACACCAAGTAAATTATTCTAATATGCAGGCATGAAATTATCCCTTTAGGGAGCGACTCCATGTACTCAATCAACCTTGCAAAGACAGCAGAGAGGCTGTTTGACCCTGCGCGTGTGTGTATGTGCACGCATCCCTGCGGTTTTCAGTCTTTGCCTCTGCATCCATCCACACCGAGGATCAAACAAAATACACATCAAGCTGAGATGCTTCACTTTTCCAGGAGGGGGTTTTGGTTTGGAAGGCTTTTGCTTTTATAGTTGAAGTGCCAAGCCATGATTTAGCATTTTGCTTCCCTAAAGTTGTAACAATAACATGAAACTAAAATGAATACCAGACACTCTGACATCCATTAAAAAAGGATTTACAGTAGATTTTTATAAAGCGAGCCATATAACTTATATTTAGTAGTTTGAAAGAATCAAAAGAAAATTAAATATGTAAGATCTTATGATTTGTCAGTAGCATTACTGTAAGCATTGCTGGAATGTAGTTTTCGTGCGTCTGTAGCAACTGTACTCACCTTGGAGTTAAATTTATGGTTTGTTATTCTGACCTGTATCAATAAAACTGATTTGCCCCAGTTGGGATGTTCTTCGGTTACTATTAAACTCACACAAGAACTTCCATGAAGGACACAAAACTTTTGCTTTTCCAGAATTTTAGTGATTATTTTTGTGGAGCCATGATGGAAGTATTGACACTTAAAACAATATTTAGAGTTCCAGCGTGAAATTATGTATGGAGATTGTCATATCTGAAATAGGGCTGTGCGATATGACCAAAATCTCATATCCCGATATAAGAATTCTATCGTCCCGATAACGATATAAATCACAAAAATGTAACATTTTCTGTATATTCTGTGAATCTCGGGCAGCTTGTCTTGCGGGAAGTGTTTCCAGCTGCGCGTCATGTAGCTGGAGTCGAGTGTTTTAACAGATGCATGAAACGATACATTTTTAGACATAAGTTGTAACAGCCGCCGTTTTCTTTGTGAGTATTTATTACACGGCGTGCTGCGGGGAAAAGCCTGTTCTAACGTTTGAGTCTAAGGTTTATTTTTTAGCACCTGGCGGCAGTGTTGCCAACTCCTCAGTAAGGAAAATTGCTATTGGCTGTCCTAAAAGTCGCTAGAAGTCGCCAAATGACATCATCGCCTAATTTGCATAATTGGTCATGCTAATGTAATTGTAACCTACGCTGTAGGAGAGAGAAATAACATCGTGGAAGACACATAAATTGAGTAAAAAACGTCCTAAATGCATTTAGAATTTATTTAGAACTACAAATTAAATTTCTTTTAGCAATTATTGTTTTTTTTTAATGTCACAATTCCAACCCTGCTCCTTTACCCGGGCTTGGACGGCAAAAGTGGACCGGCAATAGGCACTCTGGTGGAGTTACTTTGTGTGTGTGTTTATAAGTAGTTTTAAACCTTGTGATCCACAAAACAGCATAACAGTAAAAGAAGAACTGACTGCGTTACAGTCAGTGCGGCTTCGCTCATGCACGATTCATTTGCCGTTTGGACGCACAGGTGTGAACGTCTCCTGCCCTGATAGCAGCTGGGGGAGGACTATCCTCCGCCTGTGAGCGCTTTGGCACGGGTGAGGTGCCCACGGCAGCACCGCTGCTTGTTGAGAGTAAGAGCAATACGTGTTTTCACGTCAAAAAGTCGTCATAAATAAGTCTCCAATGATACCAGAAAAAGTCGCCAGATTTGTTGCTAGTCGCTTTTTAGAAAAAAAGTCGCTAAGGGGGTCTGAAAACTCGCTAAATATAGCGACAAAGTCGCTAAGTTGGCAACACTGCCTGGCGGATCTTTTTTACTTCTCATCCGTAATTAATCTGCTCTTTCACGTGATTCAGTTTATTTTGAAAAGTCTCAACAGGATCCTGAGCTTTATTGTGAAAGGTTTATGTGGAACATAAACAAGCGGACACGGCATGGTGTTATCATCGTTGTTGCTAACCACGACGTATAAAAACAGCCGCTTCTCCGTGTGGTAATATTAAATATAAGCGAAAAGAGAGAACTTTAAGAAATTAATATAGCCACTACAGTGACCATCAAAACAATGAAAAAATATTGCCGTAAACAGTTTATTTTGCGACACCACGAAACAAACGATAGCGTAAAATGAAACGATAGATGTTTTTATCCGAACAGCCCTAATCTGAAAATATTTCACAGGGTTTTACAACCTGACTAGAACAATAATGGCTGATTAATGCAAAGTCAGCTAGTGTAATATACTCTCATTCTAGTTTCAATATATTTGTAAGTAATGAAACAGATTATAAGGCCTGATATCAATCGTGTCTGTTGTATTCATGTCAGACAAGAATCGATTCAGGTTAGAGGAAATCTGTATAGACTGCTATAATGAAACTGTATCACAGCCATCACATCACAGGTCGATGACACTGACAGGTTTTCCTCTGAGCTTTAATCAGAGCTCAATATCAGCTCTTATAAATGGAGCTAAAGAGAGATATCCAACTCAAACCTGTGCATGCATCAACAACATGTCTCACACATTAAAGCTACAGATATTAGTCATGCTGTACACCCTTACACATCATCATCCACACACAGGGAAGCAGGGACATATGCATCTGTGGCTAAATATTTTCAGTGAGCTTCCATCTGTTCAGAGCGCAACACATGATGACTAGTTCTTCTCCACACAGACAGACTCACTCCCGTCACATCTTGTTACACTTGGTCTGGAGGCTCACATTTAAGAACCACTATGGAGATGCGGCACCACTTCCCAGTTTGTTTGCTTGTTTGTTTGTTTTTGTTTGTTTGTTTGTTTTTTAAATCCTGTCCTGTCTGGCAGCTTTTCCAATCAGAATTCCACTGGCACTGTTGTGCCAAGCACATTTTTCTTTTCCAAGATCAGCTAAAAGGCTCCTCTTGTTCTGTTTATCTGCTTATTCCTTCATTCAGTTATCTCAGTTATTACGCTATATAGAATATATATGTTTATTTAGATAGAGGCTTAAAGATAGAGGCTGCCCCCCTTAAAATTGGCAGCCAGTACTGCTGCAGTTGTTGAATCATCAACAGACACCAACAGTGAAGGTGTCCTTCTGCATATCTGTGAGATGGTAGCTTTTTTGGAGAAAATAGAAATATTTGACACCATAGGAATTAACATTGGGGGGGATATAGACAATTTGGACCTGTCATGCGTGCCCTCGGTGCACCAGCACATTCATCATCCGGTTATTGTCCTTTTGTCATCCTCATTAACCTGAGGGGTATACTATGAAGCAGGTTCAACTGAGCCAGGCTTTCCATGCGTAAAGTGGCTCAGCAAAACCTGGAGAAGCAGTTGGAGATGGCATTACGACAGTGGTTAGCACTTCTCTCTAGAGCAGCTTTTATTCCAGTGATTTAGCACACAGTGCAGTAAAATTAATGTTTTAATTCAACTTAATAATTTGATCACCAAGTGCACTCTTAATGCTTCTGTTTATTTCTAAGTTCTTATTTCTGTACATTAGAGCTCTAAAACTTTACATTTGATACATTTAAGCAAACATTACTGTCCAATAAATAAATACGTCTAATAAAGGAGACGGATTTTATTGAATGATAGGGATTCTTGGTGCTTCTAGCTGCAAGTCCAACAATGGAAATGAGACAGAGCAACAGATTAGGATCAAGTTTAATTCCCCTTTTACATTTTTTGCATCACTAAATCAATACATACACATTTCTGTACACCACACAGTTTGCTCTTCATTCAGTGGTTTTAATGAGGTACCCACATAGCAGACAGGTCCGGCCCGGATGTGGTGTCAAGCCGGCACTACTGGCATGGTAAGTGGTATGTCATCCAGATATGGGCCAGGCCTGGTGTACATGGCACTGTTTATGTGATGGCATGCCATATCTGGCCCAATTGTGGTTTGGTTTATGTGGCCCAGGCTCATAGAAAACAGGTCTGGCCTGGATCCGGCATCAAGCTGGCACTTCTGACTGACCGGTGTCAACATTTCAAATGCAGGTTTAACATGTTTGTGAGTGTACACTTTATCCAATACCTAGTGATGGTTTACTCAGTTTAACCACTGGGTGGCTGTAGCTCAGGAGGTAGAGCAAGTCACCTACTGATCGAAGGTTAGTGGTTCAATCCCTGGGTCCTCCATGCTGCATATCAAGATGTATGAATAAAGAAGAAGAAAGAAAGAAGTATGAATGTAGTTAGGAAGCACTCAGTTTAGAGAAAGTGGGTGAATGTTGTATAGAGCACTTTAAGTGATCTGGGAGACTAGAAAATAGCTATATAAGAATCAGTCCATTCACTGTCTGAACAGAGTTTTGACATGTTAGTTTTGCACTATCATGTTCTAGCACATGTTGTTATTACATGGCTTGATCATTAGGCTGACACCTGGGGCTAGAGCTGAAACGGTTCTGGGCCAGCACAGGGCCACCAGTGTGTCTGCTGCTGGCCCATGTGTGGGCCACCTCTGGCAAACCAGATCTGGGCCACCAAAGGGTCGTCATTCTTTGCGGTATGTGGGCCATGTGCAAGCACATTGTGTGGGCCAGATCCGGGTCATACCAATTTTGCTATGTGGGTACATTTTAACAACTTGTACATATAAAACATATCCTCCCAACAGAAAATATATCTGAGCAGGGATAGCTCAGTAGGTGATCGGAAGGTCAGGGGTTCAAATCCACTGAACGGCTACCCTAAAGTACCCTTGAGCAAGATACCGTCTCTGCACACTGCTCCCCGGGCACTGGATTGGTAGCTGCCCAGTGGTTCACTGAGTGAATGGGTTAAATCCAGCAATTTCCTACGGGATTAATAAAGTATACATTTTTTATTATCTTGCACTTCGAGTAAATAAAAGAATTTTCACTTCTGAGCATAACCTGTTAATGACTAGGTTATCTGCCCAACATAAGTTATGGAGGTGATTCCAGTCGAGTAAAAAGAGAGACGTTTTCATGACACAGAAAATTCAGATTTTAAGCTCAATAAAGCTCACCAAGCCGTTAATCTCACTTCGTAGTCCACCCTGCTGCTCTCTCCTCTGATTTATTGTTAGTGCTGACTGACCGCAGAAGGCTCACTGCACACATATACAGCCAGTGAAGGTGTAGCATGGAGGTTGGTGGCTGATCTTGGTCAATTTCCTTTCCTGCCTAACCGCCTTCTGCACTGGTGTTATCCTCCTGCTGCTTTTTCTGAGTCCAATGGCTATTTTCCTTACTCATGTTTCTTTCTTGAAAGTCAACATGTTTTCATTATTAAAGGTTTGCTGAACTCCAGCATAATTGTGGCATTTTTTATGTCAGGTTCCTTTGAGCCATGGAGTTATGAACACTAACAAGAACCTAGAGAACTTGGTAGGTTAAAACTGTAAAAGCTGTATTCTATTTTTCTTTCATTAATGAGATGTTTTCTATAAAAGACATGGCAAATGTCAGTGATTCATCAGATTAAATATAAAAATCATACTTTATTCTCCTCCTCACCAAGGTTTCAAATATTGCCATTTCTTTGTTTTATTTTTAGAACCTCACAGATTTCAAATAGAAAATCAGAAGTTGGGGTCATACCATTAAACTGGCACCAAAGACAAATTATTATTTGCTTTCACATCAAATGGCACAGATTTCTTTTATATTTCTGAGGTGGGGCTCACAGAAACATTACTCATTCACGAGTCAGCAATGTCCACCAAATCAGCAAGTGACAGCCTGGCCACACGTAACAGCACATGCAGAAAAAAACAAAGAAACAACAAGTGTATCAGCGGTAGGATTTTCGGTTTCTTCTGAAATGGCAGGAAACAGTTGTCCTCTAGCCAAATCATTACCAAAACTAGGATCGATGCCAGCAGCAGGCAGTCGATCTCACACCCACTCGTACTGTGCCAGAATCCGAGGGGAAGAAAACATAATTGTATGAAGAGAAACTCATTTTTATCCCCTCACTATCTGAGACACAGAATGACTGGTCACCAAAAGGTACTATACCATGTTACTATACTGTTACTATACCAACCTTCCCATCGCTATCCGTGCGTCAGACTCTGTTTTATCTCTTAAATCCCGTTTAAAAACTCATTTATTCAACATAGCTTTTCCATCTAGTTATGTTTTATATTTGGTTCAATTTCAATTCAGTTTCAATTTCTTATTTATGTACTTTTAGCTATATCTGTTCTTAGTAACTTTGTTCTTATATTCCCTTTTTTTGTTGTATAATTAGTGCCCTTAACCTGATGACATATGTGGTACCTTGTTAATAGTCTTTTATTTATTGTCTTAATTTTCCTGTTTTTATTGTAAAGCTCTTTGGTGTACCACTGGTCTTTTAAATGTGCTATACAAATAAAGTTGTATTGTATTGTATTGTATTGTATGTTGTGCCACAGGATGTTTCGCATCAGTATCTCGTAATGCAAAGTTGGTCTAACTCACTGCCAGTCAGTGTAAAGGACATGAAAGGCCTGAACAGATCATTTATCTATGCTTTCAGCAGTTCTTCAGAACATGGCTCATGTTGTGCCACAATAGGTGAACGCTGAACTGGTCCTACACCAGTGGGGTTTTTATTCCAATTAGGTTTGATGACCCATTGATGACCAATTAGGTGACCCGGTTCATGACGGTAGACACACTTATGATCACCATGTTAAGAGTGGGAGAATTTTGATGATTATGTTTCAGTTCTGTTGAGGATTACTCTCACTGAGAGGCACTCAACGTCCTCTTCATTTAAATACACCACAATGCATTATGGCTTCAACTTTGTGAAATGTTTCAATAGTTGCATAAAGTTCTTACAGCCATTTTTTAAAAAAGAAGCACTTTCTCAAACAGGAACTTCAAATATGTTTTCACATTTTCTGAATTTTTGTCTGTATGTGTCAGGCATTAATTCATAAGCATGCACAGGGATGGAAATTGATAAGTATTTAGCGATTCTGATTATCGATATCACTTACTGATTCAATTCCTTATCCAAGTTCACGTGAAATTTTATTGAATGATAGGGATTCTTGGTGCTTCTAGCTGCAAGTCCAACAATGGAAATGAGACAGAGCAACAGA
Organism: Neolamprologus brichardi; assembly: GCF_056152115.1. Classification (NCBI taxonomy): domain Eukaryota; kingdom Metazoa; phylum Chordata; class Actinopteri; order Cichliformes; family Cichlidae; genus Neolamprologus; species Neolamprologus brichardi. Next base: position 5,691,709 of record NC_142112.1, read on the forward strand.
TTAGGATCAAGTTTAATTCCCCTTTTACATTTTTTGCATCACTAAATCAATACATACACATTTCTGTACACCACACAGTTTGCTCTTCATTCAGTGGTTTTAATGAGGTACCCACATAGCAGACAGGTCCGGCCCGGATGTGGTGTCAAGCCAGCACTGCTGGCTGACTTCTGGCATGGTAAGTGGTATGTCATCCAGATATGGGCCAGGCCTGGTGTAGATGGCACTGTTTATGTGATGGCATGCCATATCTGGCACGATTGTGGTTTGGTTTATGTGGCCCAGGCTCATCGAAAACAGGTCTGGCCCAATTCCTTACCCTTTTCCTTATCAATTCTAATTGGGGCCACTTTGAGAGTCACAACCATCTCTAAGCAGCATATCAAAGACATTACATTCTTGCAAATTAATTACATGCTGTGCTGTCAAGTGTCAGTCGGTGCTGAGTGCGCTAACATACCTGTAGGCTGCTGTTTTAATGAGTGTTTGATGGAAAACGACAGTCGCATGATAGGTGAGTCCTAGTAAATAATTTTCCAGTACGTGTACGTTACACATGCTATTTTTTAAAATTATGATTATTTTGCTATCAAACTCGCTGGAGAATTGATTGACATGCACTGAGTGTGATGCAGTATGGCAGCGCTATTATGGAATATGCTGTGAACTTAGCTAACATTACTTAGCAGTGTTATGAGTTAATTTACTCAAGTGAAAGCTTTAAACATTAGCCTGATACATAACTAGCCAACTTAAGGCTTTCTGATTAACCCTCTGGGGTCGACGGAGAGTCTCCATTTCAACTTGGGTCGAATGTGCGGACTTCAAACTATATACCAGTTTTTAAATTGTGTTGATAGGCCACGTAAAACCGATGTTTTTTTGTTTTTTTTTCGAATACAACAGTGGCGTTTACTCTGGGAATAAACGGTTAAAACTGCGTTTTCTAAGAAGAGCGCTAGCAAACACGCTTTGCTTGTGAGTGAAAAAAGATAAAGAAAAAACACTCCTTCCCTATTGGTGGAAAAATGTACCATGTCGACCAATCAAAAAAATGATTGAATGATAATGAGGGGGGAGGTTTTAGGAGTGAGAGATTTGTGACATTTTCCGTGTTTGGAGTCTCAAGTTAGTGTGTTGACTAGTGTAGTTAGTGTGTAGTTGTTGTTTTGTTTTGTGTGTCAGTTCTACTAGTGAACGTCACATTTGCTGCCTTAAAGCCACCAAAGGCAGATTGCAGTGTAAACGCTGAGCGACACACCTGCTGTCAGACCTGCAGGTTTATCCCTGTGCTGTTCTCATCTGTGTTAGAGTGACACAAATTATTTCTTGGAGTTGCATAAATAATTTGTGTGCCTTCTTATTTGATGCAGAACACCTGATTGTTCTCTAAATAGTTTTAAATGGTTATATAAAAAAACATCTGAGCCTTGGCTGCATTGCAAAACTTGTGCATAATTTTTAAAAATGTACAATTTCTATTTGCATTTCAAGATATGAAAATGATTTGTTAAACATGCCTGTGGTTTTTACAGTCAAAAATATCACTTTCTACTCGTATTTTAAATTTTGTCTGAATTTAGATAAATTGTGCTGATACAGTTTGTCAAAATGAGAAAATAACAGATTGGCAAGATAAGGTGAAATATAGAGGCCAAATCAATCAATTAGTCAAAAACGGCCAATTACACCCTGGACCCCAGAGGGTTAAAGGCTAAAAACAAAGTTGTCCCCTGTTTATATTTGTGTGTATTGCTGCAGCTTTTTAAAGTATTAACTTGTTGCCTTTGGGTGAAGTAATGGTAATGTGAGTGATCCATATGATCACAAAGAATAGCCACTTGTTTCTGTGCTACCAAAGTTCCCCGGCTTTCATTCAAAATGTGTTTATCGTCAGCACCGACACATTAAACTGCTTAAACATTATAAATGTCTTCAAGCTCACACTGAGGCCTGTGGGGCACAATCAGCCACTGAGACAGTACACACATTTATGTGTATTTGTACATGAATATTTCATACTTTAAGGCTGCCTGTTTATTTAAGGGAGATGAACAAAATACATTGGATTTGTACATAATAATATCACGGATGATAAATTAAATAGATTTTAAGTAGATGCTTGTGCATCCTTAAAGTCTTATATGTTGAATTGAACTATGTGATCTGTTCAAAGCCTCCCAGTCAGTGCTGTTCTCCATGCCTGTCTGACTGTTATTAGCACAAACACTTTAAAGGTGACGTTTAGGACTTCAGCAATAATACAGACAGCAATGCAGTTAGTAATAAAACAGTTTAATTGGGAATTATTTTAAAAAACGAACAAACAGCAAACAAACATCTGTCTCCTATTTTGTCACACAGGAAAGAAGCATCAATATCTGATGAGAAGACTTATTTATTTATTTTTTGTTTGTTTTTTTCAACAGGAGAAGAATATCTAACAAGTTGATTTGTCCACATTTTCACATCTTAATGTTTAAGTGAAATGTGCATTTTGAGTTTATACACTATATATTGGGGGTGCAACAATACACAAAATTCATGGTTCGGTTCGGTTCAATACTTTGGTGTCACGGTTTGATATTTTTTCGATACAAAAAAAATGTTCATGACTTTTTAATTTGTCATTTATTAAAATTATAAATATATATTTTAACTCAAAAGTACAGTTTTTAAATTTAATGTTGCTGAAACAACAAAGTAATAAAAATATATATATATATCTGATTGAGGAATCACTCATCTTTGGAAAAGAGAGTTTATTACAGAGAAATGGCTCTTTCCAAAATAAAAGCTATACTATACGCTTCTTCTGGGCTATATTCTCAGCAGCATATTAAACATATCAGGTCCCCATAAGGAGAATCATGTGCTAACGGCTGTCTAAATGACTCGGGTAAAGTTTGTAGCATGCGTGCTTGTTGTTTTTGTCTGCTTCCACTTGTCTTTGCACTAGGATGCTGTCGGAGTAAATGTGCAGTCATATTCGTTGTGTTCCCACTAGTGCTGTCAGCGTTAATCTGAAATGACGTTAACGCCACAACACGGCAAATCTCCGTTAACGAGCTACCGCGGATCGCCCCGTGCGTGGGGCTGGACGGCCAACGCGTTAATGAGCTAACTGCGCTAACGCACTAGTTCCCACCCATGTAATTGAGCATTGCGTGGCACATCCAACATACTGTTTTACTTTAGTCCATGACGCGCTTACCTTCAGGGTCATACGTCACATGAAGACCAAAATAGTTCCAAACGCCAGATCTGAATGAGGGTGGGGGAGGTTCAATTTGCCATGTTGCAACGAGCTTAGCTTCTGTCTCGCTAGCTTACCCTACGCTCAGTGAATCTGTGTTCGACTACTCCGCCTAGGCTGCACTGTCGAGCGCAGATCCACTGAGCGCTCAACACAGACAGCACCGTCAGAAGGAAAGTTGATAAAATAAATTAAAAATGTTGTATTGTTCGATACATATGCGTACCGAACCAAAAGCACTGTATCGAACGGTTCAATATCGATACGAGTATCGTTGCACCCCTAATATATGTATATAAGACGATCGCTTCCTCTTGCAGTATTTTTGTGTGGTGCGTTTTTCTATGTCTTAAGAAAAGGGGAACAAAGGTGTTTAAGTTCACCTAGGATGAATTGTTTTAATTTTCACATGGTCTTACTGAGGTGATGCAAATTAAAACTGCAATGCATTCTTTTTTTCTTTTGGGGGGGGGGGAGCTTGAAAAGTGACCTTGAAAGTGCTTAAAAGTGCTTGAATTTGACCCTGAAAAGGCGTATGAACCCTGTAGATACACACTAGACCTTGTGTTATCTTATTGTTTGTCTTATTGTTTGTTTGACAATTTGCGACACAATGTTTTCAGAACAAAGGCCTGTGTTATTTGACATTGGTTTACCCAATAACTGTTAAACTCACACTCCCCATGGCACTGTCATTTTATTCACCTGTTAACTGCATTCCTGCTTTTTTTTTGGCATCCCTGAATCTGGGTGTCTCATACAGAGAAGCTCCGTTCCTGGTTTGATTGTTCTTGCCAAACTGTATTAGACGGTAGCTCCATTAAAAACCAGGCACCCTAAAACTAAATCAGAGCCCTAACTCAATGACACAAGTCGTGCTGTCAGGCTCTAGTGTCAAAAACCTGAACGAAAATGGAAAAAGGACGAGCTGCAAGTGTCGTTTCAAATATTAAAGGGCTGTTGGCGTCGTTATCAGGCAACTGCGAAAGATGCCAAAAGAGAGCACTTGTCAGATATCATTCTGTCAAACCTTCACAACCCTCGTGTATTATTTAATACTGTTGATATTGTTCTGAATTCTCCTCAGACTGCCTGTATTGAGCTTTCCCCTGCGGCATGTGAGAAAATTTCTGAACTTCTTTGTGGATAAGGTGACTAATGCTAGGGCTCATATATCACCCCCTGCTTTTCACCCTTCAGTCTCTCTCCCCTGCTCACTGCCTGTGTGAGTCTCTCTATTTTCTCTATATGAGATTGTTGGTCATCGAAAGCCTTCAGGTTCCCCCCGCTGATGCCGTCCCACCTGGAGTCTTTAAAGAGGTTATTTCTGTTTTAGAGCCATCTGTTCCTGGTCTTATTAACAGCAGCCTGTCCTCAGGTGTGGTTCCTAAAACTTTTAAACATGCGACACTACTGGATGCCACTGTTATCCAACTTTAGGCCTGTTTCAAAGCTTCCTTTTTTTCAAAAATTCTGGAGAAAATAGTTTATAGCCAGTGGACAGCCCTTTAAGATAAAGTATGATGTCTTTAAGGTCTTTCAGTCTAATTTTAAGTGTCTTCATGACACTGAATCTGCACTGATGAGGGTTTTTTTGGACATCCTCCTGGCTAAAGATTCACAGTTCTTCTCCTGTGGACATGGATCTCTGGCACAGTATGTAAAACCTACAGTGTTTTAAAATGGACAGTGATTGGCAAAGATAAATATTCTGTCCAAAGATCACTTTAATTTGTGTCTTTATCAGAACTCAGTTCGACTACTGTAATGGTTTGGTTTCCCTGTCTTGCTGGTGTAAAATGGCACAACTGGAACACAGAAGAGAGCTTATTGCTTCTGTTTACTCCTCACAGCTCTGGCTGTCTGTACGTTTTAGAATTCATTTTTTAAAAATTTGATTTGTTTTTCCCTAAATGGCCTTGCCCTGCAGTACGTCTCTTAGCTGCTCCACTTGCACCCCCCCCAGTCTCTAAGATCAGCTGACCAGCAGCTCGTGGATATGTGGAGGACACAGCAGAGGCTCAGGGGGAACACGGCTTCTCACAACTTGTGGAAGTCTTTGCCGTTTCACATTATGCCTGTTTTAAATCTGCTCTTAAGACCCACCTCGTCCACTTGGGTCACCTGAGAAAGGTGACTTCTGAGTGGCTGATTTGAATAGATTCCTGCATCTGTATTGGATAACTGGATGAACAGCAGCCTCTAAACCACCAGCTGGCAGCTGCCTCACTCCAAACCCAACAACCAGCCAGCACTTAACTAGTAGTTCTGTGTGTTTGTGTGAATAAATTCATCTGAATTTCTTTGGTGAGTAGTGTGAGCTAAATGGTGTGACTGCCAGCACAATCTTTTTTGTAAGAATTTTTGCAAATAGATAATTGTGAGTATTCATACATGATATTTATTGAACACTACAGCAGTCGTGTATGAGTAATAAGCCTTTTTTTTTTTTTAAACCTTTGTCTCAATTTTATCTGTTTTGATTTTATATACTGTTTTGTTTGTTTGTTAATTAGTTTGTTTGCTTATTTTAATCAATTTTAAATCATGCTTTTTATTTGTTTTTGTTTCTAATGTCTCTGTAAAGCACTTTGAATCACCTTGTTGTTGAATTGTCCTATACAAATAAACTTGTCTTGTTTATTGGTTAGGAGCTTAGGGTAAGAGAATTTTGTTTACCCTTTATTCGACTAAATAAAGACTAAAGCTGTGTCCCAAAACATCGGCTGCATCCTTCGGAGGACCCGGCCTTCGCGGTCTACGTGGGCCGGGTCCTTCAAAGACCGAGAAGGCCGGAAGTGCGAGGCTGTGAAATGGGACGGTCTAGCCTTCAGATTTGCGTCACCGCTGTCTCGCTGGAGTTTAATAAACTCGGCCGTCTGCTCCTTGCTATCTAAAATATAACAGGACACTGGCGTAAATTCTCGACCGTCTCACACTTCTGTTTAATCAGTTTTCTGTTTAACGTTTATTCAGCTGTGTGAAAATCCCGGAGGAACCCACCCGGGGGATTAATATAGTGTTATTTAATCTAATAACTTTGATCTCAGACAAACCGATTTACTCACGAACAAATAAAACACAGAAAAAAGCCAAACAATTTAATTTTAAGTTATCCGAGTGACTTATATCATGTTCAACCTGAGTAGCGAAAGAGCGGGGGTCCGAAAACGATGAAGCCGGGAGTCCGCTGCTCTCGCCGGCTGGAGTGACCATTGAAACCCCGGCTTGCTATCGAGCTGGTGAGTAACAGACGTCTCCGAAAACGTCGGTGCACTTTTGCAAATATGCGATGTCTTGATAAACAAAGCAGATATTTGTAATTTACACAGCTACTTTCTCGCCTTAAAATATGTTAAAAGTTTATTTTGTGGCCCAGAAAGATTAATAAGAGTAATTTTAAAACTTAGTAGCGGCCGCCATTGTTGGCAGCTGAAATTTGGCTGGGCTATGAATTCTGGGATATGGTGGGCCACAAAGGACACACCCGACCCATCCTTCAAATTCGGGGAAATGAAGGACGCATTTGAAGGAGTCGACGAATTGGGACAGCCTTCGTCGCCTGGCTGTGACGTAATCGGCCTTCAAATGCGGCCTCCAGTGGATGCAGCCGACGTTTTGGGACACAGCTTATGACTAAATAAATAAACTAAAATAAAATAGATAATTGTGAGTATTCATACATGATATGATGATAGGAGCTTAGGGTAAGAGAATTTGGTTTACCCTTTATTCGACTAAATAAAGACTAAGACTAAATAAATAAACTGTGGGTCAAAAACATGCAATTAGTGCAGAAATTGTTTATTTTATGATATTGTCAGTACTTGCCCTTCCTGTATTAACTAGAGTTTGTTATAGCTACACAATCAATGCGTGCCAGAATACAGCACTTAACTAATACTGATCAATGGATTAATTTTTTGAAGTTTCTTGCCAAATAATGGTCAGATTATAATACTACAAATGTAATGCGTTGCCTTTTTGTCAGGTGCACCTCCTGTGCTGCTAATAATGTTTTCAACAAGCTGCTCAGTGATGATGGAGAGGGGGTTTATTTGCTCTTTTACTGTTTGTTCATTTTCACTTCGACGTGTCACTTCCACTCAGTTGTATCATATGTCAGTCACAGTCCATAATGTTACCCACAGGGACGTTTCATGTTTGATCTGGCTTCTCTTGTTCTGTCAGAAAATTGACTGAATCACTCAATTTTTAAAAATAGTACCACTTTTCTTTCTTGGTTGAAGCACTGACATCTAGATTAATTCCTACAGCTAATAAAACCCCATTTACTTCCCATTTTCTCCGCTGTGTGGAGAAAAGAGTACATGCTAGCAGGAAGTAGCAGGAGGAATTAATGGATTACCCTTTGTGGCCCGCACGAAACAGTCAAATAGAGCTAATCTGCCGTTATTCACTCCAATCAGGCTGTGGTGTGTGAGTAAAAGTAGCAAATGACTGAGTCGTTTTACACGGTTGGATGTAACCTCGTTTCTTCTGAATTTACCTTTGGGTTTAGTTTGATGTTCAGGCTCAATCCCATGAGAATATATGCTAATGTACAAGAAACAGCTTCAATACTTCAATGATCACAGCAAATGAAGAAAGCAGCCACATCGATATCAGATACCAGACATCAGTGTCTGACTGTGCAAATGCAGAAATGCTGTTAAAATTTTAAAGGGCTGCCATATGCTGTTGGATAAAAGGGGAGAACACCCAACGTATTACATCAGAGTCGATATACAGTGATGTGCAATTTAAAATTAATCGTCACATCGACGTCTTCGTATGTAGAGGAAAATACACCATAGGTATTCTAATACTCATAATAATGTACTTATCATATAACACACAGATCTACTTAAATGTCTGTGTTATGTCTAAACTATGTGGAATTACACTTGTGACTGCTGAACAGTCTCTTAATTAAGGAGTAGAGTACAAATAAATAGAGTGGCAAGCTTTGTTTGGCCCTGTTTCTGTCAATCGTTTATTTAATTGCAATTTGTTACGGCACTTATTACTCAGACAGTCTTGAAATAATCAATCAGTAAGTGTGTAAGTGCGTGGAGTTTCTTGTGTGGGGTTAAACAGTCTGTATTAGTGCAAACTCAATGTTGTTCGTATTTATAACCCACTTTCACTTCACTCAAAGTGAAAATGGAGTGAGAACTGTGCAGGGAGCACCAGAATACCACATCCCACTGGATGCTGGATATATATGTCATCTGTTTTTACCAATATGTAGTTTGTTCTCAAAAGAACTACAAAATACAGAGTTGTAACCAAAATAATACATTTCTGATAGTCATTGTTTTGAATATTAACATTAACCAAGCAGGCGTTGATAAATAACAGAACCAGGACAGCGGTATATGTACTAGAGCAGCGGTCCCCAACCTTTTTTGCGCCATGGACCGGTTTATGCCCGACAATATTTTCATGGACCGGCCTTTAAGGTTTCGTGGATAAATACAACAAAATAAAACTAGTACCGGTACCGAAAAAAAGAAGATTTATTCATAACACACGTGAAAAGACCCAGGAAAACCGAGTTAACGATAAAAACGATAACAAAATAACGCTGAAAACCGATAAAAACCCTGAAAACCATACATTTCACACCTGAGCCTCAACTCTCGCGGCCCGGTACCAGTCCGAGGCCCGGGGGTTGGGGACCGCTGATCTATAGGCCCCGTGTACCAACTGCTCCGTGGGTTGGGTGGATGCTTTGATTGAGACCTGTAAAGTTGACTTCCTGTATTCCTTTTTTCTTTTCTGTTGAGTTTATGTAAATCTGCTTGTAAGATACAGGACATATGGAAGGAGCTTTATGCCGTTGTATTTTGAGCTAATGCCTTTTTATATTGCAGTCTAGGCTTTGTCATTAGCTCAGGTGGAGCAGGTCACCTACTATTTGGAAGGTTGGTGGTTCGATTCCACGTCTGCTCCCGTCTGCATGCCAAATATCCTCTGGGAAAATCCTAAGCCCAGGTTGCTCGTAGATGCATCCAGTGTTGGTCAAGTTACTTGAAAAAAGTAATCAGTAACTAATTACTGATTACTTCTCCCAAAAAGTAATCCCGCTACTTTACTGATTACTTATTTTCGAAAGTAATTAATTACTTAGTTACTTAGTTACATTTTAAAAACACGATTTACAACCTGAATAGGTGATAAAACAATCGATCTTTCAGCCCAATTCTACTTTTTCTGCATAATCCATCATACAAAATGTAATCAAATGGAAAAGTCTCTTTTTAAAACTTGTTTTATTAGTTTTAATCTTTTAACTTTATGCATCAAGCAAAAATTAAATTATATGCAACATTCTCTGACTGGAAGAAATTTTTTTTATATTTAAACCTATTTTCTGCACATTCCAGCACATAAAACAAATTTTTTTGTGTGTTTACACTCAGTCTTTCAAATAGATGCAAGTAAAACACAGCAGAAAATAAATAAAGTCAAAGACTAGCGGTCCTGTTGCTCTATTTTCACCTGTAAAGCAGGAGTGGGGTAGGCGGAGGTTTACCCTGGTGCAGGTGTGCAGCGGTCAGTGGAAGAATCCGCAAGTTTCTCTGTGAATTTCCCATTACATCATAGCGCACTCTGTGCTTTCTTGGAAGTTTAGGGGTTTTTTTCCTACTGGGTTTTAACGCGTTACTGCCCATCTCTGGATGCATCCATCAGAATGTGAATTTGTGTGATTGTTAGATAGAAAGCAGTTGAACAGCATAGAAAAAAGTGGGTTAGAATGGGTAAATGAGGCAAATTGTGTAAAGTGCTTTGAGTGCTCAGAGTAGAAAAGTGCTATATAAGAACCAGCCCATTTACCATTTTACTTTCACACAGGCACTTTTTCCTATGCTATTTCTACATAAGTGTTTTCTATCTAACATTCACTCTAATGGATGCACTGGAAAGCATCTTGGGGTTCAGTATCTTGCTCAAGTGTATTTGGCATGTAGACTGGAGCAACCACCACCAAACTTCCAATTAGTAGATGACCTGCTCTACCTCCTAAGATGCAGCCACTCCAAAGAACTAAACTCCAAACTAAACTCTACACACACTAAATTCTCCCCAGCAGAAAATATTTGAACTTGAAAGGCAGGAAATGAAAATCCAGACAGGGAGGTTTTAGAATAATCCACAAACAAGTCATTAGCTATGTTCATGCTGATAGCAAGAGATTACGTGTTGTTTCTTTTACCATAACAGACAAGAGGTAAATGTTTAACAACTGTAATGACTGTAATTTTCTCGAATGTTTTAACTGATGATAGCAGCTTGGAATCGTCTTCGCTCGAGCTGGATGCCTTCCTTTTACTGAGGTAAGAGGGTAACATGAAAAGTGGGTCTTAAAGGCGGCGCACTGAAACCAGACAGATGCACTTCACAATATTTTAAAGGTCAACTGCAGTGAGAGGCAAGATTAATAGACATGAGAATTTACAAGCTTGTTCATTTAAATCATCCCAAGCATTTGGAAACCTTTAACAGGAGGCCGCCTGCAGAAGAACTAAATAAAAAAGACGGCATTTGTGACCAGAGATAAAATGCTCCAAATCACAGATGAGTGACAAACTTGTGGTAAACAACATCAAGGCCACACTCAGAGGCTGCACAGCTAAAGTGGTTGTTCAACAGAATGTTAATAAGTCACCACACGCAGTAATGCAGGCTTAACACAGATTTCAGGCCTCAGGCACCTTTAGTACTACTGAAAGATATATATAGATATATGTATAGTGACAGTAGTATTAAATCCTACAGGCTGGCAGGTTGCTTGAAGAGTCAGGTTTGAAAATCATTACAGAGGATGAAATTAGCTATAGATCGCAACAACAGCTCACCCACTAGATTTCCACAGCTTCGTTTTCATCACTCTGTCATTTTTCTATCCCTCGTTCTGCCATCATCAATCAACGTGCTGAGCCAACAGGTAAACGAATGCATTTCTGAGCGTGCTTTCCACATTCACCGAGACAAAGAGGATGTGGGAATAAAGGTACCCTCTATCACAACAGACAATTCATTTTAAATATAGTATATGGCTGAAGCCACATTTATTTAAGTTATTAGACTAAGATAGAGTAAACTAGCTAGATTAGATGTACATGTAATAACAAAAGCTCTTGTAACATTTTCACTGAGAAAAAAATTTGATTAGATGTTCTTTTGTGTGTTTTTGTTTTGTTTTCGAAATTATTATTGTCAGTCATTTTAAATAAAGAAACTCCCAAACGCCAAGAAATGCACAAAGACTAAACAACACGATGAACAGCAAGCTGTTTCTATTATACGCACAGCAATCCACATCCCAGCGAACAAAATGCAAAAATGTAATAAAGGAAAACAACTTCTAAATGCTCAAAAAGTACTGCATCGTCACAACAATCTATTCTGAGTGACTGTCTGCAGTCATCCATCATTAGTCCCCTTGTTCACTCTTTAATACCTCACACAGGGCTATGTTGAAACAAAGTTTGCTCCTTTTAAACATTTTCTTCCTCTGCTCCAGATCGTACATTTCTTGTGTCCAATGATGTTCCATTCGTGGAATTTTAAATAGTAATTTAAACCGTTTTAAACAATTAAATTTAAACAGTGGGAAAAAAATAACCTTACTGGGGCAGCTCCCAAAAATGTGTCCTTGTTCATGTGGCTGTAGCGTTTTCAGTGGGAGAAACATTTCGTCACTCATCCAAGTGACTTCTAAAGTCTCAGCTGACTGCAGGTTTTCCCAACATTATAAACAATTGTGGATCAATGGTCAGGACAATTTGTATATCAATGACCAAGAAACTGATCTCACAGCCCTGTCTGTCACGGTCTGCGGAGACAGGCCGTGCGGTGGTGTGTGTAATGGACCCAGGTGCGTACACAAGTGAGTAGACGGGAGTGAACTTAACAGAAAGTGAGCCTTTATTATGGCTGAAGATAAAGTGTACAAACAAAGCAGGGATAGCGTGACTAAACTAGACTATAACTAAACTGGGAAAACTAAGAAGACTCAGAGACTATGATGATCACTGCAAAGACTGACCGTGAAAACATGGAGGTGAGAACACAGACGACGCGACACTGAACACAGCAAGACTGAGGACTAAATACACACATGAGGTGATCAGGGGAAGTGGAGACACATGAGGACACAGCTGACTAGAATGAAACATAATTACAGCACAGGGGAGAGTAAACTAAATGCAGTGAACAGAGAACACCAGACTCTTTCAAAATAAAACAGGAAACCCAGACACATGAAGCTAAATCATGACATGAACTTAACATAACCACACAGACATGAAACATGACAGGTAGAAGCACGAATCAGGGAGACTGAGTACAGGGGGAGATGACAGAAACAACTAAGAAATAAAGGACTAAATAGGCACCTAGAAATTAACTAGATCAAAAATGGATACAAAAATACATAAAACTCAAACACTGGGTCACACGACCCAGCCCATGACACAGTCGGAAACCTGCAGTCAGCTGAGACCGAAGAAGTCACTTGGATGAAAACGCTGCGTCCAGATGAACAGAATCAACTTTTTGGGATCTCCTTACCTGGATGGATGAGCACGCATCAAGACACTTACAGGGACAGGTTCAGTACTGTGCAAAGATCTTGAGCCATTCAGGGGTGGCTGTAACTCAGGTGGTAGAGCAGGTCACCGACTAATCAGAAGGCAGCTCATTAGTGATGGTAAATTTGATTCTTTTTACTGAATCGAGTTTTAATGAGTCACTCACCAAAGTGAATCGGTTTTTTTGAGTCATTTGATTCACTGAGTCAGTTGACCAGAGAGTGCAAAAACTTTACATTTTCACTCAAACTTAATTTCCTTCTCTTTTCATGTAAATCCCACTGCTAAGATGAATGATTCTAAAAAAAAAACAAAACTATTTTATAGAGCAAAAAAGAGCAAAAACATTTCTAAAATTATGCAATTTCCTATCAAAATTGCTTAATAAACATTTATTTTGTTTATTTGTTTTATTTTATTAGTATTTTCCTTATTAATATTTCCTTATGTTAAATATATATTTTCTCATCTAAATGTCCACTGAGCTGTGAGCCAGGGGGCGGTAATGCGCCTTAACATTGGTTGCCAACCAAGAAGAAGAAGAAGCTGTGAGCCAGGAGGGAGGGGGTGAGTGAGTCCTGAGTGATTCGTTCGCTCTATGATTCAGCACAGGAGGGAGGGGGTGAGTAGCTCAAATGTGCTGTTAGCATGTTAGCAGAGCGATGCTACTGTGAACCAAGGAGCTATTTTCTTGATGTGAGCTTCTACTCAGGGTTTTTTCTTCCAGTTCAGAGCAGAAATGCTTTTGTTAAGAAACTGGCTGTTGTTTCCCCCCCACAATTTTAATTATAAGCTAGATATATTTCTACTAAGCAAATTAGTTTGCTAACAGAAACAGGGATGAGTCAGTGAGTCAGTTGGGCTTATGAATCATGATTCACGAGTCAGTAAAGTGATTCTCGAGTATTGAACGATTCGTTCACGAATCGAACATCACTACTGCTCATGTCTGCATGCCAAATGGGCAAGATGCTAACCCCAAGTTGCTCTACAACGCACCAATCAGAGTATAAATGTGTGTGAATTTTAGATAGAAGCACTTTCTTCTATGTGCTATATAAGTGCTTGTGTGATTGAGGCAAGCTCTCAGATTGCCATCTGCATCTTTTTGCAACTAATTCCACACAAAACCTTTTCTACAAGTTGTGTGATCGCACAGGGAAGGTAGGGGAGGGGCCAGTCGCATTAAGAGATTTGACTGTGTGATCAAGTGTCAGTAATGAAAATGAACCAATGGGCTGCTGACAGTGTTTGTATGGCTGGTGCACACCATCAGCCCAAAAGTGTGCCGGCCCACCGGGAAAATGCTGGATTACCAGTAGATCTCTGTTTGGAATGACAACCTTTATTCTTCAATACAGCCGGAACTCTCAGGCACGCTTTCTTAAGTAGTCTTCAGGAATAGCTTGCCAGACTTCTAGGAGGATATTCCAAATCTCTGCTATGGATGCTGGCTGCCTTTTGCTCCATCCCCGATCAAATTTCTATCTGCTTCAGTAATGTTGAGGTTTGGGCTCTTACGAGACCAATTCATGTCTTATAGTGCTCCACTGTGTCTGTTTCTATTCAGCTATGCTTTAACTGCACTGGGAATCTGTTTTTCCATTGGCCCTCATTTATTAATATGTGCATGGAAAAATTGATAACCGTGTGCAAAAAAACATGTGCAAAATTACAGATTTATGAAACAGTTCATAAATTATAATAAATCATCAAATTAGCAAGAATAAAAGCACACCAGGGTCAGTGCAACCTTAACATTTTGTAGCTTATGATTCTTATCAACATCATTCTGAACTGAGAGGCTTGTGAAATCTGCACCAAGTCGTCCCTTCCATCTCCCTGCACTCGTGTTACTTCTTCAACTGTTCATACAAGCAACAAAAAGAACAAAAAGAAATGATCAAATATATTTTAGCAAAACTGTGTTCCACACCTCCACTATAGCTATAGCTTTGTGGACTGGTGCCAGCAGAACTACCTCCAGATCAACACTGGAAAAACCAAGGAGCTGGTGGTAGACTTCCACAGGCACAAACATCCTCCACTGCAACCACTGAACATCCAAGGAATGGACATTGAGGCTGTGGACAGCTACAGGTACCTTGGTGTTCATCTGAACAATAAACTGGACTCATAATTCAGACGCCCTCTACAGGAAAGGGCAGAGCAGGCTGTACCTGCTGCAGAGACTCAGGTCTTTCGTAGTGAAGGGCCCACTCCTGAGTGACAGGAGAATGATGGCTGAGCTGTCATCCCTGTTGGACAACATCTCCCACCCCATGCAGGAGACTCTGACAGCTCTGAGCAGCTCCTTCAGTGGCTGCGGCACCCACGATGTGGGACGGAGAGATTTCGCAGGTCCTTTCTTGCAACTGCTGTCAGACTCCACAACATGTTTTTTGCAGAGGACCACACACGTGCAGACAGACACACACACATCCAAATACACCATGTTAGCCTTCACCCAGTCTCCATGATGTGCAATATTACCAAGTGCAATTTCCCTGATACAACACAGTATTTTATTCTATTTTGTATAGCATGTTATTCTTTTTTATCTTATTCTATTCTATTGTTTTTTTCCTCATTTTTGCTGCTCTTAACTTTGTACTGTCCACTTTATGTTGTGACCAAAACAATTTCCCACATATGGGACTAATAAAGGCTTATCTTATCTTATCTTATCGTTTCAGAGAGTTGGAGAATCATTACTTAGATACACTGATGGTCTACAGCTGGAACATGGTGACCCACCATTTTATTGTGTTTAGTTTTTTTCTTTTCTTTATGTTGCAGATGCACACTCAGTGTAAATAACAACAGTTTTGTGCAGTGCTATATTAATATTAATGTAAAGTTTTGTTTCAAGAGTTACACGTAAGTGAAGCTGTCAACTAAATGTAGCAGAGTCGAGATAAGTAGTGCTAAATTGTGTACTTTTACATTCACGGTGCAGCTGCATGGCATTTTGTTTCCTTTTTTGTAAAATACAGCTGGTTCATGACCTTAAGATGAACCTGCCTTGACTCTTATCAGTTTTATCGACATTATCTCATTTGTATTCATTTCTGCCCTTTCTGCCACAAACATCTTCCCATCACGATTTGCAGTTTTACCTCATGCTTGTCAGGTGTTATGATAGGAGGTTTAGGACTTGTCTCCTCTGTACTCAGGCGCTGTAGGTTTTGCTGATGAGTTGTGATGCTGGGGAGGGGAGGTGAAGCCTCGCAAGTGAGGTCAGATAACAAAACTAACACGTAGTCTATTTTTTACCTGTCAGCTTTATCACTGCCTTATAAGGACAGTCATTGCTACGATAAAAGCGAAACCCTAAAATTGTCAGAGACAAGTGTTTGCTAGTCACAGGACAACGAGAGTGTAACAGTGGGCCAAGGACAGCAGGGACACCCGGCCAGCTGGTGCATTCAGCCATACGCCGATGCTCTCGTTAGGTCTGTACATTCTGTCACATACTAAGTGAATTTTAAAGCTTTCTTTGCTTAATTAATCTTTTTTTTAGCTTGAAGAATGTTACCTTTATATAACCCAAGAATAAAAGCATACAGAAGATGAAGGTCGTGGAAAGAAATGGTGCAGTTCAGTACACACATAAGCAGAAACGCAGCTGGAGGTAAACAGGAAGCCTTGGAGACAGTCCTCATAAAAGATAGGAAAAAGCTGTTCTGAACTCCCATGGTGCACCAGTCCTTCTGTATCTTATTTCTTACTCAGATGGCTCTGTTTAGGCAGTCAAAATGCTTGCGAGTCTCTTTTAAAAAGCAAAATGAGAGGCAAGGTGCTTTGAAATATCACCAAAATAATAAGCCCCCGAGACAAGCATGCAGACGAGCACGTATGCCTGCTCGTGATGAGGTCCTGCTGCTCATAATACTGGCACGTCTTAGTGGCATAAATAAACTGAAGTGCATATGCAGACTTCTCTCTGGCTGGCTCGGCCTCTCTAGAGAAGCGAGTGTGTTAATTAAAACATCAGCAGAATTACACCTGTTTCTGTGTGTTTTCACATCGCATACTCGGTAATGATGTCTGTGCATCGTAACACAGTGAAGCTGAACACGTGAATCAGTAATCAGTTCATTATTTCTGCCTTTTTAAGGGACAAATGTTGCTGTTATTTGAACATAAACACTTATAGTTGGTTAACTTTTCTTAACATTTCAGTTCTAAAGGTTATGTTTAATTTATGCATGTTAGATAACGCAGCTCATGAGTGTGCCCTGTTAGGCAAACTCATGCCTTGTTTTGCCTTGTTGCCTTCTATCTTTTTTTTTTCCAAACATTTTTATTAACATAGTTATTCATATTTTTGAATGACTGCTGATAAACACAGGATGTGATCAATCAATAAAACCATACATTTACATAAGAAACTGAAATATGCTTTAAAAAGCACTGAGCAACACTAGACTCGCTTCTCTTTCATTTTCCTCTGTAGTCTTAAAAAAGTCACATTATGTGCATTAGATAAAGATCAAATCCTGTTATCTTGATAACTGCTTCTCTTCTTATTTAGATGCTTCCTAAACAGTAAATGGTAAAGATACATTTTTATTACTCAGAAAAAGCAGCTAAATATTGGGTTTAATTGTCCCTGTCTGTAGAACAAATGAAATGTTTTGAATAAAAAAAAGGGTCAACTCATATCTCAAATCAGGCAACAAAGTATGTATCTCATTTACAGTGACATAGTTTTTTTTTCCTTTTTTCTAAACTATGACATGTAACAATGAGCCATAATTTGCTCTCAGAAACCATCAAAGGGGCTGTTTTTAAGAGAGGACATGCTCTCATGGTGCTGTTGGCTCTTTCTCCAAGAGCATTGCTTCTCGATATTTTTTTTTAATTTTAATTTTTCTTTATGAGACCTTAGTTGTGCTTATCTTTTTGGGATGACTGACGTGTACAGTTTCATGTGCATCCACAGCCACAACCAAGCACAAGCCATTCTTTAAAACGAACACTGAGAGAATTCTCAAAATTTATACAGCTCAAAGGTCTGCGTAACGCTCATACTACTGCACCAAACACGGTTTGTTTTTGATTGCACAATGCATCATTTTTACCTGCTGTAATCATTTATGTAGCTCCAGTGGTGAAGTAAATAGTATCATAAAGAACTTGTGAACAGCAAACAAGAGAAAACACAAACAACAGGATTTTCAGTGGTATTGTAGGATCTCTACCTGACAAAATAAAGTGCCTTGGGTTGACTGCTGTTGTGATTTGGCGCCGTATACATAAAATTGAATTACAGGAGAGAATAGAGAAGAGCTAATAACATGCAGTGGCATGTAAACTCACAGGGAGAGAGTAATCTTAAAAGTATGCAGGGTGTCTGTCTCCTGAACCTAAACTAGAACCTAGTGCAGGACCGGAGCCTGATAGCTGAGGGTTCCTCTCATTCTACTCTATTCCTTTTCTATTTTGTAAACTGCAAGAAACACGAGAATGAACATGAAAGCCTGCACCTGAGTGCGACGGTTTTAAAGTCACTTCTAGATTTAACACGGACCCAATAAAGAGAAACCAGTATGGGTGAAAGCTTTGTGTAAAATATTTTAATGACTTTACAGTAAGAAAAACAAGAACAAATGGTGGAGGGTTCAAACTACTAATTTGTCCATGAGTAACACAGTAAGTAACACAAAAACTGTCCCCAGTGTTTTCTATACAAGTTTTCTCAACTGTAGTTTGATTTCCTGTAAGCTATACAGTAGGACTGGGCGATATGTCGAGTTTTTTAAAAATATCGATATATTTTCATACGAGATATAAGATGTGACAATATCGTTTATATCGATAGTCTATGTTACGTTATAATTATACTTGTGGAGCCGCAAGTTTGCCTCTCTTTCGTCCACTTTTGTCTCTATGCAACTTTACTCGCCTCGCCTCTCCTTCACTGAACACAAATCCCCTCCTCCCCCATCGCTTCACCTGCAGGCAACGACAAGATGGACACGGCAAATCTCCGTTAACGAGTTACTGCGGATCGCCCCGTGCGTGGGGCTGGACAGCGTCAACGTGTTAGCGAGCTAACCGCGCTAACAAGCTAACCGCGCTAATAAGCTAACCGCGCTAACAAGCTAACCGTGCTAACGACATGCATGGCCTAAAATCCTGTCATTTTCTCAAAAATCGACAGTGCGCCTTATGTATGAATTCTGGTTGTGCTTACCGACCGCGAACTGATTTTATGTGGTACACGGCGCTCAGCAATCTGTCAATAAATGTTTTAGTTTGACTTTGCTAAGCTACGGAGCTGCACCGCTTGATGGATTGTCGGAGCATTACGGCTACCGTAGTCCGGAGCCTCGCGGAGTGATACGTACAATGCTTCAACGTAATATTACCATATTCTGTGTGTATAAGGACCATAAATGGCACCCGTTAAGAGACATGGTTACGAAGCAGATTTCAAACTCCAGGCTGTCAGTCACGCAGTAGAACTTGGGAACAGAGCAGCTGCGAAATCTGTCTTTGTTATTATACTCAGGGTCTGTTAGTTTACATTTTGACTGCACAATTGTGAGCTTTTTGTTATGCGCAAAAACAACATTGTTTACTTTTATTTATGGAGCATTATTATTTAATAAATGCTGATAATTTATTTTTCAGTAATTTCTTCATGTACATCTACGCCATAGGTGTCAAACTCTGGCCCGCGGGCCAAATTTGACACCCCTGATCTACGCTGTATGTTAATAATAGTGCCTGTGTGACATCTGGGACACAGTTCTTACCTTACGGCTTAAAAAAATATCGAGATATATATCGTATATCGCCATCCAGCTAAAAAATATCGAGATATGAATTATGGGTCACATCGCCCAGCTCTACTATACAGGCCCCAAAAGCCCTAAAGAAATCTCACCCTAAAGCCTCTACAGGTAGCCTTTGCAGCTGTGTTGGAATTCCTGCTTCTACAATTAGAACAACGACAAATTTGACCTTCACTGAAAGCATGCCAGAATACAGAGTTTGCCACATGAGACGTGTCTGATGTAGATAAAGAGGGGCAAAGGAGATGGACCTCATACCGACAGCGGATGGTGGAAATATTGTGATTTGGTTTGATTTCCGTGAATCAGGGAGTGGAACGCTTGTAGTAATTGATTCACGTATGAATACTGCATCATATCAGAGAGCGCTCTGAGATAATGAGGCCATCTTTGTGAAAGTGGAGTGTCAGAGTCCATGTCAGAGAGTGGTGGACGGTTATGCAACTCGTGCAAAATGCCTAGAAGATGTTTCCTTTCTGCTAAGAGGAACAACGCTAGCTTCTGATGCATCAGAAGAATATTACATTAGTTGTCAAACATTCCTGGTAGTGTTTTTTCAATATATGACTTTGATCTATCTTGAAAGAGCATATGGATCTCACATTTAAAGGGAAGGAAAGTTACCTTCGTTAAAATCAAAAACAAACATCGCATTGTGAGCCCCATGTTGTTATTTAATTACAAGCCTGTCTGTGGATGGATGTAAGACATGAGGATCCACAGCTGAAGAGGCAGCCACAGTCTACCACCAATAAGGGGCATCAAGCTGGGACAAGATGCCTCTCCTTCAACAGCCTGAGCCCCGTCTCCAGCAGGAAGCCGGAATCATGGGCCGAGCTTAGATGAGTGGCAACAAGGTCAGGAACGCTGTTGCTACCGTCAGAAACTCCCACCGTGCTGATGCAGCCTTATTTTTTAAACCGACAATCACACAATATAATGTTCTAATGTAATTAATGTACTAATTAATGTACTAGTTAATATTCATTCCATCTCCTAAGTTTGCATTTTGGGTCTATGCTTTGCACTGCAGGGTGACAAATCTATTTACAGTAAGCAGACATGTCCCAGCACAGCTGATGATCTTCACCCCTCAAGCTTTGTGTCACGGTTTGCTTGAGGACTCACACGCAGGACTCAGAGGCACAGTTAGTATTTATTGCAGTTCCACCAGGTGTATATACAAATAGTGCAGGGGTAGTGCTATATACAAAGCGGTGACAGGGAAAAGGCTCCGGGGAAATCCAGGTAGGGAAAAGACACTCGCTCCTCTTCTGTCTCTCTCCTATCGTGACCACTCTCTCTCCAAACACTCACACAAAAAAAGGAATCCGCTCGGGGAATGCAGGGTCGGGTCCAGGGGATCTATGTACAGAAGGAAGTACACGTTAGAGGTTTTGCGCAGGGAAGCAAAAGAGAACTTGCTCAGAGCTGGGCTGCACTGACGCGAGTCACACACAACGGTCCAGCGATGAGTAGAAGCCACTCCCTGGCTTAAATGCTGGCTGCACTGATGAGGCCCAGGTCTCTCCTCTTCAGAGGGGCGTGGGCCGAGGGCGTGAACCCACCATGGCGAGAGAGAGAGCAAGAGAGAGAGAACGCTACTAGTCAGCGGCCTGCTGATCCCCTGGCCGTGACACTTTATTTGTTCTTAACCAGTCAAATTTGGCTTTTTAGGTGACTGTTGACTCTTTATCTGGAAACTGTTGATGCTCAGGTATACTCAGAAACGAATCATCACCAATATTATCCCCAAAATCAAAGTTGGTTCAGTTTGAACCCTTCCACAGCCCTAACACAACAGGTATGAACAGAGAAGCCCAAATCTCAATGATGAGATTTGGGAGGCCTAGTGGAAAATCTCTGAGTGTATGCAGTCATAATCCACCGCACTACACTACGCTCAGCTGCACATGTTACTGTAACGTCCAACTCATTAATACCCCCCATGTTCGCTCCATGCCACATCCTACTGAACTGCAGGCACTTCTTAAGTACATTTATTTACAAAGTAATACTTTGTGAACGTGTATCTAAGGTGGTGCAGTATTTCCCCAAACACGTTCGCCTAAAACTTTTACTGAGCAGTGGTCAAGGAACATTACGTCTCTGACATAAACAGTTTCATATTAAAAACAGCATGCTCATAAAACAGTGTGTGTCAGGATGGTCAGCAATGACAACTGGAGTCCACATATTTGTGTGTGATAAAACACAGCACGCAGTGCGTCTCTTTAATGGAGGGGATATTTCTGCAGCAGGAGGCAGCAGCAGCTTAAAAACAGATCACAGCGCTCACAGGGGAGAGTGATATTAATCACTGGCACCGAGATAAAACCATGACATCAGTAATCACCTGCTGACTGCTCCAGTGTGACTGAATTTTATTTTATTAAAATCAGTTATTTAATTTTAAAACCCAAGTATTCTGCTCTGCTATTTGTGAAGAAAACTCACAAAAGGAAACATATGGACGCCCCCTTAGTGCTGAATATTCATGAATTTAAAATGCACAGTGGTGGTTTAAGGACCTTGTCAATAAACTACTGTCTTTAATATAGGGGTGGGGGATATAAACGATATAAACGATATACGACAGAAACGATATAAATTTGGCCAACGATAGAGATTTTGACTCTATCGCGATAGCGCATGTTGATGATGTCATCAAGCTGCGCCTGTTTTGGTCGAAAGCATCGCAGCGGCTAAAACCATTATCATCTGCAAATTATGGCGACAGTCACAGCAAAGAGATGAAGCACTGTTGAAATATGGGAAAGCCAAAAACTGCGCTTCCTCCACTTCCGTAACATTGATTCATTAATGTTGAATTCTCTGCAGCTGCTCTGTTCCCATGTTGTTGCAGTATATTAATAACTAACCTCGTATTGTGGATGAATAATCTCAGTTGTTCTCCTGACTGAAGTTTGACCCGTGTATAGCATCCTGCTATGTGATTGCATTTGTCCCTGACCACCAGAATCCCTCACGTTAACTTTTATCGAGTGGAAAAAAAGTTGGCGTTCATCCTCCAGCTTCACTGTGCTAATGTTATGCTAACATAGCTGTGTAGCTAGCAATCACGTAGCACATCATTATATACCAGGTAGTCCAACTTCAGTAACCCTACAAACGTCACTGCTGTTTAGTTTTCTGTCTTCATTTATGTTGGAAGTGGTAGCAGAGCTGTACGTTTTAATTAGCTTCAAAAATCTCTCAGTCAGAACATGGTATGCCAGGGCTCTAGAGTGCGACCAATTTGGTCGCAAATGCGACCAAATTTTTCAGTGGTGCGACTAAAAAAAAAACTGTTCGGGTAACAAACAAAAAAAAAAATCTCTGCAACTCTCCGTGTGGTCAACAACAGACACACATTATGCCCCTATCGTGGACTAAACCAATCAGAGATAGTCAGGAGCGGGACCTCTCTGATTGGCCGTGGTCCAGTTGAAAGTGCAGGTGGAAGAGAGAGGTGAGTAGCTTGAATAAAGCGATATCGATTCATTAACGGATTCCACACAAAGACGTAAACACAGAGCGGACCCGACGCATCAGAATCAGCTTTGTCTTTCTCAGCTTTCTCAACCGACGGCCCAAACACGGACACGCTGTCGGAGCTTAGCGATTCTGATGGTTACCTGCTATAAAAAGCCAGGCCAGGAAAATCTCCTTCATGTTTTTCTGTTTTATTCTCAGTTACTTTCACACAAAGGCATCTGCTGTGATGTTCACAATTCTGATGAAGTCTCATGTGTATCAGTACTGAAAAATGATCAGAATTATAATATTTCTGACTGTCTGAGGCTAAATTGAATCAAATCAGGACTTTGAGAACCGGAATCGAATGGATTATAGAAATCAGTGATGATACCCAGCCCTAGTGAGCAGCCTAGGCCTGAGAGAAGTGGATGTAGCTGTGGGTAATAAGAAAAGATGAAAAGAACTATTGATAACCTTTTTGTTAAGTTAAGGCCTGATCCGTCTGAAATTCATAGCCAGCTCTGACACGGTGCCATCAATCTTTGAATGCTGAAAAAGCACAGTGTATCCAGGAAACACATTATATGCTGCAATAAATGCACTGCCCAAGTGTCCCCTCTCTCCACTGCCTTTCAGCAGCAGACAGCAGCAAACAGGTTGTCAGAGGAGCCGAATTGATGATTAAGTTTAACATTTTCTACAATATTGACAAAGCACTTTAAGCACAAGTTTGTTAGTTAATAATTTAGAAATGAATATTGTCTGTATGGACTTCCCCCCCAAAGAAAGTGCACATGTAAAACTGCGGTGTTAAGCGAAAAATTTGAGTGCGCCTAACTTTTCTGCCGGTACGCCTAAATTTTTTAAGTTAGGCGTACCGGTGCGCCCATGTCAAAAAGTTAGTCTAGAACCCTGTATGTCATGTTTAGGTGTAAACTAGTGAGCTAACTTCCTGTTAACTTCTAACTCCGTTAAATTTAATAAATTCTGTTTTCATGGATGCCTGGATGTTAAACTTAATTGTTACACCCGATAAAGCAGCAATGCTGATGATTTTATTAAAGATGAAAGAATTTAGACCGTTTTTAACTCTTAGTGTTCGTTTGACTTTGGGACCTGAAACAGACGGAGTTTTGGAACCAGATTACTCCGCGAAGCTCCTCACTACGGCAGCTGTAATGCTCTGACAATCCATCAAGCAGTGCGGCTTACCAAAGTTGTACTAAAACATTTTTTAACAGATTTCTGCAGCCAAAATTGATTCAAGGTCAGTAAGCACAACCAGAATTCATACATAAAATGGTAAATGGCCTGTATTTATCTACTATCGATCCTAATATATAAAACACCCAGCACAACCCTGCGGGCGGTTTATCCTTCAAGCTCGGGTCCTCTACCAGAGGCCTGGGAGCTTGAGGGTCCTGCGCAGTATCTTAGCTGTTCCCAGGACTGCGCTCTTCTGGACAGAGATCTCCGATGTTGTTCCTGGGATCTGCTGGAGCCACTCGCCTAGCTTGGGAGTCACCGCACCTAGTGCTCCGATTACCACGGGGACCACCGTTACCTTCACCCTCCACATCCTCTCGAGCTCTTCTCTGAGCCCTTGGTATTTCTCCAGCTTCTCGTGTTCCTTCTTCCTGATATTGCTGTCATTCGGAACCGCTACATCGATCACTACGGCTGTCTTCTTCTGTTTGTCTACCACCACTATGTCCGTCTGTATCTGGAAGTCCCACAGGATCTTAGCTCGGTCATTCTCCACCATCCTTGGGGGCATCTCCCATTTTGACCTCAGGACTTCCAGGTTATACTCGGCACAGATGTTCCTGTACACTATGTCGGCCACTTGGTTATGGCGTTCCATGTATGCCTTGCCTGCTAGCATCTTGCACCCTGCTGTTATGTGCTGGATTGTCTCTGGGGCATCTTTACACAGCCTGCACCTGGGGTCTTGCCTGGTGTGATAGACCCCAGCCTCTATGGATCTTGTACTCAGAGCTTGTTCCTGTGCTGCCATGATTAGTGCCTCTGTGCTATCTTTCAGTCCAGCTTTGTCCAGCCACTGGTAGGATTTCTGGATATCAGCCACCTCCTCTGTCTGCCGGTGGTACATACCGTGCAGGGGCCTGTCCTTCCATGATGGTTCCTCGCCTTCCTCCACTTTCTTGGGTTTCTGCTGCCTGAGGTATTCACTGAGCACGCTGTCAGTTGGGGCCATCTTCGTGATGTATTCTTGGATGTTCGTTGTCTCATCCTGGACTGTGGTGCTGACACTCACCAGTCCCCGGCCCCCTTCCTTCCACTTAGCGTACAGCCTCAGGGTGCTGGACTTGGGGTGAAACCCTCCATGCATGGTAAGGAGCTTTCTTGTCTTTATGTCATTGCTGTATATCCTGGTAGTGTGGATCAGTGAATCGATGTCTCGTTCACTCTTGGCATACAGCTTGATGTCATCCATGTACAGGAGGTGGCTGACAACTGCTCCGTTCCGTAGTCGGTATCCGTAGCCAGTCTTGTTAATGATCTCACTGAGGGGGTTCAGGCCTATGCAGAACAGCAGTGGGGACAGAGCATCTCCTTGGTAGATCCCGCACTTGATGGTGACTTGTGCTATGGGCTTGGAGTTGGCCTCTAGTGTTGTACGCCACATCCCCATTGAGTTCCTGATGAAGGCTCTTAGGGTCCCGTTTATCTTATATAGTTCTAGGCACAGTATTCAGCTGTGGGGCATTGAGTCATAGGCCTTCTTGTAATCAATCCAGGCAGCGCACAGGTTGGTCAGTCTGGTCTTGCAGTCTCGGCTGACTGTTCTGTCTACGAGTAGCTGGTGTTTTGCGCCTCTGGTATTCTTGCCAATTCCTTTCTGTGTCCCGCTCATGTATTGACCCATGTGCCTGTTCATCTTAGCCGATATGATGCCTGACAGGAGCTTCCATGTAGTACTGAGGCAGGTTATTGGTCGATAGTTGGAGGGGTCCGGTTAGCCATTCCGGGTGTCCCTCGTTAACTAGCAGCTGATTCATTTGTGCTGCCAGACGTTCGTGGAGTGCAGTCAGCTTCTTTAGCCCTGGTGCTGTCCAACTCTTCATACTGGAGACCCTTTCTTGGATATCTGCCACTGTGATGGTTACTGGTCCCTGTTCAGGGAGGTCGATATGGTCTGCCCTCAGATCCACTAGCCACTAGCCACGTTATGGGTTGCGTCCTTCTCCCATATGCTCTTCCAGTATTGCTCCATCTCCAGCCTTGGTGGTGCTGTTCTCTTATTATTGTTCTCTTATTATTGTTCCCTAGCCACTGAGAGTACACCTTTGCTGGTTCTTCTATCTCTCTATCCGGCTGGCCAAGGCTGTGAGTCTTTGCTTGGCAGTTTCCAAAGCCTCAGGTATGGACAGCTTGCTGTATTTCTTATGCACCTTCGTTAGTTGGCTAACCTCCCTCCGTGCTACTTTGATCTTGCCCTCTAGCCTCCTTCTCCATGGAGGGTACTGCCCCTTGTGGCTGTTCAACTTGTAGCCAAGCATCTCACTGATCACTGCTGCCGTATTGTAGATCAGCTTGTTAGTGTCGGTAATCGTGGTTGTAGGTATTGTCCGTAGTGCTGCATTAACATCCTCTAGCAGACCTTCTGAGGGTACTTCACGTAATCTTGGTAACCGGCTACGGGGGATCCAGGTTTCAAGCTAGGCCATGATCCTATTTTTCAGGTCAGTTCCTCTCGCACTCAACGATCCTTCTCCTATCGCACTTGGGGCTATGTACCCAATCTCGGGTGGAGGTGATGATATCTCCCCCCTGACCTGGCGTCCTGACTCATCCTTGCCGTAGCATTTATGTTGTACCTCGTCAATCTCTAGCTGTGAAAGCAGTCCCTTCTTTCGAATGTTGGAACACTGAGCTACTAGTTGTTTCGCCTTCATTGTGGATGTTGGGTATCGAAGAATCCATAGGTCCCTCATCCTATTCATGTAGCCCCTTCCGCCGGGGTTACTTGCGTAGTAGCATTCCAACAACGCCCTGTTTTCGTCTCTTGCCCACCGATGCCTTCTTGTTCCAGTAGCCCACTTCTCGCCCTGGTTCCTCAACACCTGACGTGGACCTTGTTGATCCGGGCGACGTCTGAGCCGGCATGCCTTCATATTTATCTGTCTCGCTCATGTCTGCGGTAGGCTCGCTTAGCATAGGGGGTCTAGCCTTAGGACCCTTACCGGATACAGACGCCCCAGGCAGGAATGGAACTTCCTGTTCCAAAGGCGTGTAGTTTAACACGTGTGCGCGCATGCATATATATATATATATATATATATATATATATATATATATATATATATATATATATATATATATACACACACACACACACATACATATTGCATCCTGTAAGGGGCGCAGAGCCATTGCAGGGGGGGAATGAAAAGGGGGAGAAAAAAACCAAACGCTTGGACTGCTAGCACGGGGGCGCCCATAGAAACACAAAGCAGAAGATGAAGCATGACTGAATATGTTTCCAAACCAACTTCATTCTAAGCCAAAGACTAGAAAATATGGTGAAGCATATCTTCCCTTTGGTTTCACCTGCACAAGTGCAAAGGTAGGTCTCCCCTGCAGGAATGGTTTTCCCTGCGTCGGGAGCAGCTAACTAACTCCTGACATTTTGGAGATGTTAGCTCTTTATACAGTAAAGTTACAGCTGAATACAAATAACATGAGGCTGATCCTGCCACAGTTTGTTCCCCCTGTCTAAATCACGGACAAACAGTATCCCACAGTTGTTTATGTTTTTGAACCCATTTTGCACAGAGAGGCTTTTTTTTGAAAAATGTATTGACAGCAATGTTGAATATTATTACACAGGAAAAAACAACTACACATAAAATAATCACACCGTGACACCTCTGCATTTGTAAATGGAGGGACAGTAACTGTGTGTGTAAATGTAAGCCTGTAAAACCTGAAGATAGAGACAAAATACTGTTTATCTGCCATTCTGCAATTCCTCTCATGTAAGCAATAACGTGGCGCACAGCTGACGTGAAAAAAGGCACATACCTTTGACGTTGCATGACGAACTCTGTATTCCTCGTCCACACGTAAACGCAAAAAAGGAGTTTTAAAAAATCTCAGTTTTCGGTGATTTGAAACGCCGTTTAAGTGTGGATGAAACAGCTGCATTTTCAAAAATACCCGTGTAGGTGCGGACGTAGCGTAAATTAGTTAGTAGTTTATTTTCTTACTACCTGCAGATTACTTGTATTTGCTTAATTGTTTACTAAATGTTTGAGGTGTGAAATAAACCGCAATTGAGCAAAATATGGGTGTGTGTGGTTGGAGGATGTGTTGTGTGCATGCGTGTGTGTGCGTGTGTGCGCGCGCGCGAGGGGGGCGTGAACATTTTTCTATAAAACAAAGGGGGGCCCAGCGAAAAAAGTTTGGGAACCACTGCTGTATACAAACAAATGTTATTGACGATGATGATTCTGAAATATGAAAACTGAATGATTAATTTCAAACGATCAAAACATTTGACATAAATGGAAACACTAAAGCTGTTTATAGATGAACACGCAACAATGTCTCACCACCAGAGTTTCTGTGGTTCACCTGTTGTGTTCTGAAGCTGACAGGTTAGAGGCTGCTTAATCTCTGATCTGATATAGAAAGGTTTGCTGCTGCAGTGCATGCGTAAAAATGCCTTAATGTGCATTTTGTCAGGGCTGCAGGGTCGAAGCGTTGTGTCATTCCAGAAACAGGACTGGTCAAAGCAAGTCTGTAAAAAAGCTCTTTGAAAAATTACTAATCATCAATTAAGGTACTAAAGGTAGGGATTCGTACAAATTACATCAGGGTCTGTTTATTATACTCAATCAGAGGACATGCTGGAAGGGTTGTGTGTTTTAGGGAGCTGAAGTCAGTGTTTCAAAAACCTGACGTGCTTGTTGGAAAATATCAGATGGCTTTGCAAGAATGATGAATGCAAGAATTTAGGCTTTCCGATCAAAGCTACAGATCAGCACAAAGTTTCCCCAGAAAGCAGAAAACAACGACGTGTGACGCCCATATCATCTGAGCAGCGCGTGTTCATGTCAGAGAATAAAGCGGCATGAAGATAAATACAGGTTTTTCATGACCACTCCAGGAAGAAAATGTTGGGTTGTGATGAGAGACAGCAGACCAGATGGCAGCAGAGATACCCACTAATGTTTGGAATTTAAAGTTGACAGAAAAAGTTATTGGCTCTTAGGTTTGGTTCAAATATTGCTGTGCTGTGAGCAGCAACATTTGTAGATAAAGAAAACTTCAACCGACAGCTTTAAGTGCTTCTCTTTTGTGACATGTGCAATGCTTTTGTGGATTGTGGGACAAGCTTCTCAGAAATACTGGGCTACAGAAATGTAAGTCAGTAATCCTCATTTTTTATCCAGGCTAAGGACAAATGTTCATCTATCTGGCAGCGTTAATTATGAGGGATAAAACCACCAACAGTCTAAAATAATAATCGCATAATAATCATGCGGACTACATGATGGCACTGGGAGAACTCTCTACTGGTATAGCTGGAATAGCTACTGCGCAATGGGAACAAGAAGCACTCAGAGCACAAACCTCTCAGTCTCTAGTACATATGTATCATTCATTTCATCATTTAGTCAAATTAATTTAAATCTTGTGAAAAATGTTTTTGAATACTACCCTACAAAGATGTACAAAGATTAAAATTCTGAGTAAACCTTTCATGGCCTCGCTGTTTCGCATATGTTTTTTTGTACAATTTCGCATGCTTTTTTTTTTTTTTCCACAGTGCATTGTGTTCTGCGTCCTGATTGGCTGTAGAACATTGTCAATCAATCTTGTGCCGTGTCTCCTGTGCAGTACAGAACGCGTTCAGCTTGTCAAATTTATATAAATCTTTGATCTCTAGCAGTT
This sequence comes from Neolamprologus brichardi, assembly GCF_056152115.1. NCBI lineage: Eukaryota > Metazoa > Chordata > Actinopteri > Cichliformes > Cichlidae > Neolamprologus > Neolamprologus brichardi. Next base: position 5,721,777 of record NC_142112.1, read on the forward strand.
TGACTTTGAAGTGCTGCGCTGTCTGTTTGTAAGTTTTCTCCCCAACAAACACAACAATGTTGACGGAGCATTTTGCACCGTCAAAGGCAACCGCGGGTGGTTTCATCCTATAATACTGGACTTGTTTTTCCTAGGAAGGTTTGATCTTTGAGAGTTTAAACAACAAACAACAACAAACAAAAGTGTGAAAATGTTCATGACTGTCTGAGAAAAGTGTATAAACTGTGTAGTGAGGGGGTTTACAGCCTTAAAACATCCATAATAATTGTAAAAAATAAAGTTAAAGTACTTCATGGATTTCACCTATCACGGGTTATTTTTAGAACCTAACTCCCACGATAAACGAGGGACCTCTGTAGACTCAAATAGCATCCCGTGGCAACATGTTCTTGTCAGTCTGCAAATCTATTGTTATGTTAAATAGCTCTATATACTGTAGCATTATTATCATTTTGTCATTCAGATCCATCTATTGACCTTGACGGAGATGTCAGAGGTCAAATGTGACATGATATTTTAAATCTTTAACCCTTTAAAGCCTGTCGAAGGGGGCATGCTCCGTTTTGCGTAACTATTTTTAAATCCTGGTAGCTCTGCAACCACGTAAGCTAGCACAATAATTTTTTTTGCATATGAAACCAGAGGAGTTGTACTTACACCTTATGCCATCAGCTTGTCCTCGGTCACGGTTTCCTTCCACATAAAGCTTTGCAAAAACTGCATGAAAAGCACTTGCAGCAACAAAAACATAATATTCTAAAAACAGGCTTTGCCGATCTAATCAGCTGTTCGTAACACTTCCTATGTCCATCAGCGCAAACTATCGCATGTCCGCCCGAAACCGGAAGTGACGTCATTTTGCGGAAACGTCTTCTTTCTTTTTTTTTACCATCATGGCCTCATGAGCCTATACTGGTGTTTTTAAAAGTTATGTTTGACTTTATGACTTTCTGTGTCGTTTCTGGGATGCTTAGGACTCATATTGCACTGCTGGAAATAGTTTATTTTGATGCATATGCTGCTTTTTTGCAAATTTGCACTATAATATTTATTTTAGTTTTTCCTGCAGTATATAAAAATTGATGTATTTCAAAAATAAAACTATGAAGACACTTAAAATAAATTTCCTATGGTGGGAAACTATTTTGTGCAACTTTTTTGTATTTACAGTTTTGAGGGATAAGCCTCTTAAATTTCTCTAACTACAAATATATGTTAAAAAAAACAAAAACGATTTTTAATTTTTTGTAGTTTACTGCACATTTTTGCAATTTATGTAATTACTATGCACTTAATGCATACATTTTATTAATATTTGGGCTATAATGGTTGTATTGATGTATATCAACTTGAAATGCTCCCAAAAATGGCTCCACAGCATGTAAAAATATAATATAAGCTCTGGCGGACTTGGTTCTATGGTAGGTCTTAAAGGGTTAAAGTCAGTGCTTTCTGTATGTCGACAAAACACACTACACTTGTAAAAAATAATAGTTTCTAACTTATAAGGCTATTTGTCACTGTTGGACCAAATCAATTCAATTCAATTCAATTCAATTCAATTTTATTTATATAGCGCCAAATCACAACAAATGTCGCCTCAAGGCAATCAATTGATCAATCAAAATCAATAAATGAAAGGCTCAGGTGGATGCTCCTCACATACAAGGTCTTAAATAATCAGGCCCCATCTTATCTTAATGACCTTGTAGTACCATATCACCCTATTAGAGCACTTCGCTCTCGCTCTGCAGGCCTACTTGTTGTTCCTAGAGTATTTAAAAGTAGAATGGGAGGCAGAGCCTTCAGTTTTCAGGCCCCTCTTCTGTGGAACCAGCTTCCAGTTTGGATTCATCTCTAATTTTAAGATTAGACTTCAAACTTTCCTTTTTGCTAAAGCACAAGGTTAGGGCTGGATTAGAGTGTTTCGTCTTCAGTCACCTTTTTCACTCCTATGTGTTTATACACTTACACTGTTTTATCTGTTTTATTGTAGGGTCTTTACCTTAAAATATAAAGCACCTGAGGCAACTGTTAAATAAATAAAATAGAACTGAACTGAATTGCTTCCAGCTTGGCTGCTAACTGTGCGCATTGTGATTTCAGCATGGAAAACATAAACATGGGATCATTGCAGTTGATTGGAGGAGTCTCACACCACAGAGATCCGGGAAGTCTGGCAGTTTGAAGAGATCTGACTATAGCAGCTCTGCAGGCAGTCCAGAGAGGCATGAAAATGTGAGCTTGTAGGAGAGATTAACCAAATTTAAATCAGGTAAGGTTTCTGTTTTTGAGGCCCATCCAGCAGACTTGCTAAAATACTGAAATCAGTGAAGCTTGTGCGTTCTTGGATATAATTTTGCAGTAATAGGCAAAATTTGTCTGATGGGTCCTCATCTCTCATTAATAACAGCAGTTCATGTGCAACTGCAGAAAAAGATCCAACAAACACTAAGATAATGACGTGGAGGACTCAAACGTGCCACAGGAGCGGCTCTTCCTTTTTACACACTGCTGCTACACCGATTTAAAGATGGCATTTGGGAGCCGCAGTGCTGGGTATCACAGATCAAACCATCAATGCACAAGAAGCTCAGGGGAAACCTCCAGGCTGTAGGGATGGTAATGCAGCTCAAAGTTAAGCTGAAACTCTGAAAGTCAGTTAGAAACCTGTGGCACGCAGTATGCAGCTCTACCAATTCCACAGCATGTGGCTGTTTGATAAAGACGGTAGCCTACAGGGAGAACCGCTGAGACCAGTCAGAACCAAATGGCAGAGGACCAAGTGTCCCTCAGTTTCTCCCCCAAAGACATTACAAATGCAGAGAAAAACTCCTGAAGAGTAATTCTAACACAGCTAGAAATCCAGCTTTTGTTAAGGCGGAATAAAAGGCTGTGTACTAAACAGAAGGTTAGCAGTTTAATTCCCACATGTCAGAATGTCTTTGGGCAAGACACAAGAACTCCAAACTGTGCCCAATGAGCTCATGAGTGCGTGCCTCATAAACAAATGTTTAAAGTGGGTGAATGTTGCCTGTAGTGTTGAAGCTCTCGGAGTTCACAGTAAGACTAAAAATTATACAAATAATATTCTGTCTTGAGCAAAAAATTGTTGCCTGTAACCATTAGGAAGTTAAGGGGCGGTTCCAGTTTAAGCGCTACATTAAAATGAAAGCAGCAGTTTTTGGACGACGCAGGAAAAGTGTTTGAAATTACAACCATGTCCAAACATGAAAGATCATTTTCACAAGGTGCAGATGGATGTTAAACACGGGGTGTGTAGCTTAATGTAAAGGTGTCGTTTAAATGGTTTCTTGTGTATTTGGTTTAAGACTGTGCTGCCTGTGGACATAATATACTGTAGACTGCTTTAGCTTTTGAAATGTATGAAAATGTGTTGAAAAAGAGTTGCTTTTTTATTTTATTTATTTCAGCATTTCGACATAATGGATCAAAAGCAGACAAAGTGCAGGATGTGCAGGCTTTTTGTTTCTGTCAGTAGACGGGTAATGTGGATCTGGAGTCCTCTGGGGTCCTTCAAGGGCGTTTAGGGTGGGGGAGGTAGACCAGGTCCCTGTGGTGTGGTTTTTGGAAGGCTTGTGCATTTAGTCAGCTCTCGTGTCAAGTCTCAGTGAGTCAGAACCACATAAAGCTTTTATGCACCTGTGACGAAAACCTTCATTGTAGGTTTTTGGACATTTATGCAATTGGGGTTAAAGTGCAGACCCTTAGCTGTCATTCAAAAAAAAAAAGATGCAATTGTTCTTGTAACTGCACTTCAACCACATCTTGATTGTTTGATCCAAATTTACTATGGTCAGCAGCAGTGTTGGTCAATTTTTTTTGTGTGTTTACACTCAGTCTTTCAAATAGATGCAAGTAAAACACAGCAGAAAATAAATAAAGTCAAAGACTAGCGGTCCTGTTGCTCTATTTTCACCTGTAAAGCAGGAGTGGGGTAGGCGGAGGTTTACCCTGGTGCAGGTGTGCAGCGGTCAGTGGAAGAATCCGCGAGTTTCTATGTGAGTTTCCCATTACGTCGTAGCTACTCGGTGCTTGTTTGGAAGTTTAGGGGTTTTTTTCGCTGTAAAAAGAAGTTTTCTTCCCACGCACAACGGACACTAATGTTTTTGTCACTTTTTATGGAGTCAAACTCAAAGTAAGGTCAGTACTTCCACGCTTTAAACGCTGCACGCTCATACTCTCTCTGCACTCGATATATGATCCATTGTTGATCTGCACACAGCTGTTGTCACGAACGTCGCACTCGCTTACGTCACTGTCATGAGACATTCTCGCAAAAAAAAATCACGGTTTTAGTAACGCAGTAACGCAGCGTTCCTACGGGAAAGTAACGGTAATCTAATTACCGTTTTTGCAACAGTAATCCCTTACTTTACTCATTACTAGAAAAAAGTAATCGGATTACAGTAACGCATTACAAGTAACGCGTTACTGCTCATCTCTGGTCAGCAGTAAAATTACAAAAATTGCATCATTGTCTAAAAAGCAAAGGACAACATAGTGTTGACCTTGACCTGACTGAGTCACCTGTGTCGTTACAGTCCCCATAGCTGGTGACAAACATTTTGTCAGTCAGTACTGTCCATATATGTTAAACACACACATTTATTTAATGTTTATTTGGTTCTTGTCGCAGCTTTGCAAATACCAGCTGTCAGATTAAATAGAGCTGTGCACCATCCGCAGAGTCCTGTTATGTTTTAAAATAACGATGTGGAGTCCGTACTGAATGTCAGTGAAAAATCTTAAGCCAGTTTTATATGCAACAATTCCAGCTGAAGCTTATTCAAACCAGAAAACCACATCCTCCGTGTTGACATAAAGAGAGACAAGCAGCAACCCAACTGAGAATGAAATGCAGGAAGAAATATAAAAAGCATGGAGGTGCGGATGTAGGATGTGGAGAGTGTGTTATGCAGTGCTATCGTTTTTGCAATAAAACATACAAAAAAACCTGCTATACCACTAAAACAAACTCGTTTGACAGCAGCCATGAGAGAAATCTGACTGAAACTCTTCAAACTGACTAGAAATCTATCTTAAGGTCAAGAGCCTGATCATACAGTGCAGCTGATTATCAAGGATTGTGACTCACTTCGAACAGAACATCAAGGACCAAATGATCTGGCAAAAATTTGATTCTAAAATTAGCGTGGGCAGAGATGTGGAATTGCTCAGCTTTGATATATTGAGGATGTAATTCAAGTGAAATGAACTGAATGGAGGCAAAACAAAGGAAGGCAGAGAAGAGAAATCATTAGAAACTAAAATAAAATGCAGCTGGAGGAGTACGTGCTAGATCTGCTGCACTGTTTTATCAAACACATACTGAAGGAAATTATATTTAAAACTATTTTAAAAGTCAAAAGCAGGAAATACAAGACACACAGTGCCCACAATGAAAAATAATATTATTCATGTCACGTCCGGTGTGGCAGACGTGTGGAGTTTGTAGAAAGGACCCAAAAGGCGGCAGCTCTGGTGCAGGTGAGTATTTATTTACAGGAGTGGGTACAAACAGCAATGGTGGGTGAACATGAAACTGGAAAACCTAAACTGGGTAAACTAACAAAACAAACCAGAAACGAAGATGCAGGGAGGTTCGGGGAAATACACAGAGAGACGCAGGGAGACCGAGGGGAAACAACAGACGAACCAGCAACGAGGACGAGGTAACACACACTATGGCTGTGTCCCAAT